>NW_020172271.1:1521424-1530825 GCF_003031525.2 Neophocaena asiaeorientalis asiaeorientalis | reverse complement strand
TCCCCTGCAGACCTGCCCCCTCACCTGTGGAGGCACCAAGGGCCAGGGCCTTGACCACATGCCCCACGGTCTGGATGCCACCATCGGCTATGACTGGCACCCCGAAGCGCCGGGCGTACTCAGCCACCTTGTACACGGCAGTGCCCTGGGGCCGACCACAGGCCATCACTGGGGACAGTACACAAGATAAAGGCGTCAAGAGCAAGGGGAGCCAGGTGCAGTACAGGCCCCTTTCTCCTTGTGCCCTGCCTCCACTTGGGAGAAGGGACAGGGCTGGATGTTAATGTGGCAAAAAAATAAGTGGCAAATAACACTAGGTGAACGCACTCCAGGAACCTGGACCACCCCACCTACAAGAGCACTACGGGGACTCCGGCGGCAGCATCAGTACTGGCCTCGGCCTCACCTCTCTCCAGGTACTAGCTCCCTTACAAAGTTACTGGAGTTAGGTACTCACAGCCTCCTTTGGGATATTGGCTTGCATTTCTTTAAGTTTAATTGTCCAAGGTCCTCAAGTGTTACATTTCTAAGCGAGAATTCTAAGGAACCAGCACTTATCTAAGGATGGATGCAAGGCTGGATAAAGGAGAAAAGAAGACTTCTCTGGTGGTACCTTTGTTTGTTTTGTTCTTATTGCACCCCAAGGTTTAGAACAACGCCTGACACACAGTAGGTCCTTGATTAACATTTGTTAATTTGTGGAGAAGGCCCACATCTCACCTTAGGGGTCAGCTAATGCGAAGGTAGACAGTTAAAAGCAGAGGCTTAGAGACCAAAATGGGAAGATGTTTTGGGCAGAGAAGACCAAATGGGTCATTCAGCATTTGGGAGACATGACCAGACATGACCAAGGGGCCAGATACACCAGTCTTGGGCCTGCAGACTGGACTTCCTTGACCAGAATCTGAGAAGCAGACTGGCACACACCCCAAACTCACGGTAACCTCATCTTACACCTGCCTCCCCCCAAGTCAGTGGGCTAGACAGGCAGAGTCTGAGCCTGGCTCACCCCTGAACCCACCATCCCAGAAAGGGGCCTGGCTGGCTGAGCATGCTGCGTGCATCTGTGGAGCGAGACTGAGGCCCCAGGGCCTGTGGAGGGTGACCGGGGCGTTCTAAGTGGCAGTCACTCACTCTCCTACTGACACCCACCTTCTTGGGTGATGCAGATGGAGCCGCAGCCCATGCCCACACGTAGCCCGTCCACACCAGCATCAATCAGGTTCTTGGCCTGAGCTGCTGTCACCACTGGCGGGGAGGGGGAGTGGGAGGGGAGGAATAGTGTGAGGATGGGTTGCCCCTGCCCTGCCCGGGGGCTTCCTGGGACCCCAGTCTACACCTCCCCTTCACCTACTGTGACCAAAGCCCATTCATTCAGCTCCCTGCCCCTCCATGCCAAGAGCGATGCCATCACCAGGGAATGCCAAAGGACAGAGAAAGGTTACACAGTGAGGGGCAAGGGCCAGCACTCACCATTCCCCCCAATCACCTGGAGGCGGGGGTACTTCTGCCTGACGTAGTGCACCATGGCGATCTGATACACAGAGTTCCCTTGGGATGAGTCCTGTGAGAAGGGGGACAGGAAAGCTTAGGCTTGGAGGCGGAGAATCCTCACTGAGGGAGGGGGTCTTAAGTGGACAAATCCTGAAACTGTATCAAAGATATACGAGAATACACCTTTGTCTTTTTCTGGGAAGACAATGGACAGTTCTCGGCCGAGTCTCAAAGGGGCCTGCCTTCCCCCAAAGGTTAAGCACCCCTAACATATAGTCTCACAGCAGACAAAGCCTTTTCATACCCACAATATGGACTGGTTCTCACAGCAAAGAGATGGTGCCTGCGGTCGTATCCACTTCCCACCAACTCACGAACCAAACAGAATTACTTAACCTGTTGAGCCTCAGTTTCCCCCTCTGACAAGTGGGCATGGTGATTGTACCTCAGGGGTCTGTTGTGAGGACTAACTGACTTCATCTGCATAAACACCTTAGTGCAGCGCCTGGCAAGTGGGAGGTGCTCACTGAATGTGAGTGGTAACTATTGGGGCCAAGTTATGAGTGCGAAGGGGCCCCAGAGGGGTCCAGTTTGTTCTGAGCTGTCAGAGTACCAGCGACCCTCTCAATTCTGACCCCGGGCTTAATTAGAGGTGAACCTGGTCTTCATAAGCCTCAACTCTACTGAGCAGCCCCTGCTCCAGGGCAGTGTCCGTACCAGCACTATGACGTCGGCGCCCGCCTGGGTGAGCAGGTCCAGGCGGTATTTGTCATCCTCACGGGTGCCCACGGCCGCCCCGCACAGCAGCTGCTTGTGGGAATCCTTGGAGGCCAGAGGGTAGTCCCGGTTCTTCTTCAGGTCAGTGCGGGCAATGATGGCCACTAACTCATCTCGATCATTGACAATGGGCAGCTTCCCTGACAAGGAACGCAGGGGTGAATTGAAGGAGCAGGCTTCTGAGGGTGGGGTAGGGGGATAGTGAGAATGAAAATGGACCAGGCCAGAGATTCCACTGCAGTACCCAAACGAACCACTAGGTGACAGCACCCACCCAGGGAGCGCTCCTAGGGACCTGGCTCTCTGCCCAAGGAACAGGAAGCAAAGAAACCCAGTTCCTGGAGCTCTTCCTGCCCTGTGGCCTGGCCAGGCTCAGTGGGCAGCCCCCGAGCACTGGCAGCCTTTCCCCTGAAGGGCCACAGGCCACAGTGGTCAAAAAACTCCTAGCTAGGGCACAAACACGAGGCTATCCTGCAGGGACGTACGTGTGTCCTGCCCAACACCACCCCAGAAAACAATCCAGTACAGGCCAGGGGAGCATTTCCCAGTGGGTCCCACAGGGACCTAATGAATATTATGTCAACAGCCTCAATGTCAAATAAATTTAACCACAAGACTTCTCAGAGCCTTTGATAAAGTAAGGTACAATTCTTTATGCAAGATGGGGAATACAGAAAAGCAGCATTTTTCAGACTTGTAAGAAGAACACGGAGCCCTTTTTTCATGATGAGTGTTTCACAGGACTAGTCGTTTTGGGAAATATACTGTGAAGATGCCAAATAAGGGATGGGCTTTCCTGAGCCAGGAAAAAGACCTCAGAAGTCACGCTCCAGCCTGACATCATTCAAACCTTCCCTGAGGCCCAGCCTAGTTGCAGGGACAACCTGCAAGGCTGTGAAGGAACAGGGGGCTCTGGGGTACAGGGAGCCGGGCTGGGGGAGGGGGGGGTGTCTTGCATTTTCCGCCTCCTCCCTGGTACCTTTCTTGCTACGCTGCAGGATCTCGTTTGCCTCTTTCAATGTCACACCCGCTGGAGCCACCACCAGCTCATTCCGCGGTGTCATCACCTGTGGGGCAAGGAACATTTGCCTGCAGGTTGGCAGGTGAGAGAGAAGGGAGCCAGGCCTCCCTCTGGTCCCTGGTCACAGGCACCAGCCTGAGGCCCCGGGATGTGTGGTCCTCTCTGCCCCAGCCATGCTCTCCCTGCCCCGCGGGTACCTCACTGAGGAGGGTGGTGTGGTCCTTCTCGGCAAGGAAGTCGATGTCTCGGGAGGTGACAATGCCCACCAGCTTGCTGCCCATGGTGCCCGTCTCAGTGATGGGGATGCCAGAGAAGCCATGCCGGATCTTGGCCTCTAGCACGTCACCCACGGTGTGCGAGGGGCTCAGCACCACAGGGTCCGTGATGAAGCCCTGTTCAAACTTCTGCGGGCAGAGACAGGGGAAGGAAAAGGCTGGAAGAAAGCTGGAGGTGTGTACAGTCTGGCCACAGGGGGCCGAGGGTCTCCTGGCTGTGCCACAGGGGAGCCAGGGCCCGCCATGGGGCAAGAGGCCAGTGGGGAAACGAGGGCTGAGCCCTGCGCTCCCACTGTGGAGAAGGGCAGACAACACCCCACAGCCACCAGCCAGGGAGCGCACCGGCCCGCAGAGCTGGCAATGGGAGGTTGGGAGGGCCTGTGAGGCGGAGGCTGCCAGAGGGCATCTTCTTTCTCATGATGGGCCTGGTACTCGCCTTGACCTTTCGCACCTCGTTGGCCTGGAACTCTGGAGTGCAGTTGTGGTGAATGAAACCGATACCGCCCATCAGCTGGGGTTGAAGGGAAGAATGGTCAGAGCCAGGGGGCCAACCCTCCTCACTCTGCAAACCCCGCCTCTGATTCCAATTCCTCCTGACGCCCACCCCACTTGGTCCTCTTGGCCCTGGGGTCCCCACCCGGGTGCTCAACTCACAGCCATTGCGATGGCCATGTCAGCCTCTGTCACAGTGTCCATTGGGGAGGAGATGAGTGGCGTCTTCAGCGTGATCTTCCGAGTCAGGGCTGAAGTCAGGTCCTGAAGATGGAGACACAGGCTATGTGAAAAGTTTTATCATTCATTCGACAGACATTTACTGACCTGCTATATGTACCTGGCACCAGGCCAGGCCCTGGGCATACAGCAGTGAGCAAGGTGCATGAGGTCTCTGCTACCTCTTCCAGAGCTTATACTCGGAAGGAAAAATGACACACACGAAACGTGCACAAGGTGATTCCAGTTGGGATGATGGCTCCAAAGGAAACAAACGAGGCAAAGTGACCACTGGAGAAAGAATGTGGGGATTAGGGAAACCTCTTTCTTGGGAGGCGACAGATGAAAACTAATCAAGTGAAAGTCCCCAGAGAGGGACTGTTGTTTCAGGCTGAGGGAGCTGTGTGTGAAACCCCGCCTCTGATTCCAATTCTCCCTGAGGTGCGTTTAAGAAAGAAAAAGCTAGTAGAGTGGAGGGAAGGGAAAGAGGCAGGAGCTGAGGGCTCAGAGGCAGGGGGCAGGTCAAGGATATGCAGCCTTGAAAGGAGCTTGCATTCAATTTTGAGATGAGAATCCACTGGAGGACCTCAGGCGGAGGAGAGACATGATCTGATTTAAAGAGGTCACTCGGGTTCCGATGTGGAGATGGGATTCTAGGTGACCAGGCCTGAAACAGAGAGACCACCAGGGAGGCTGCTGACAGGTCCAGGTGGGAGATGCTGGGCACTAGGAATGTGGAGGCGTGGGAAGCAGTCTATTAGACATCCAATCCAGGGGAGTAGGTGACTAAGGGTCTGCAGCTCAAGGGAGAGCTCAGGACTGCAAGGATTTTCAGGAAGCATTTGCCTGTGAGTGGCAGCCAAGGCCAGATCACAGATTCCTCTGAGATTCAGGCCAACAGCTGTGGATCCTAGCCCTCAAAACTCTCAGACACAGACTTTGCTATATAATTTTTCGGAGACACAAAGGCCCCTGCGGTCCATTCCCAGAACCTGGCTGAGAACCCTGGCCCTGCAGTCTAGAAAACTGCCCCTTTTCCTCTCTGATCCTAGCACAGGAGAAGAGCCACAGCCTCCTGACATAGGCCATAGGACAGGGAGACCCTTGACGGCCAGGGGGGCTTCTCCCATCCCTCTCTTCCTTGCACCCTGCCCAGGATCTGACACAAAGCCAGGGTGCTCAGAAACTGAACAGCCAAACCAAGAAGGTTTCCTGGTTGCTGTCACAAGGGGAATATATCCAGAATAGTCCTCATTTCCCCCTGAAAAATCTGTCTGGGTCAGCACTGGCTACACAGGCTGGACATGAGCTTCCCCAACGTATAAGTGATCCAGGGACACTCGGGCCCTCTGCCATTTCATGAGAATCAGACCTGAATACATATCAATGATAACAGCAACAGAAAAACTTTTTTTTTAATGTGTATTAATTTATGATAGAATAGTCTAACTTTTCCATGAAATGACTTACACCCATCAGTATTAGCCCCTGGGCTCCTGTAGGTTTGTCATATGTTAATTGTGTAAAGGACATTGGTCATTCACCTGGTTTATTGCTGAGCCCCTCCAGTTAAGGGAGGCACTGTTTCCTTGTATTTGTCCACAACCTAACTTCTTCTTTTTTTTTTTTAAACCTCATCTCTTTTTCTTTTTTTTAATGTTTTTAATTTTATTTATTTATTTTTGGCTGTGTTGAGTCTTCGTTGCCATGTACAGGCTTTCTCTAGTTGTGGTGAGCAGGGGCTGCTCTTTGTTGCAGTGTGTGGGCTTCTCATTGCGGTGGCTTCTCTTGTTGCAGAGCACAGGATCTAGGCACATGGGCCTCAGCAGTTGTGGCGCACAGGCTCAGTAGTTGTGGTGCACGGGCTCAGTAGTTGTGGCGCACGGGCTTAGTTGCTCCGCGGCATGTGGGATCCTCCTGGACCAGGGCTCGAATCTGTGTCCCCTGCATTGGCAGGCAGATTCTTAACCACCGTGCCACCGGGGAAGCCCCACAATCTAACTTCTTCAAACCCTCTTGCCAGTTCTTGTATATCATGGATCCACAAACAAGTCTGTCCACCTCTTCCAAAGTCTCCATAATCTTACTGGCTTCTATGATGTCTTTGCTTAGCACTTCAGACAAAATCCAGTAAGTAATAAAGCAGCCACACCCACGTGCATGCCCATCTCCTCCCTGGGCCTTCCCCCCGCAACCGGTACGCGGGCCTCTCACTGCTGTGGCCTCTCCCGTTGCAAAGCACAGGCTCCGGACGCGCAGGCTCAGCGGCCATGGCTCATGGGCCCAGCCGCTCTGCGGCACGTGGGATCCTCCCGGACCTGGGCACGAACCCGCGTCCCCTGCATCGGCAGGCGGACCCCCAACCACTGCGCCACCAGAGAAGCCCCTCTCTGGGCCTTTTTGAACCTTACCTCAGGCTCTGTCAGTGAGCCCTCTGGCCTCAGGCCAGGCCTACCTCTCAGGATATCCCCAAATCCCCATAGCTGCCTCTAACCCATTAGGCATAATCCACTGAATGTGCCAGTTTCTCTGACAGCACTGACGGTTACATCCACCACATTCCCAAGAAAAGTCTCTCCCGGGAATTCCCTGGTGGTCCAGTGGTTAGGACTCTGCGCTCTCACTGCTGAGGGTCCGGGTTCAATCCCTGGTTGGGGAACTAAGATCCCACAAGCCGCAAAAGAGGCAAGGTGTAGCTTTTTAAAAAAAGAAAAGTCGGGCTCCCCTGGTGGCGCAGTGGTTAAGAATCTGCCTGCCAGTGCAGGAGACACGGGTTCAAGCCCCGGTCCGGGAAGATCCTACATACCACGGAGCAACTAAACCCGTGCGCCACAACTACTGAGCCTGCGCTCTAGAGCCTGCGAGCCACAACTAACTCAAGCCCACGTGCCACAACTACTGAAGCCCGCACGCCTAGAGCTTCTGCTCTGCAACAAGAGAAGCCACCGCAATGAGAAGCCCACGCACCACAACGAAGAGTAGCCCCTGCTTGCCGCGATTAGGGAAAGCCCGCACGCACAGCAATGAAGACCCAACACAGAAAGGAAGAAAGGAAGGAAGAAAGGCAGAAAGAAAGAAAGAAAAAGTCTCTCCCACACCCTGCCCTTGAGCAAGAGATCAGCCTCTGGCACCACATACACAGCCCCTCTACCCCATCAGTGGAAGAGGTACTCACCACCTCATCAGCTGTGAAGTCTATGAATCCTGGGAGAATCAGGAAATCGCTGTGAAGAGAGGAAAGTGACTGTTCCTGGGTGAGGAGGGGTCCCTGAAAAGGGCAGGGCCTGCCACGCCAGGGGAAGCAGCATGGGGGTGGGGAGACGGGCAGAGCCTCTGAGCCCCGTGCCATGTCAGGACTGAACCACCCTCACGCCCCTCGCTAGCATCTTGTTGACTTTAGCCCAGAGAGCTAGAGCCAAAGGCAGCGTAAGCTCTGTGGTCCTAGGGCGCCACCAAGGCAGTGGGCCCCAAATGTCCATTGCCTTCAGGGCTCAGAGTTCGTCTAGGAACCTAGACATACCCATAAGGCTGCACACAGCAGATATGGTGCCTGCCCTTGAAAACTTCTCGATCTTGAGAGGGGGAGACAATAAATAAACACAGAATATACCTGAGAACAGTTTAGTAGGGCAGCATGGCATGAACACCACACAGCACAGGACAAGCTGCACGGCCCAGTGCCAGGGCTGCTGAGTCACACACGGTTCAGAACAGCACAGAGGGACCCCAGGGGGCTGAGTGCGGGGCATGTTCTGACAGAGCAGGCATTGCTAAAGGTTTGCCCAGTTGGACGGGAGCAGCCAACAGACATGGCCTGGGATGGGAAAGGAGAGGAAGGGGCCTTATAGTTAGGACCAGGACGCTGGGGGCCCAGCCAAAGCATGGCAGTGGCCAACACTAGCGCGGAAAGGGAATGCAGGCCTGCATGGGTAAGGCAAAGCACAGTGTCACTGCCCAGGAGCCCTGACGGGTTCAATTTCCCTGAAATCACAGGGCCTAGACAGACACAACCAAAAGCAAATGCCACATGGTGTTCAGGAACACCCCCAACCAGACTAAGCAAAGCCATCGGGCACCCCAGGGCAGGAAGGAAAAGCTACGGGGTGGACGGGAGGGGTGGGGTCTTTAATTTGCCCCAAGGCCTAGAACAATTTCCCTAGGAGACTCCACGGAAACTATATCATAGATACTCTATCCCCTCTCATCAAAGACCACCAAAGAAATAAAGAATCTTCACTGCCCCTGTCCCTTGGCAGCCCTTCTTCTGTACAGTGAAGAGGCCTCTGTGGCTCACTTAGAGGCAGGGAAGAAATGCTGGAGTCTGGGCTTCTCGGCATTTTCTAGGTATTATATACACCCCTCACCTGGCCCACACCCCAGCTACTCTGACAAGGAAGAGGAGACACTCCTCAGGAGTGACTGGGTATCCTGGTGTCCAGGGAAACCGCCTGCCAAGCAGGAGTGCTTACAGGCAAAGGCAGGAACTGGCAGGAGACGGGGCAGGGATGCTCTTGGTTCACCAGCATCCTCACTCCACCCCAGTCCCAGGTCCTGATGCTCTTTCCTGGCATCACAGTCCTGCAGCCAACAGAAGAGCTAGTGCCAGGCCTGCAGCCAACAGGACAACGGGCCCAGGGCCCACGGAAAAGCACGTTACGCCAGAGGCAAATGGATAGGTCTTGTCCTCCTCAAAAATCCTGGGTGAGGTGGGCTTGGGTGGGTGATAGTCAAAGAATACTCATGCCCGGGGGGCACCAGTACTAACTTGTAGGCAGCCATGGGCACAAGTGGAAAGACGGCTGGACTGGACGGTGGAAAAAAAGAGCCATCCCAACTGCCCAGCTGGGCATCTCCTGGGGGCAACACCCAAGCAGCTGCCTTAGCTGGGCTCCAGGGCCCCCTCTGCCCTCGTGGTGACGCTGGGAGTTGAGAGGGTGTCGTGGACCAAGGTCTGGGAAAAGTCTCCATTACTCCCCCATCTCGCGTTCCCACACGCCCCAAGGCCCCTCCATGCGGCCAACATGCCCGTGAGAGGAGGAAGCGGGCAGGCCGGACCCGGATCTAGCCAGAAACGGGGCATGGCACCGAGGGCCGCGATGTCGCTGTGCCACGTCCGTCTGCTC
>NW_020172271.1:1499450-1521365 GCF_003031525.2 Neophocaena asiaeorientalis asiaeorientalis | reverse complement strand
CGCCGCCTCCTCCGCCCGGAACAGCACAAAGAGCCCCGCGGAGCCCGGCCCAGCCGCCGCCGCCGCGCGCACGCCCAGGACCGCCTGCAGTGGCACAGCGGCCACTCGGGACCGGGGCGGGGGAGGACGTGTGGACCCAACGGGAGGAGGGGGCTGAGCCAGGCCGGGACACGCCCCCTCCACCGCCCCACGTCCCGCCTCCTAGGCTCCCCGCAGCGCCTCCCCCAGGCCCGCCAGCATCCTGGGCCACCCCAAGCCGTCCGACCCCGCCGGCCTGAGTCTCCCCTGGCCCTACTCCCCAGCCCCAGGGTTACCTTTCACATGGTTTACCTTTCCCAAGACTAAGGCTCAGACTTTAACCAGGGCCTGGAGCCCTGAGGAACTGGTTTGGGCTGACAGCTCCCCAGCGCAGCAGTTTGAGGTTGTACCCTCCGGGCAGTGCACCCGCCCGTGCTCCCCACAACCGGGCATCAGTCCTACGGGTCAGGCACCCTTAACAATGACAATCCCTGACCTTTGGGTGGCCTTGGAGCCCTCTGCAGTTTACAGGAGTTTTTCATAAATGATCACATTTACTCTACAATCTATTAATTGCCAATTATTAGGTGTCCCACCCCACCCCTGCTTTACAGATGCAAAACCTACAGTTCAGGAGGGGTTGGAGACAGGTACTACCCCTGATCCAATGCTTCAGTCTTACGTCCTGTCTCATCCCCAGATCAAAAAGTAGTGTGGATACCGTAGGTTTTAACCCCAGAGGGGAAAGTTTGCTTTTATTTGGGAGGGTAGCGTGGTGGGAAGGTGAGGGAGGATCACAGGCCTGGCCTAGGCAAGTATGTATACATATAAATTAGGGCAAAGGCTAGGGAAGTTTTGAGAATTTCCCAAAGCAGACGTTTGGTGGCCCTGGGCCCAGCAAGACCCAGATTTCTACATGAAGGTAGTAAGAAGGTAGTAAGGTAGTAAGATTAGGTAGCAAGTTGATTCACATGGGAGGAGGTGGGGTGTCAGCGGGCAGACCCTCCCCCTTTGCGTGACCAGAACTACTAACGCTACTGCCTGACCAAAAGCCAGAAAGTGATTTCCACCCCTCCCCCACATCCTCTGCCCCAGGCCCAAATGCCTCGCTCTCCTCCCTCTGTCCTCCTATGGTCCCTACGGCTCATTTCTTGGTGAAGTGAGGGAAAGCTGGGCCAGGGACACAGTCCTCTCTCTGGCAAGGTGGCTGTCTGTGGTACTCCTTCCATCCCCAGCCCTCGAGGCTGGGTTTGTTTACCTCTCACCAGTGTGGTGGCAGCCAGGCCCAAGGGAAACTCCCTGGGATGCCCAGCCCCCCCAGTGACGCCCCGGGACCCTGCCAGGAAAACACAGCCTGTTCCATCTGTGTGCAGAGGGGAGGGGAGGCTTCCCACAGAGCTGGGGTGATGAGGCCTGTGAGGCTGAGAGTGCTGCAGGGGGCTCACAGATGTCCACAGTGCTCCTGATGGGGGCCTCTGGAGGCCCTCTGGTGTTGAGAAGGGGGGAGAGGGCCTGCTGGGGTTCTTTGCTGAGTGGGGATTGGGGCCAACTTGCTAGGGATGCCTGGGACGTACTTGATCCCTCAGCACTCACAGACTCATCCGGAGGGCCTGAGCCATATGGGGAGGAGGGTTATCCTGAGGGGACCAGCACTAGGACCTCCTACTGGCCACCTGGAGGCAGAGCAGTGAGACCAGCCACAGAAAGCACCTGGCCACTCAGGGCTGTCCTGGGCACCTTTCTAGCCATAGAAGGATGGGGCTAGGATAGCACTGCAGGCACAGCACACGGGCTGCCCCTGTGGTCTCCCTGGGTCTCTGAGGGACCTGCCCTGGGTCACTATCTCCTGCAACTAGGGTACTATTCAGGGTTCCACCAGGGCTGGGGCCCAGGACAGCAGCTGGGTCCTGCCATCTCAGTTGGCCTTAGCATGACACCTGCCCCAGCGTAGAACTCAGAACCAGAGCAGGAGGCTGCCAGGCTGAGTTGTGGGGAGAGTCCTCTTCCTGGCGGCCACAGACCTCACAGCCCCACACCCATCTCCTCCTGCTTTGACCTGTGTCAGGGCTCCTCGTTACTCTAAGCTGCTGAGCTCAGCCCTGGGTTAGGCTGTCCTCTTCCAGAAACTGTTATCCCCCCCGGCTGCTGCCTCCATGGGGAGGAGACACCAGGCAACCAGTGGCCTCCTCAGCTCGAGGAAGGGCTGTTGGTCCCCTGAGGCTCCACACCTAGCAGCTGCGAGGGCAACGGAACAGAACAGACCCGAGCCCCTTCAAGCCCCTTCCTTAGGACAGGGGGGGCACCCATAACCAGGCAGGGAGCCCAGAGGTCTCTTTCTAGTCCGGGGCTATTTGAAGGGACAAGACTTCAAAACACTTCTGAGGGGAGAGGTGGGGTGGGGGAGTGCTAATAACATTGTTGACCTGGGTTAGGGGACAGAGCTTGCCCAAGTTCAAGCCAGAGAGCAATAACTCTGGCTTCAGACCTAGACTTCTCATGGAACCCTGTCCTCTTCTCACAGCTTTAAGCTAGTGATGGCAGATGGAGGTCTAGCCAGCAGGTTTTGAATCTCATTACACCACCTGGCTGGGTCTCAGGTTTTACACAGACTCTTCAGAGTCTGGTGGGGGTGTGGGGATAGTACAGGTGCAGAAGTACAATCTGGAGAAGGGATGCTCCTGGTGTTCGGAAATGATACTTTTGCAATACCTTCTCCAACCAAGGCACTGCTTCCATCAAGGTCCCGTGTGCCCCAGCACACTCTCTCACCTCCTGTAGCTTCTCTCTACTGTCCTGGACCCTGAGCCCCAGTAGCTGGATTTCTAGGATGGGAGGAAGGATACAGTTGCCAGAACCACTGTCAATTCTAGAGAGCCAGCCTGCGGGGGCAGGAGGGGCCAGCCTTCACCCAGCAGCCCCTTAAGCCGTTAAAAGTTCTTACATAAGAGGCCAACCCCTGGGCAGAGCTGGAGGGCTAATTCCCCCAGACCACCGCCCACCCCACCCCCCCAAACCCAGCTTCCAGGTCACCTCCCCAAGCTGCTGAGCACCAACAGATGGGACAGGGAAAGAAGTCCAAATCCTCTGGACCGGAAGGACAGTGGGATTGCATTTCAAGCTGCGATACAATCCAGAGATTAGCCACTGTCTCCTTTTCAGTCAGTCCCCGGGGGCCCAGATCAACACCTCCACTCTTCCTCCAGTGACCCTAACAGACCCCAGCAGGGTAAGGGCAGAGGGGGTTTTGAATCTTAGGAGAGACCCTGGGGTGAGCTGCACTGGCCACCTCATCAGACCTCAGTGAATGGTGAGGAGGGGACGGTGTCCTCACTCGACTCCGAGGAGGCCCTCCATCTGGACACCTACACCTGCCAGGAAGACTCTGAAGATAGTTCTAGGAGGAAACGGCTAAGGAGGAGTAAGCAAAGTTGGACATGGACTCCAATAGGCTCGGTTTGAACCCCAGGAATTGGAGCCACTTGGCTCGGGTGTGTAGTTGAGGTCAGATCCAGGACTAAAATTTTAGGGATCGTTCTTCCGACCTGCTCCCCGGTGCAACACAGCACTGAACCTTTTCCACACTGCCTGCCTGCATCCCCCAACCAAAGCTGGGTGCGGGGCGTCTGAGCCCGGTTTCAGGAAGTGAGAGCTTGAGGCGGTAAGAAGGCATGGGTGGTGGGACCTACTCTTCCCCTCCCCCGCAGCGCTGCCTGGTTCCCAGAGCCGCCGCGCCCGCCCCGGATGCGCCCCGCGCGCTCTGCCCTGGGCGTCACCTCTCAGGCTCGTAGCCGGCCTGCAGCAGGCGGGCGCTGTACCGCTGCGCCGCCGTCTCGTGTCCCGGGTGCTGCCGGGCTCCGGGCTCCGGAACATCGGCGGCTCCGCCTCCCTGCAGCGGCGGTGGAAGCGGCCCCGACCCGGCTGGCGGAGCGCGCGGCTCCTCCATGCGGACGCCGCGGCTCAGGGCGGGTGGGCCGGAGCCCCTCCGCCTAGAGGCTCCCCGGCCCGGGCTAGGGAGTGAGCGCAGCCCAGTCTGGTCCGGGGAAGGGGCGGGGCCGCCGAGGCGGGGCCTGCGTGCCGGGGGCGGGACTCGAGTGCCGGGGACCTGGTCGCTCGCGGGAGGGAGTCCGCTGGGCTTTCCGCGCTGGCAACGCTCTCCCACCGGCCACTCTACGCGGCTGCCCAGATTCAGCCCGTCTCTCCCATCCCCTGATCAGCCATAGGATACTGGGAGACGGAAGTGGAACTGCAGAGGCCCTCCACCCTTTCCCGCCGTCCAGACCTTCCAGTTTCTCCTGGCCCCTTCTAAGGAAAACCAGAAAAGAGCGCAGAGTATTATCAGAGGCCAGAGTTGGCTTCGCGTCTTGTGTGGGCGCCTCTGCCTCTTGCGAACGAAGGCACGGTCCTTTGAATCACCTCCTACCGGCCAGCTGCAGACCTACCTTGCTAGGGCAAGATAGGCGGGGAGATTATCCATCTTCCTTTGCCTACTGCCCCCTTTGCCTGCTCAACACACTCCTTTAGACAGGAGGAAAACAGATTTTCCTTAGCCCTTACCTGCCACTACGTGAGGAAAGAACAAATAAGACTGCAGGCTTCTTAAGGAAAAGGGCCTTCTCTTCCCTTGCCTGGGGTACCCCATAACCAGGGAGTGGGGTTGAGAACACAGGTGCTCAAACTTCTTCATCTACTGACTAGAAAGCATACTTTTTCCTCTTTCATAATTGTTATGACTAGCAACAGTGATTGAGCACCTAGCAGAGTTGGCAAGTAAGAGTCCTTGCCCTCGGGCAATTTCTTTAAGGAGACAGAATAGATAGAAAATAAACAGTTGACAATTCTCATACTATATATATATTTTTTTCACAAAAATCTGACAATCTGAGGGAGCAAATGGTAAACACTAAACGACTGTGGACTAAGATGCATTTTAAGGAGGCAGAGTTAAGGATCAGACTTTTCAGCAACTATTTCACAAAGGAAATTGAATTTACGCAATGGTAAGATCTTGGATTTTATCCTGCCTGGTACCTTTTCCTATACATGTACACACCCACTCCCCGGATTCGAGATCAAAACAATTTCTCTAACAGCTCAGCCACACGTGAATGCCATTATAGACAATTATTTTTGCTACAGCCTGAATGTTTGTGTTTCCTCAAAAGTCATATATTGAGGCCACTGTCACCTTCTGAGATGGCCCACACTCTGTCTGTGGAGTGTGTTTCTCTCTAAATAAATCCACTTCTGGGCTTCCCTGGTGGCGCAGTGGTTGAGAGTCCTCCTGCCAATGCAGGGGACACGGGTTCGTGCCCTGGTCCGGGAAGATCCCACATGCCGTGGAGCGGCTGGGCCTGTGAGCCATGGCCGCTGAGCCTGCGCGTCCGGAGCCTGTGCTCCGCAACGGGAGAAGCCACAACAGTGAGAGGCCCGCGTACCGCAAAAAAAAAAAAAGAAATTATTACCATGTTCCTGCAGGTATCGCAAAGGGGCAAGGGCAGACTAAGACTAATCTAAATTGTACGCAGTGATGAAGTCATTTTTCTGGTCCCTATTTGTGAACTGATCATTCTAGACACAGAAAGAGCCAAAACACAGGTTTATGACTGTAAACAGGAGAGGTAGTATATCAAAGATGACTGGGATTGGCAGTTAGGTGGGCCTTGGTCCAAATCTGTGTTTCTTACATATATTATATTATATATAATTCTTATATAATTACCAAAGTCACAATCTCTCTCTGAGCCTCAGTTTCCTCATCTTTCAAATGGAGTTACAATATGTATCTCATAAGGTTGCTTTGCCATTAGTGACATAACACAGGTAAACTTCCTGGCTCACGGTAGGCTCTTAAAAAACAGAAGCAATGATTATTTTAAGCTAAGTAAGCTGTGGCTAAGTTCTACGCTTTTGACCCACAACTAAATGCAATGTATTATAATTTCTGTTACATATTCATTCAATAAATGCTCATTGGGCACCTCCTATGTGCCAACTGGGAGTGCATGCTGAACAAGATGGTCATTGTCTCTGCTGCCGTGGGCCTTAACGTCCCCTGGGGCAGAAAGACAAACAGGCAGTGGGAGTACAATGTGCAAAGGGTTCTGACAGGGGAGGACCCCTCTCCACACAGCCCAGACTCCTGGGCAACACACAGAACATAGCCAGTTGTTCTGAGAAATAAATGAGTCAGGGTCCACTTCAAAGATCCCTGGAGGTAGGCAGAATATGAAAAATAAATAACACACACATACATGGTGAGTGGGCCCCGGCAGTGACTGAGACCTGGTCTCACTTACAGAGTGGCTCTGTCTTCTCTCCAGAGTTTGTTGGCTACAAATGAGATTTACCAGCAAACTATTCATTAAAACAATCACGTAACCTGAGGGCCTCAGTGTGTCATATGAAGGGATTTTACCTGTAGTAATTTCTAGACCGTGGTTCTCAGGACATTTGTGATGTCTGGGGACATTTCTGAATGTCATAACTAAGGGGGGTAGGGAGTATATTACTGGTGTCTGGTGAGTAGAGGCCAGAGATGCTGCTAAACTCCTACAGTGCATGAGACAGCCCTTCACAACAAAGAATTATCCAGTCCCAATGTCAGTAGTTGATATTGAGAGACTCTGGTCCAGAGGAACTATTTGAAGAAATGGGAACTAAAGAAAAACTACTTAATTTTCCTAAAGCCACAGGACAATGGACTGTTTTGGCATTTTGTATGTGAAAGAGTTATGTATCCTCACGGGGCCGCCTCATCTGAGAAATGAGAGTATTAGATTTGATCTTGTAGGAAGTCCTTTCCAGTTTGAAAGTTTATGAATCAAATACATTTACAGGATTAGGATGCAATTAACATGGGGCTATAAGATTGAGGGATGGTGGTCAGTCCAGGTGCTAGTGTGTCTGCATTTCCTTACCTTCCAGACTTCCTGAAGTCAGGTGCATAATCCATTCATCAAAAACGTATGGAATGAGGGCTTCCCTGGTGGTGCAGTGGTTAAGAATCCGCCTGCCAGTGCAGGAGACACGGGTTCGAGCCCTGGTCTGGGAAGATCCCACATGCCACGGAGCAACTAAGCCCGTGTGCCAAAACTACTGAGCCCCTGTGCCACAACTACTGAAGCCTGCACGCCTAGAGCCCGTGCTCCCAACAAGAGAAGCCACCACAATGAGAAGCCTGCGCTCAGCAACAAAGAGTAGCCCCTGCTCACCACAACTAGAGGAAGCCCGCACACAGCAACGAAGACCCAACGCAGCCAAAAATAAATAAAATTTTTAAAATTACATTTTAAAAAATGTATGGGATGAGGGATTTCCCTGGCCGTCCAGCGGTTAAGACTGCCTTCCAATGTAGGGGGTGCGGGTTCAATCCCTGGTCGATCCCACATGCCTCACGGCCAAAAAACTAAAACATAAACAGAAGCAATATTGTAACAAATTCAATAAAGACTTTAAAAATGGTCCACATCAAAAAAAATCTTTAAAAAAAATGTATGGAATGTGACTTCCCTGGCAGTCCAGTGGTAAGACCCTGCACTTCCACTACAAGGGACATGAGTTCGGTTCAATCCCTGGTCAGGGAACTAAGATCCCGCATGCCAGTGCGGTGCGGCCAAAAAATAAAAAATGTATGGAACACCTGTGGGCAAGGTGCTGTGCTTGGGTGTTAGAGGGGTGCAAAGAGGAATTAGATACAGCTCTTGCCCTAGAGTTACCTACAGTGTAGGAGGGGGGAAAAAGCAAGGATAACTATAAGACCAAATCAAAGACCAAAATTAATTGAGTATATACGCATCAGACACTAGGATAGACACTTGGCATACTTTTCTCATTAATCCTACTTCCCATTATTTATTATTTTTCAGTCAGGGAAACTGAGGCTCAGGCAGGGTAAGCAGCTTGTCCACAGGCAGAGAGCAATGATTGGTGGGACCCAGCAAAGGCCCTGGGCCTGTTTCCTCCAACACCTGAGGCTTTAAATATCTTCCTAGTAACTCATCTTCTCTTCCCTCGTACAGAACCTGACACCATCAGTGGAGAATCTAATACAAGGTACGTAGCCCATCGCAGGGGACTTCAAAAATAGTTCAGATTATTTTGCGATTCAGATTTTGATCTAAGTATCACTTGAAATAAGTGGAGTTTAGCGTGGAAATATTTTTATTGTGGGTTCCATTTATTATAACAAAGTTTCTGCAGTTGATAGAGCAAAGTTCATCGCCAACAGTTGTTCCTCAAGATCTGATGGTGGGAAGAAAGTGGACTGACCTTTTAGAAGCAAATATGAATATCTCCAACCCATAAAAGCGTAACTTAGGCCAAAAGGTAGCTATCATAATAACTTCTCCTTCACGTTTAACGTTTGTAAAGTGTGCATTGATTTGTTCAACAGATAATTATGGAGCACTTGAGGTGTGTAATAGTGTGCTAGGCACATTAGGGCACACAAAGGAATCTAGCCTGGAAAATGAAATATTAAAAGCTAAATAACAATATAAAGTAATGGTTCCCAGCTGGGGACAGTTTTGTCCCCAGGGTTCATTCTGAGATGTCTGAAGACATTTTTTGGTTAGGGATGCTCCTGCATGTTCTGGAATAATACTTACGCAATTGGTTTTTTTGGTTGTCACTACCAGAGGGGTGCTATGGGCATCCAGTGGGTAGGGACCAGGGATGCTGCTGAAATCCTAAAATGCACAGGCTAACCCCTTACAACAAAGAATTATCCAGCTCAAAATGTCAATAGCACTGAGGTTGAGAATCCCCAATATAAAGCAATTACATTCTCGTTGGTAATGCCAACTATGTTTAGAGAAGTTGCAAGAAGAGACCCAACGCTATAGCTGGAGTAATCAGGGACAATTTCACAGAGGAAAAAGGACTTGCCTGGGTCTCTGAAGGAGTTAGGATTTAGGAAGGGAGGGGGCCTAGAGGGGACATTCTGAGGAGGGAATATTGCATGGGCGAAAGTGCTGAGGGTGAGGTGAACTAGGTTTTTGGAACAGTGAGCAGGCCATCCTGGATGGAGCATCATCTCCACTCCACAGTCTGGGGGTTGGGTCAGGCTGGTGGTGTCACATCTCCAGGTGACAGATGAGGAAACCAAAGCACAGAAAGCTTGAGAGCAGATCCTGTGATGGTCTCTGAGCTGGAGAAGAAGCCAGTCCTCCTGTTGCCCGGGCCCTGGGCTTTCTCCACCGTAGTCCCCCTCACCTGAGCCACGGTCCCACCCTGGACCGGTATCTGCCATGAGACGCATCACCCAAACAAAAGCTTCCTTCTGTCCTGAATCCAGCTGTCCTACTCTGGAAGATCACTATTTCTTTATTTGAAAGGACACCCTGTAGAAATCTAAACACACACACACTCACACACTTCTAAAGCCAGAAATGGAGAGAAAGGCTGGTAGAAAATGGAATCACGTTCTAAAGAACACAAACTCAAAATTAATAGTCAGTCAACAGACTAGCTGGGGGAAGAGCAGCCAGGTGCTCAATAGAAACAGAACAGCTTCTGGCTGGCTGTGGTGCTGTCACATGGTCACCGTGCCCGGGAGAGGGGGGGCGGGGAAGCGGGGGGCAAGGAGCGGGGACAGGTAGGTCTTAGGTAGGTCTTCAGAGCAGATGAAATGGGGAGAAAATCTCACCTGGTGGAGGGAAAGGGAGAACCAGGAGTTTCCCACTCAGACACTCCGAGGAGACTAGACCAAGGTGCTGTGAGGACAAAGGCCGATGCTGATCTGAGGAGGGAGGGTCCAGGGTCCTGGGGAACCATCACAAACCCCCCTTCCCGAGTCTGTTCTGACCACCTGGAGTCTTTCCTCTCCAGTGTACATTTAGGGAAGAAAAGACCCGGAGGCAAAGCATCTGGGAACAGGGTCAGAAAAGGGTGAAAAGGAGAACAAAGGGCAGCTGTTCTAGGCTAGTTGAGATGATGTGGGGCCTGGGACTTGGGGAAAGCACCAAGTGGATTGCCAGGGGCCGCTACAGGCTTCGCAGAGTCAAGGAATCATTCACCTGTGCCCTAAACATTGAGGAGGAGGGGGGTGAGGTCAGAGGAGAAGGAGTACGCTGGAGATTAGATGAGAGGTCCTGCGGGAGGCAGAGCCCCAAACCTGGGTCTCACTCCCACGCCTGCCGGCCAGCCACATCCAAGGATGGGGTCCATGGGAGGAAGCGGGACCCCGGTGCCGGCATCATGACCCTTCTCCCTCACCCCTCCTTACCCCAGCTCTGGCCTCCAGGGCTTAAATAGACTGATAGCTTTGCCACGTGTCACCCAGTTATCGATTGCTTTTGCACATCCAGTGAGGATGAGGTTCTGGTCATGCAGGGTTGGTGCATGGGTGAGCGTGGAGCGTGGATTGGGGTGGTGGGTGGAGATCACTGGTCCAGGAAACATCTATGCCAAGACCACAGCAACTCCTTGTGCCCATGCCCACAGCATCCTCTGCACTGGATCCCCACAGGGATGCCCTTCCCCTCACCCCCAGGGGCACAGGTGGCACCAAAATCCTGCCTTTGAGAACAGTCTGTCCACCTTCCCACGCTTTTAGTTCCAACCATTTCCCAGCCTAGCTGCATAAGAAAAATGTAAGCAATATGCAGACTGCACTTTTCTCCTGCCTGGGAGAAGGCAGGCCCTGACATTATCACAGCCACAACAAACCCCGGCCTTCACCCCAACCCACTCCTGCCTCTTGCCCGGGGCTTGAGCAGAGGGACGCAGGGCACTGGTGGGGCCAGTTTGGGCCCAGGGTGTCAGGGCAGGCCCCCTACCCTGGTCATTGCATGGTGTGGCCTGGGGAGTGGCTACTGTGGGTGCCTCTCAGTCCCCAGGGTGCTCCGAGGGAACTGAAGGCGGGAAGGGGATGATGTGCCCATCCAGGGAGGGAGGGTCATTGGGGATCAACTTTCCCAAGTTTGGAAAGAGCCCCCCTCCCTCCCTGCCTGCCAGTCCCTGCCTCTTGCCTCCTGCCAGGTCACAGTGGGCAGTGGGACAGAGGGCAGTGGAGAGAGGTGAATGGGGCCTCCACCTCCTCCTTGGACTGAAAGCCTGGATGTTGGGAGGCGGGGAGACAAGGGGGGAGGGCCCAGTCACAGGAGTGGTAGCCCCATGCCCACCTCACCTCCCCAAGCCTCCCCCCACCCCCAGGCATAGCCTCCCACTTGCCCAATCCGTCCACGGGTACCACTGGGAGTGTCACCACCCCACCCTGCTCCCAGGCCTTGAGACCCTGCTGGTTCCCACAGGCTGTACTCCCTCCTGCCCCACTCACCCACTCTGTGACACTATGAGGGGATGCTTGGAGAGGAATCATCTGCTCTCCTGTTTCCACCCCTGCCCCCAAGTCCTCCAGCTCTGACCCCAACTCCGTCCTCAGGGTGAGGGCTGCCCAGGCTCCCTGCTGGAGACTTGGGCCTCTTGGCAAATCCCCAGGGCCCCTTGCAGGCTTCAGCCTCACCCGGTTACCTGCAGGCAGGCCCTGTACCCACAGCACTGGCTTCCCCTCCCTTAGGTGCAGCTGGACCTCAGCCCAGAGCCGCTGGGGAGGCTAAGGCACCAAAGTACCCGGAAGGGCAGCTTGAGGGTGAGGTGGGGAGGCAACAGTTCTCCCCCTCAAAGGTACAGAGGTGGGCCTGAGGACCCCAGGCCAGGGTGAGATCGTGCTGGGATGCCCTAGGCTCCTTCTCCCTCCGTACACTGAGGAAAGGAAAAAGGGCGTTATATCTGCAGTCCTAAAATGCTGGGAGATACTGCCCTGTTTAGCTTCCAGCTAACAAAAAGAACCCTCCCAAGACTGAGAGCATATTTAGGAAGTGGTTCGGAAAGCTTACACCACCACTGACCTGCAGCCTAGAAACCTGAGCCAGCTGGGGGAGGGACCCTGGAGCGGGGTGTCTGTGACAAGACCACCGAGCTCACTGGCAGTTCTGCCATTGCCGCCCTGGCATGGGGCTGGCACGGGGAGTGAGTTCCTGGCACCTGGCCCCAGCCCTGGGCAGTGTGTCCCTAACATCGCGAGCAGGTGGGAGCTGCTGCGGCCACGCTGAACCGGGGCCTCTCTGCACGTGTGTGTCCACTCCCCGGCCCATCACACCTCGGCTTCTGCTTCCGGTAATTCATCATTTGTTTTTCTGAAGCTTGACTGTCATTGTGACGGAAGATATTAAACAAAAGGCGAGGTAACTAGTGAAGTAAGTTACTTGAAAGAGGTTTGACGAATGTCAAGAGCTGCACATACACGTTATTATTCTTAGCGCTTCCAACCATCAAGGAGCGTCGTAAGTCCTTGCCAGGCTCCGAGGGATCTGAGAGTTCATCTGATCCAACTCTTTCATTTTGCAGATGAAAAACGTGAGGCTCAGTGAAGTGGTCTTCCCAAGACCCCATGGAGGGGTTCAGCCAGATCTAGTATCCTGGCAGGAGCTAACTGTCCACTGAGCATCCAACATTATGCTATACTTATATTAAATCATTCCACACGACAAACTACCAGGTAGAAATATTCATTTTATAGATGAGGAAACTGTCTGAGGAAGGGCTTTTTAAAAATAAATTTATTTATTTATTTTTGGCTGCTTTGGGTCTTCATTGCTGCGTGCGGGCTTTTCTCTAGTTGCGGCGAGCGGGGGCTACTCTTCGCTGCGGTGCGCAGGCTTCTCATTGTGGTGGCTTCTCTTGTTGCGGAGCACGGGCTCTAGGTGCTCAGGCTTCATTAGTTGTGGCGCACGGGCTTAGTTGCTCTGTGGCATGTGGGGTCTTCCCGGACCAGGGATTGAACCCTTGTCGCCTGCATTGGCAGGCAGATTCTAAACCACTGCGCCACCAGGGAAGCCCCCGCATTCCTTTATGCTGCCCCTTTGTAGCCAGCTGTACCCCTGCCACCCCTGGTCCCTGGCAGCCCCTAATCTGTTTTCTGTTTCTATAACTTTGCTTTTCCCAGAGTGTCCTAAAGTGGAATCATACGATATGTAGCCCTTCAAGTCTGACCTTTTTCACTTAGCATAATGCAGTTGAGATGCATCCAGACTGTTGCCTATATCAGTAGTTGCTTCAACCACAAGTTGTTAATCCACTTATCTGAAGGACGTTTGGCAGTTATGAATAAAACCTCTAAAAACATTCACAGGCAGTCGGCCTTCTGTATCCACAGTATTCAACCAACGGTAGATAGCTTGGTTGGAAAAAAAAAAAAACCTCCAGAAAGTTCCCAAAAGCAAAACTTGAATTTGCCATGTGGAGTCTATTTACATGGCATTTACATTGTATTTATAACTATTTACATTGTATTCTGTAACATAAGTAATCTAGAGATGATTTAAAGTATATGGGAGGATGTGCTTTAGGTTACATGTAAATACTATGCCATTTTACGTAAGGGATTTGAGCATCTGTGGATTTTGGTATCTGCTGAGGGTCCTGGAACCAACCCCCTGAGGATACTGAGGGATGAGGGTTACAGGTTTTTATGTAAACATAAGGCTTCACATCTCCTGGGCAAATAGGAGTGGGACACACAGCGAGTGTTGTTTAATTTTATAAGAAACTGCTAAACTATTTTCCAAAATAGCCATACCATTTTGCATCCCCAGTTCTAGTTGCTCTGTATCCTTGCCAATACTTGGTATGGTCAGGGGGTTTTGCTTGCTTGCTTTTTTTTGCCATTTTAATAAGTATGTATGAAGAGGGTTTTTAAATTTGCTTAAAATCGTATGTATAGTGAGTGGCAGAGCTGATATTTAATGGTAATCTATCTGTCTCCAAAATCCATTCCCCTTCCTCTACACATACTGCTCCTTAAATAATCCAGTTCCTGTACCTTGACTCAGAGCGAGTAGCTGGTAAACCCACTCTGCCAGTCAGAATAGCCTAGGTCACACTGTAGTAAGAACAACAACAAAACCCAAACCCCAGTGACTTCAAATAACAAAGGTTTCTTTCTCATTTATTCTGCATATCCTCTGTGGGTCAGATGGGACCTCTACTCCATGCCCTCCTTACTGTAAACTCAGGCTGATGGAGCAGCCACTAGCTGGAGCTTTACTACTTGCTCTGCAGAGGGGAAGAGAGCTCGGAAGGGCTCACAGAGACGATTAAATGCTTCAGCCTGGAAGTGATACCATCACTTCCACTTCCACCAGATTGGCCATACCTAGTCTATGGCCACCCCCAATCACTAGGGACCAGGGACCAGGCAATGCCATCCTGGCATGTGGTCAGAAGGCAGAGAAGAGGAAAAATTTGGTGAACAGCTTTAATACCTACTATATGTATTGTAGATCATTGTTGATCATTCAGAAGATGCAAGGTAACGCTAAATGAAAAGGGGTTCACATAAAGCATCGCCTTATTCTAAAGGTTAGTCTTATCCAAGATTTTCAACATGCTTTTCACAGTTGCCTCAGAGAGCCTTGGCTGGGTGCAGAGGCCCTGCCACTACACAGGCAGGTCCTCCTGCTAATATTTTCCCTGGATTCAGGAAGAGCCCACATGGCTTATAAACATAGTTTCCATTAAGGCCCAGCAGTGGACTGAGAATCCAACCCTTCAGCCCCTTACTTTGTTTCTCAGATTCATATTGTTATTCCAGCCACTCCCTAAGTCCCCTTGATTTGTGACTATGGGCAAGGCCCTTCATTCTGAGAGTAGCTGCCAGGTACCCTCTGAGCCTCAGGGCCATAAAGCTATAGGGCAGCTCAGGTGGGCTAGAGCAGGGAGCTGTGGGGAAGGATACCTCCTCTACATGGTCCTGCCTAAGTCCTTGGACTAGACCTTAGACAGTCTCCAAGCCAAAGCTACCAGAATTAGAACAGCTGAGTATGCGTACTAGAGCAGCTCACGTGAATTATGGTGAGCTGGGCAGACAGAAGGCCTCCCTCATTCCCCCCACGTCAGCTGTGTGCCCATGAGCAGAAATTCTCTGAGTTGTTTCTTCATCTGGAAAATGAGGAAGATCATGACCTCTGTTAACATGCTATGAGGAATAGTTTGTAAATGAAGCATCTGGCACATAGTATTTGCTTAATTAAAGGTAGCTATTATCACCATGATACTTAGAGCTAAATAGAAGCTCTGTGCATTTTCAGTCAGACTCTGCTTTGAGTGAGTTCTAGCAGCCTGGGACTTGATTTCCCTTGACCTTGGGGTATGCTTAGAGTGAAAGGATGCAGTATTATTGTTAATTGGTTAAAACTAGTGCTTTGTCTCCTAACTATTGAAATAACTATTTCACTGTTATTGTTTTCATTACATGTGCACACCTAATTTGCATGGCTGATATATAAGCCCCATGTGAATAGAGATGTAATTAGCAAAAGTCCAAATGGTGATTAAAAAGCAATCTAGAGAAACTTTTTCTAAGATCTACTGCCAAAGAGCCTTAAGCAAGTAAAAATTAGCTTTCGTGTCTTTTACAGCCTTTACATTTCTGTTCAGGTTTTAATTTTCGAGTTTGTAATTACTGAAACTTTATGTATTATGGTATAGTGGCTAATAAAAATAAATAAAATCAGTGAACATTCACTTCAACTTTTTCAAAACAAAATGGGTCTGTCTGATGGTTATACTCAAACCCGTCTGGGGCTGAGACAAGGCTGCCCCCTTCTGGAATTTTCCAATACTGTAATGATTCCTTAAAGAGGCAGGCTGTGGGCCTTCCACCCCAGCTGAGAAGGGGCCCATGTGTTTCTATCATTTCAGCTGTGGGTCTAAAGGTCTCTCCATGCGACACAGAACAGCAGACACAGTGGCCCTCAAGTTTCCTGGGGTTTTGTTACTCGTTGAAGAAAGCGATCACATTTTCTACTTCCCCACGATACATCGGTATAGTGCTGTACAGTTTAAAGAGCAGTTTCACGCACTTTACTTCACACGTCATAACCCTGTGAATTAAGACTGGACAAAAGTTTTTGTCATTTTACATAGAAGAACAGAGGTTAAGAGACAGCAAGTGATTTGCCTAAGACCACACTACCCCTAAATGGGAAAAAGTTCTAGAATCCAGGACTTTGGTTACCTAGGCTTGTGTTCTTTCTGCCTAACCATAATAAAAATATTACTTTTATTTTTAAAATAGCCTATTTGCGATGTGACAGGTCAGTGATTCTCAGCTTCGGCTGAACGTTAAAATCCCCTGGGCTACTTTAAAAAGTAATTCCCATGCCTGGGCACCACCCCAACCAAATACATCAGACTCTGTGGGTAGGGTTCCAGGCATCCATGAGTTTCATTAACTCTCCCAGGTGACTCCAATGTAGAGTGTCAGGCGCCATTGTGTAGGTACTTTATAAACACCTCATTTAAACCTCATTACAATCCCATCAGCTAGGTAGTGTTACCCACGTTATAGGTGAGGAAACCAAGGCACAGAAAGGATAAGTCAATTGCCCAACTCACCTTGGATATTCCCTATTACCACAATCCCCAAACTGTGTGTCACCGTGCTCCAAGTTGTCACAGTGAGGTTCCACAAGTTATTTGAAAAATTTCAGGGATAAATTACTCGTCATCTGCTAGGCATCATGTGCACTACTTAGCTGAAGGCAACTCACCAATTCTACAGTAGATGGCGCTACGTGCCTTCCAATGACGTCACTTTTTTTGCAAAACTGGATTTTTCAACATGAAATCAGTGTGAAACAGGAAATGAGTCTGGTGGTGGTCACTCTGATTCCAAAGTTAGAGAAGCAAGGCAATGCCCAAGAGTCATAGATATCCCATTAGTAACTGTGGTAATTTAAGAATGAATTAAAATATTTTCTCTTTCAACTTTTGTGTCATTTTTTTCAAATGGCTATGCTGTTAGGACAAAAATATTTATTAAGTTGTTCGGACCTGACTACTTAATAAAGGGAAATTTGTGGCATTTGGGAAAAAAGGCACTGACACACCAAGGGCATCCACTCTAATGTCAAAGTCACACAGTGAAGACGCAGAGGGAGGATTTGAATTTGGTCAGTCTGAACTGACCCAGAGCCTGAACACTTAACCTCTCCTCTTTGTAAAAAAAATATTTACTTATTTATTTATTTGGTTTCTCCGAGTCTTAGTTGTGGCATGTGGGCTCCTTAGTTGTTGCATGCTAACTCTTAGTTGCGGCATGCATGTGGGATCTAGTTCCTTTGACCAGGGATTGAACCCAGGCCCCCTGCATTGGGAGCGTGGAGCCTTAACCACTGCGCCACCAGGGAAGTCCATAACCTCTCCTCTTAACTGGGCTCAGTCAGTGCTTTATTTCTGTGTCCTGTCCTAGATGCCGAACCTTAAACACTGAGTTAGGAGTCAGCCTAGAAATGGTAGAACAGACATAAATTGAACATTACTATCAGGACCACAAATTATTACCATGTTCTTTGGCAAGTTACAGAATGTCCTGAGCCTCAGTTTCCTCATCTGTAAAATGGGGATAGCAACATCTACACTACAGTTGTTGTGAGGATTAAACAAGATAAAAATCATAAAGCATCTGGTATAGAACTGGTACTCAATAAATGTTCTTTCCCTTTCTTCCCTCCTCACTTCCATGACAGACCTGGAGGCAGAGGGACACACCAGTGTCCACAGAGGTGTGAAACACACACATGTAATCTAACCATCTGCCTGTGCCCAATCGTCAACCTCAAGCACATTGTATATACACACATATATACCTATAACCACAGCACCTCGGCGATTAAATCAGCACAAAATAAACTGACAGAACAATGAAGCAAATAAAGTTCTTGAACTCACTCCCCTTTCTCCACATGGCCTCCATGAATAGCTACTGCTATGGAGAGATCCTCTGCCAGCCCCACGGTATCATGCAGACTCAGATCCATGCCACTCTGCCTCTCCAGTTGCCCAGTATATCACTGTACATGATGCTGGACCAAAGGGCTGCTCAGGACCTAAAAACATCTTCCATTTCATCTCAACACACACTCGCCCGCCATTGGTTCTTAGCAGCGTCAGCCCCTGAACAGATGACCACCTTCCCAACATGTTACTCACAGGAGGAAAACCCTACAACCAGCCAAGGTACCTGAGCCTTCACCTTTAGATATTATTTCTTTGGGCTTGAAGGCTTTTTATAAAATAGAACTCTCTCTGTAAATCTTATGTCTTACCTGGCAGGTGGTTAAACTTCAGGTCAGCTTCTGGGGAGGAAGTGAAAGAAGAATCAGTGTCCCAAACACATTCATCTCATACATATCTAGTGAGCATCTACTATGTGGTAGGCACAGGGGCATGGGCATGAACAAAGTGCAGTCACTGCCCTCAAGGCTTATGGTCTAAAGGACACAAACGAGGAAACAGGTAATTACAAATCCCATGTGATATACGCTAATACAGGAAGGAAGTATAGGCATATGGGGGTACATAAGAGGGACAGAATCCAGACTTAGAGAATCAGCAAAGACTTCCTGGAAGAAGTGAGATCTAGACTGAAACTTAAAGGATGAAAAGGAGTTAGCCAAGTGAAAAAGGTGGGGAGCATTCCAGGTATAGAAAACAGGAGTACACAGGATAAGGTCCAGGGATAGAAAAGCATAGTGGGAATTAGGTGCCTACAATTGTGCAAAGGGTTGGGACATGGTTATGACCTGCTTTTGAGTCTTTTCAAGTCCAAATCCAGGCAAAATTTTCATGTAACAACTATTTACTGAACTCCCACCACGTGCAAAGAGTCTCCGCTGATGTGGGGAGGGTGTGTGTATGTGAGGAAACCTACATACCACGACAGTAGGAGCCCCACATTAACCTTCCCTATCTTGCCACGTCTGGACACCACCTCCTTAAGACTCTCATGATCCCAGGCTGGCATCCTACATTGATGGCAGGCCTGGTTTGAGTCTTGGTTCTCATGTGTCCTAGCTATGGACATGCTTTGCATTCTGGCAGCCCTGATGAGAGAGTTCCAGCCTCAGGCAGGGCTTGTATTTATTCACCCCTCAGCTTCCAGAGGCAGTGAGTCAGAAGTGAGGGGACAGGGCTTCCCTGGTGGCGCAGTGGTTGAGAGTCCGCCTGCCGATGCAGGGGACACGGGTTTGTGCCCTATTCCGGGAAGATCCCACATGCCGCAGAGCGGCTAGGCCCATGAGCCGTGGCCGCTGAGCCTGCGCGACGCGTACCGCAAAAAAAAAAAAAAAAAAAAGAAGTGAGGGGACAAAGCAAGGTGGCACTGCACCCATTCTGAGCTTGAGAGGCCTGGAGACATCTCATTGCTCCTATCAGAAACTTAAACACAGGGAAAGGTGGCAAAGGTGATATTTACAAAAGTAGCAGAGGGTTGGATGCCAGCATTCTGACGACAGCTGAGGAAAGGACTTGGCTTATTCTATTTAAACCTTTGAAGTTCCCAGGTTGTGCAAGGCAGAAGGTTTGGTGTTGTCAGAACAGCCAATCTCAACATGCTTGCTAACTCATGTCCACGTGGTAGCTCCTGGCATGATGTCCTGGGCCAGTCCAGATGTCCACCCCATCCTCGACTCCAAGCACCTAAAACACACACCTCAGCACTTTTGTAAAACACCAAACTCACCATCTTTTAAAAAAAAAAATTATAAGCAAAATCAGTCAGGATAGAAATGGTCCCCAAGGAGACAGTGCTTCTGAGAAGCCACTGAAGGCTTCAGGCCTGGCTGCTCAGTCCTTGACCTACTTGTAGCCAGGAAAGACCTATGCCCTTCCCAGCTTTTGGAAAGAGTCACTCTGACCTTGCCTGCCTAGCCCAGCTTTGCTGACCTCATGGGTGCAGGTGGAGGCTTAGGAGGACCTTTCACCTCCTTCCTGCCCACTCATTTCCCTGCTGCAGCCAGGTCCCTACAGAGTGCAGGCAGACACCTGTCACACACAGCCTGACTCCTCTGATGTGTGTTGGAGAGGGGGAGGGGAGGATGGTGTGCTGGACAGGGGACAGGAGTTTGACAGGACTCTGCCACCCTACAGGGATTTATGATTCTGGCCCACGCAGGTTTGGGGGGCTCCCTAGGGCGCGGGTAGCTGTGTGGCCATCTTCAGGAAGGTGGAGCAGCGGCCTCACTGGGCTCTGGGACCATTGCCTGCTGGAGGCCCCTCCACGAGGACAGTCTGGACCCAGAGGGGTCTCAAAGACAGACCCCTCTGCTAAGACCCAGAAGCGGGCAGACCTGGTGCCCCCAAGCCACCTCCGAGCCCTCCTACCCTGCCCCGCCCAGCAAGCAGGAATACTGGTTCCTGCGGTAGGTCGGTGAGGGCGGGACTCTCCCCGCCTCAAAGTCTCTGTTCAGGATAAAGGTGGGGACAGGCTCCTTCCCCTTAGGGCAGCCCAGAGCAGTTTCCGGCTGAGTCAGTTTCGCGGGGAGAGCGGCTCAGGCGAGCTCAGGGCTCGGCTCGCCAGCAGGAATTTGCCCACTCCCCTCTTCCGGCTCTGGGCGGCCCCTGGCGCCCCTGGGCCCCTGGCCAGTGGATGGGCGGATGGACAGACGGCCGCGGGGAAGCCCCGAGCACCAGCCTGCTAGAGCGGAGCCGGGAGCAGGTGGGCGAGTGCGGGGTCCTGGGCCCCTCGGATTGCCGGAAGCCAGCGCCGTCCAGCCAGAGGAGGGACTCCTTGACGCCAGCAAGTCAGGGCCCTGCTTAGATTTCCCTTCCCACCTGGGACAAACTTAGTATCCTCCAGGCGCTTGCGTTAACGAGTGATATTTCCCCGATCAGGACTCTCCTAGTAAAGTAACTATTGTTGCTAAAAGGAAGAAGTTGTTGCCGCTGATGGCCCCTTCCACTCTCAAGAAGCACGAGGAAAAGATATCTAGACACCTGAGGCTTAAGTATGAAAGGGAGTGTAAGGGACAGTTAAGAGTACGGATTCTAGTATCCTGACCTGGGTTTGAGTCCTGGCTTTGCCATTTTTTGAGCCGTGTCACCCAAGGTGAGTTTCTGTTGTTTCTCAGAGGCCAGTTTTTTCACCTGCAAAATGTATAATAATTCTTATTGCACCTGTTCCTCTAGGATTGCTGTGAGGATTAAAGGAGACAAACGTGGAACATGCTTAACACGGTGCCTGGCACATAGTACCAACTCAGTACGTGGTTGTAAAATGTGCCTTTTATTGGACAGCACTTCATCCCAAAGAGTGGGGATTTCACACAAAAGGAAAATATATTTGAACAGGCGAGTTTTGTATGGCCGCCCAAATCACAGAGTAGACGACAGCATGTTTCCCACCAGCCACTTCAGTTTCCCTCCTGGATAAAATGTAAGTGAGCAGGACCCTATGGGGCCTTCCCAGAACAGGACTCCCCCTCTTTCCCCCCACATCCTCTGCCTGCCTTTCATCTGTAGAAAAACTAGTCAAAGAATAAATTTAATAAGAGAGGTGAGAAAATGCAGAAAGAAAGAAAAACAGTCAAGCAAGACAAAGAAAGTCAAGGACCTTTAGTTCCGGCTCAAGAGCAATAGGTAATATTCTGAGCCAGGTCCTTTGAGCTGTTTTGCAGATACTGAAACTTCTTCTTCGTGGAAGGAGTTAACTATATGCCACCCACAAGAACATAGACCCCAGACCGGTTGGAACCAGAAGGTTGAAGATATCCACTCCCACCAACCCATCAGAGGAATGTCCATGAGCTGATCACACACACCACAATCCTCCTCCCTCACACTGTCTTTAAAAACCTTTCCCTGAAAACCTTCGGGGAGTTCAGGTCTTTTAAGCACTAGCGAGCGGCCCTGGATTCCTTGCTTGGTGCCCTGCAATAAACGCTGCACTTTCCTTCACCACCAACCGGGGTCAGCAGATTGGCTTTACTGCACGTGGGCAAGCGAACCTAAGTATGGTTCGTAACAAAAACAGTCCTAATTAAAGGCATCTAGGAACTAGGAAGCTAGAGTGCTTCCTAAAACTCCTAAAACGACCAATCCTCCCATCTGCCACTC
>NW_020172271.1:1460344-1499364 GCF_003031525.2 Neophocaena asiaeorientalis asiaeorientalis | reverse complement strand
ACCCCCCGCCCTCCTCCCCACACAAGGTCTCAGCCCAGTCCCCCAGAGCCACAAGCCAAGAGGCAACGTAGATGTCTCCATGTTGGCTTCATACAATCAGTCTATTATTTGTTTTATTTTGCCACGCCGCTTGCGGGATCCAAGTTCCCCAACCAGGGACTGAAGCCGGGCCATGGCAGTGAAAGCCTGGAATCCTAACCACTAGGCCAACAGAGAACTTGATATTTGGTTTTTTAATCATAGAGTATAGATTCTTCCCCTCCCATTTGTCCTTGTAACTTACCATTGTCTAATCTAGAGTTGCTTTCTGGAGGCACGAAAAATCTCAGCTGAGTCTGAAAAGATAAATAAGAGTTCATCAGATAAAGGAAGAACAGGTCATTTCAAGTATTGAGACGAGCACAGGCAAGGCTCAGAGGCTTCCCAGGACATGTTCTGTGGAATAATATACGGCTCTGTGTAAAGGAATCTAGGTCCCAGCTGAGGCACTATGGCATAAGAGCTTAGCACATGAACTCAGGGGCTATACTGCCTGGGTTTGAATGCCAGCTCTATTACTTACTAGCAAGTTACTTAAGTTCTTTGTGCCTCATCTAGAAAATAGGATCATAGTAATAATACCCAGCTCCTATTGTTGTTGGGATGACTAAATAAGTTGATACATGGAGAGAACTTAGAACAGTGATGGTGCATAGTAGGTGTTTCATAAATGTTAGATGTTACTATTCCCAATTCGTATGTAAGCTTTGGAGCAGCCCATCTTTTTCTTTCACCATTCAACCCAAGTACACCCTATACAAGAAACTCTTTGATTAATCTGAAATGCCTATCTGTTGCATACCACCCAGGTGCACTTCATTTCTGGATATCAACATTTTAACAAACTCATTCTCTAACACTATCCTGGGGAATTGGTCACATCAATAGAGAAGGAAGTTTACTGCAGGAAATCAAGGAGCTGTCTTGTGACACAATGACTCAGTTATACATTCAACATTCTGACAGCAAGTATTTATTGAGCACTTATTATGTGCCAGGCATCATGTTTCACATGCCTTGCCCTAGAGCCCCACACAGGAGAATTAGGTGGAGGGTGATTGATTTAAGAGTCTCAGAAAGATCAACCTTTGTTTCCAATCTTTCTCCTCCTGACTGCTTGAAAGATTTAGCACTGATTTCACTTCTTCAAACCCTTCTTAAGGTGATGCATTCTGGTGGGTCAAAGTTCTAGGCTACCTAGAGGGGTCATACATTAGATATTTAATAGCAGTGAGAAGTCCACTATCTGATTAACTCATTTTCTGGAGCAAATGGATCCATAAAGGGCTTTGGTGGGGCCGTGAACACCGGAAACCACGTGTTTGTCAATTTGTGCATTTTTCCCTAGGAGTTCTATGTCAGAAAACATAAGAATTAGATAATAGGACAATCTTCCCAATACAAAACACCTAAAACATAGCAAAGATTCTTTCACATGCATAGCAGAGCTTGAAGAAAAAAAAAGGGGGAGGGGGGAATCTATAGGGGCAAAAGACAAACAAACATACAAAGCAAAGAACAAAACATGTGCTGTTGTAGGTGTTGTCAGTGAAGCTGTGGCTGTCCTGAGCGTGCTGACCAATCCTGATAACCGAAACCTGGAGTACAGCAGGGCCCTCAAGGCTATGCTTTCCAGGAAGGGTGGGCCAGGAGAAATCTTGCCACCAGCAAAGGGAGGGGTCAGTGATATGTGTTTGTCTCTACCTGCATTCTTGACTTGAATAAACAGTTTCCAGTGAGACTTTGCGCTTCCGGTGAATTTGAGAGTAAAATGTATACTACACGTGGTCTGGGAAGACACAAGAGGGAACATTAACAAAAATTAACAAAAAACTCTCAACCACTGCGCCACCAGGGAAGCCCAAGGAATAATATTTTTAAATGTCTGAGAGTAAATATCTAGCAAACTAGAATTTATACTTAGCCAAATTAGCATTTAAAAGTAAGAACATACATAGAATGGGAGAAAATATTTGCAAATCATGTATCTGATAAGGGACTTGTATAAACAATATATAAAGAACTCTTACAACTCAACAATAAAAAGACAAATAACCCAATTTAAAAGTGGGTAAAGGAGTTGAATGGACATTTCTCCAAAGAAGATATACAAATAAACAATATACATATGAAAAGATGCTCAACATCGTTAGTCATTTAGGGAACTCAAAATCGTGATGAGATACCACTTCACAACCAGTAGGGCAATGGAAATAAAAAAGGAAGACAATAAAAAGTGTTGAGGGCTTCCTGGTGGTACAGTGGTTGAGAGTCCGCCTGCCGATGCAGGGACACGGGTTCGTGCCCCGGTCCGGGAAGATCCCACATGCCGCGGAGTGGCTGGGCCCGTGAGCCATGGCCGCTGAGCTTGGACGTCCGGAGCCTGTGCTCCGCAACAGAAGAGGGCACAACAGTGAGAGGCCCGCGTAGTGCAAAAAAAAAAAAAAAAAAAAGTGTTGACAAGAATATGGAGAAACCCTTATACATTGCTAGGGGGGGTGTAAAATGATGCAGCCACTTTGGAAAACAGTTTGGCAGTTCTAGGAAATAGTAAACATAGAGTTACCACACTTAGTTACACACTCAAGAGAATTGAAAACATATGTCCATATAAAAACCTGTACACAAATATTCATATCAGCACCATTCATAACAGCCAAAGAGTGGAAATAACCCAAATGTCTATCAACTGATGAATGAATGAGCAAAATGTTGTATATCCATAAAATGGAATATTACTTGGACATTAAAAGAAATGAAATTCTAATTTTTAAAAATTGTGAATCGCTATATTGTACACCTGTAACATATAATATTGTACATCAACTATACTTCAGTTACAAAAAGATATGAAATTCTGATACATGCTATAGCATGGATGAACCTTGAAGACATTATGCTAAATAAAAGAAGCCAGACACAAAAGATCACCAACTGCAGGATTCATTCATATGAAATATCCAGAATAATATTCCTTTGAATAACATTTTTAAATTACACCTTTGCAAATCTATGTACCTATACATCTATATCTATAGATATCTATATATCCATAGATATCTAGGTTTTTGGGGAAGATTGCACAAGAGACTGTTGAAAGTGGTTGCCTTTGGAGATGGGAGATTCATGGATAGAGCATAGAGATGGGTTGGAAACCTTGTTTTTATTATTGAGGTACAACAACATACAATTAAATTCACCCTTTTAAAGTATACATTTGCTGGGTCATATAGTAACTCTTTTTTTTTTAATTTTTATTTTGTATTGGAGTATAGTTTAAAATGTTGTCTTAGTTTCAGATGTACAGCAACTGTGTTTAATTTCTTGAGGAACTAGCAAACTTTTTTCCAAAGAAGCAACATCACTTACATTCCCACCAGCAGTTTATGAAGGTTCCTATTTCTCCAAATCCTTGTCAACACTTGCTATCCTCTTTTTGTTTTGTTTTGTTTTGTTTTGTTTTGTTTTGTTTTGTTATTGCCTCTGGGTCTGAAGGTCTATGAGAAGTGGCATAAATCTTGCTTTTATTTTATTTGTATTATAGGGTCTGTGATCTTTGTGTAGGGGTCACAAGGTTAGAAAAAAAATTTGCTCTCTGTTCACCCTTTAGAATTAGGAAATCAGCCTTAACCACACTAAAAATTTATCCAGGGCTATTTTTAATATCTCAAAAACCCTGATATAGGACCTCCCTCGTGGCACAGTGGTTAAGAATCTGCCTGCCAATGCAGGTGACACGTGTTTGATCCCTGGTCCGGGAAGATCCCACATGCCATGGAGCAACTAAGCCTATGTGCCACAACTACTGAGCCTGCGCTCTAGAGCCTGCGAGCCAAAACTACTGAGCCTGCGTGCCACAACTACTGAAGCCCACACGCCTAGAGCCCATGCTCTGCAACAAGAGAAGCCACCACAATGAGAAGCCCACACACCGCAACGAAGAGTAGCCCCTGCTGGCCGCAACTAGAGAAAGCCCGTGTGCAGCAACAAAGACCCAAAGCAGCCAAAAATAAATAAATAAAATAAATAAAATTTTTTTAATTTAAAAAAAAGAGAAAAGAAAGTGCTTTGACAACTAACAGTCCTCTGCATATGTAAGGAATGATTACAATTCATTAATTTTCCAAACATGTATTGTTGTGCTCTTCAGTGGAACAAGTAATTTAAATTTCTGCCCTCAAAGAACTTATAATTCAAGATTTTACTTGATTTAAAGTTACTTTTCTCAACAAGGCAGTGCAGGAAGGGATACGAGGCCACGTGTATAATTGAAGCTATCTGAGTTTGGTGTGGAAAACTCAAATCTCATTTGATCAAGTGTGGCAGTGGGAGTTGAATCAGGGTATTAGATCCCTGGGGGTAGAATGGGGCAGGCACCCTGTCTTGTTCATTGCTGCATCCCCAGCACCCAGTACAGTCTCAGGCACATAACATAAGGATAATAATAACAAAATATAACTAACATCAGTTGAGCACATCAGTGCCAAATACTGTACCAAATGCTTTGTCTGCATAAATTTCATTTATTCTTCAAAACGTGGGACTTCCCTGGCGGTCCAGTGCTTAAGACTCTGTACTCCCAACACAGGGGGCACAGGTTCAATCCCTGGTTGGGGAATTAAGTTCGCACATGCCACATGGTGCAGCCTAAAAAAAACAGTCTTATTGGAGTAGGCAGCATTAATCCCACTGAGAGAAAACTGAGCCTCAGAAAGATTAAGGAGCTTGTCCAACGTCACCTAGTCACTGAGTAGTAGAGCTGAGTTTCAACTCAGGTCCAGTTTTCCTGGAGGCCACTGCTCTTAACCCTGAAACACCTACATGAGAAATCCAGTCCTGTTGTATCTCTTCGTGGAGGCACAGTGAGGACAGCAGGCTGGTGGAGCTTGGCGGTACTCACCTCCGAGATGCCCCACCAGCTCCCCCAGCTCTGATTCTACTGCCCCGAGCTACCATCTGTCATGTTTTGGATCCCCAAATGGACTTCCGTACAGAGGAAAGAAAGCACTCCTCACTGTGATTTAATAAATGGAAATCAATCAATAAGTATTTTTATGTCAATTTCATGTGAGTTTTACTAATATTGAGTTATAATAACTAACTTTATATTTTAAGTTAATGTTCCAAAATTTTATTAATGATATAAGTGAGCTATATATAAATTTAAGTGATAAACCTTAAAGAAAATCAGAGCCTTATCAACTAAAAGTATGCCTATACTATTAAACTTCTAGATCTATAAGTTGAATAACTGGGGTAGGAGGGAGGTAGAGTCCTAAAGGCAAGTAGCTTAGTCTCCAAAATGCTTCGCCCAATGCTTATTCGTAGTGACATTTAATAAATAGTTGTTGAATAAATGTGTGTAAAAAGGAGGAAATAATCATAAACAAAATTAAAAGCAAATAAATGGGGAAATATTTTCATAAATACAATAAGAAAGGGCTCAATATATGAAGAAGGGCTCAAGTATATCAAGAACTTGGAAAACTGATACAAAAAATATGAAATCTTTAATAGAAAAATGAAAACACCAAATAAATGAAGAATGAACAAATGGTTGGCTTGGAGCTACCGGAGAGATGCCTCTCCTGGAAGTCAGCACCTTAATTTTGCAAGAGAGCATTGGGGACCATATGACGACAAGGAATGTGAGAAGAGGGAAGTAATCAGAAAATGCATGGAGTTTAGCAGGGGAGCTGGGTTAGGCCTCTTTCAGACAAGCCAGAGAGAGCAGGAGAGGGGTTGCTCTGGGGACTGACTGGGTGACCAGATGTCCCAAGTTGGAGAAAGCAGCCAGAAAAATCAGAGATATTTGGAAGCAGGAATGTGGCTTTACTGGGAAGGGATTGGAGGGTGAGCTCACCCTCTGGGGACGAAATTCAACTCTAGCAGGTGGACAGCAGTCTTTGGGAGAGTGCTTGGGGAGGGGCAGGGCCAGCTCTGTCCTGCCCTGACAGGTCACAGGAGCCCAGCCTTGGGAGCAGAGTGAGTCGGAACCTGGGCTCTGATGATAGTAGCAACATGTCTGGCATGTGAAAATGTCTTTTCCTTGTGAGAAACCAGGTGAAGCGATGTGACTCAGGGGCTTAGCAAGTGCAGGACTAGTTACTGGGCTTGCTTCCAGGCCCTAGTCTTGTCCCCAGAGCCTGGAATGACTTTGACTTCATGCCCTTCCCATTAGGGGTCTCATAACTGAGAACTCATCCCCAGGAGATAAGGGTGACTTTCACAGTGCACACCCTTTGTGGGAAAGGGGCTGTTCAGGTGTGCTGGCCTCTGGAGCTTGGGGGACTTCCCTCCTTTCCTGGCTTGGAAGAAGTAAGGGAGCTTCAGGCAGCCCATATCCACTATTTATCAGGTGATTCACTAATCCAACTAAAGAACCTCAACTTCCTGCAGTGATGAGCCCAGCACAAAGTTTCAGGTACACATATCACCAATAGTCACATGTCCCTTGACTAAGTGACCTGCACAAGGAGGCTGTGAAAGCTACATGCCCAGGCACTCCGGGCATCAGGAGTCACACTGACAATGAGAACATCCACAGGCTTGGAGCCACTGACAGTGCAAAGGTTCCTAGTGTGTACATGCTTGCCCTGAAGCACACACACCCATCTTGGTGTGCACACTCAGAGCCCCCTGAGCTCTACATCCCGCTACACACCAAGCTCATTCTTTTGGGTAGCCCCCATTTTGAGGAAGTCCCAAAGCTGCTTGGTTCTTTTGCTGTGAAAGGAGATTCTCCACAACCCTCTAGTCTTCTTTCTTCTTGACTCTCCCTGTTTAGCAGAGAGAGAAGAGGCAGGGGACAGCTATGAATTCATTCCAGAAGGCTGAGAATGGGAGGCTGCCAGGACCTCATAAAAGCACTGAGTTATAGAATCTAATCAGCTGGAAGGAACATTACAGAGCTCGGTCCATTTGTTTTACTGGTGAGGACCCTGAGGCTGAAAGGAGAAAGAGACTGGCCCATTGCTCTGGGCTGGGAAGGGCTGAGCCTGAGTTTGGTGACGTGCGTGCATGGGATGGGCAGAGAGAGTACAGGTTCAGTCTAGCTAAAGGGTTTGGTGAGCTCAGGGGGCTTACTGATCTTCTGTGCTTGCACGTGATAGGAGATTGATCAACAGATAACCACTGAGCATCTGGTTTGCACAAGGCATAGACTAAGGAGATAATACATCTTTAAGTCTTAAAATAACTCTTCCTCTCAAAGTGATTACAATCTAACAGTGGAGAGAAGTGAACAAGCAAAATGTTTGTGATAATTTTTAGTATAAGAGGTTCTCTAGACAGAACATGCTTATCAATTGAGAGGCATAAACAGTGAATGCTACGACATCAGGAAGCAATACTTGAATATGCAAAAGAACCACTGGCGGTGGTCTGGGGAGGTTTCCAGGGCCAAAGAAGAGAGCTGGGAGCCTAAGATACTGAGTAGTTTTAGTTGCCTTTCCGGATCCGTCAGGCCAGTGGGTTGGTGGGGGCAGGCTCAGGAGGGACCGGGCCATCCTGGTTGAGGGGAATGGAGGGGCAGATTCTGGCTGGACAGTGTTTCCCCACGGCAGCTTCTGCCCTTCATGGCTGGGATAAGAGGCGGCAGGGCAGCCTGCATCTTCACTAGCCGACTTGAAACAGAGCCAAGGAGTTAGTCAGCTGGCAGCAGAAATGGCTGGGCATCTGTGTCTGGGGGAAAGGTGCCAGCCAGCCAGGAAGAGGAAGAATGCACCCATGTGTGCACATATATGTCAATACAGGGCATGTGTGCGTAGCCACACCCAGAAGAGGGGGAAGTGTTATTGTAACTATGAATGAAAACAGCACAGAAATCAGGAGAACCCCATTGCCTCCCAAGTTCTCTATCCCAACGGCCAGCTCCCTGATAAGATGGCAGGACACCTGCCACCCCCGTGGCTCCCGCTGCCACTTGCCAGGTGGCATGAAGCTCACTCCATGCCTGGCTTGGTCACAGCTGGCCTGGGCTCCCCTGCTCTCAGAGAGCCCACCTTGATCACAAGACAAGAGGACAGGAGGGGGAAAGACTTCGTCTTAACGCTTAATAATTTTATGATTCCATGAAGGAAGGAGAGAGCAGAGTGTCAACACACAGATTTATCCCAAACTCTTGGATGGACATAATTTGGTAGATAGCACAGAAAGAGAAAACACTTTTAAATACATGTTTTGAGTGAGTTTCCCCTTTGATGCTTATTACCTACAGAAGAGAAGACTAGACCGTCTACAAGCTTTTACTGAGATGAGGAAACAGGGTTTCTTCACCCCAAATCCTTCCTAAGCTTTTTCATTAACATTTTTTCAAAAGATTCATTGATTTTTTTCTTATTATTATACAATGTATGCTTATAGCAGAAAATTGGAAACTATAGGAAACCATGAAATGAATCCATAATCTACCATCCACCCACTTTAAGAACTTCCACAGGCCCTCAACATGCCTATCATATGATGTCCCCATCATGTTAAAATACACCCACATCCCACATTGATGGTTATCGAGATGAATTGAAATTGTCTAGTTGAGATAATGTCATATTTTGGAGACTTTTGATTAAATGTTTTTTCATTTTAATTTTGCCTTTTTTTAATTTTTTTTTTTTTTTTTTTTTTTTTTGCAGTATGCGGGCCTCTCACCACTGTGGCCTCTCCCATTGTGGAGCACAGGCTCCGGACGCGCAGGCCCAGCGGCCATGGCTCATGGGCCCAGCCGCTCCGCGGCACATGGGATCTTCCCAGACTGGGGCATGAACCCACGTCCCCTGCATCGGCAGGCAGACTCCCAACCACTGCGCCACCAGGGAAGCCCCTCTGGAGAGTTTTTATAATAAATGGGTGTTGAATTTTGTCAAAGGCTTTTTCTGCATCTATTGAGATGATCATATGGTTTTTATTCATTTTGTTAATATGGTGTATCACATTGATTGACTTGCGTATATTGAAGAATCCTTGCATCCCTGGGATAAATCCCACTTGATCATGGTGTATGACCCTTTTAACGTGCTGTTGGATTCTGTTTGCTAGTATTTTGTTGAGGATTTTTGCATCTATGTTCATCAGTGATATTGGTCTGTAATTTTCTTTTTTTGTAGTATCTTTGTCTGGTTTTGGTATCAGGGTGATGGTGGCCTCGTAGAATGAGTTTGGGAGTGTTCTCTCCTCTGCAATTTTTTGGAAGCGTTTAAGAAGGATGGGTGTCAGCTCTTCTCTAAATGTTTGATAGAATTCACCTGTGAAGCCATCTGGTCCTGCACTTTTGTTTGTTGGAAGATTTTTAATCACAGTTTCAATTTCATTACTTGTGATTGGTCTGTTCATATTTTCTATTTCTTCCTGGTTCAGTCTTGGAAGGTTATACCTTTCTAAGAATTTGTCCATTTCTTCCAAGTTGTCCATTTTATTGGCATAGAGTTGCTTGTAGTAGTCTCTTATGATGCTTTGTATTTCTGCAGTGTCCATTGCACCTTCTCTGTTTTCATTTCTAATTTTGTTGATTTGAGTCCTCTCCCTCTTTTCAGTTATTTATTTATTTATTTATTGGCTGCATTGGATCTTCTTTGCCGTGTGCGGGCTTTCTCTAGTTGTGGCGAGCGTGGGCTACTCCTTGTTGCGGTGCGCAGGCTTCTCATTATGGTGGCTTCTCTTTGCTGTGGAGCACGGGCTCTAGGCACACAGGCTGCAGTAGTTGTGGCTCCTGGGTTTGGTTGTAGGTTCTTCCCTTTCATCACCTTAAATATATCGTGCCACTCCCTTCTGGCTTGAAGAGTTTCTGCTGAGAAATCAGCTGTTAAGCTTATGGGAGTTCCCTTGTATGTTATTTGTCGTTTTTCCCTTGTTGCTTTTAATAATTTTTGTCTTTAATTTTTGTCAACTTGATTACTATGTATCTCGGCATATTTCTCCTCAGTTTTATCCTGCCTGGGACTCTCGGCACTTCCTGGACTTGAGTGGCTATTTCCTTTCCCATGTTAGGGAAGTTTTCGACTATAATCTCTTCAAATATTTTCTCAGGTCCTTTCCCTCTCTTCTGCTTCTGGGACCCCTATAATGTGAATGATTTTGTGTTTAGTGTTGTCCCAGAGGTGTCTTAGGCTGTCTTCATTTCTTTTCATTCTTTTTTCTTTATTCCGTTCCGCAGCAGTGAATTCCACCATTCTGTCTTCCAGGTCACTTATCCATTCTTCTGCCTCAGTTATTCTGCTGTTGATTCTTTCTAGTGTATTTTTCATTTCAGTTATTGTATTGTTCATCTCTGTTTGTTTGTTCTTTAATTCTTCTAGTTCTTTTTTAAACATTTCTTGCATCTTCTTGATCTTTGCCTCCATTCTTTTTCTGAGGTCCTGGATCATCTTCACTATCATTATTCTGAATTCTTTTTCTGGAAGGTTGCCTATCTCCACTTCATTTAGTTGTTTTTCTGGGGTTTTATCATGTTCCTTCATCTGGTAAATAGTTCTCTGCCTTTTCATTTTGTCTATCTTTCTGTGAATGTGGTTTTTGTTCCACAGGCTGCAGGACTGTAGTTCTTCTTGCTTCTGCTGTCTGCTCTCTGGTAGATGAGGCTATCTAAGAGCTTCTGCAAGCTTCCTTGCACAAGGAAGGGAGGGACTGGTGGTGGGTAGAGCTGGGTGTTGCTCTGGTGGGCAGAGTTCAGTAAAACTTTAATCTGCTTGTCTGCTGATGGGTGGGGCTGAGTTCCCTCCCTGTTGGTTGTTTGGCTTGAGGCGATCTGACACTGGAGGCTACAGACTCTTTGGTGGGGCTAATGGCCGACTCCAGGAGGGCTCACGCCAAGGAGTACTTCTGTGAGGTTCTGCTGCCAGTGTCCTTGCCCCACAGTGAGCCACAGCCACCCCCCCAGCCTCTGCAGGAGGCCCTCCAACACTAGCTGGTAGGTCTGGTTCAGTCTCCAATGGGGTCACTGCTCCTTCCCCCTGGGTCCTGATGCACACACCACTTTGTGTGTGCCCTCCAAGAATGGAGTCTCTGTTTCCCCTAACCCTGTCAAAGTCTTGCAATCAAATCCCACTAGCCTTCAAAGTCTGATTCTCCGGGAATTCCTCCTCCTGTTGCCGGACCCCCAGGTTGGGAAGCCTGATGTGGGGCTCAGAACCTTCACTCCAGTGGGTGGACTTCTGTGGTATAATTGTTCTCCAGTTTGTGAGTCACCCATCCAGTGGTTATGGCATTTGATTTTACTGTGATTGCGCCCCTCCTACTGTCTCATCGTGGCTTCTCCTTTGTCTTTGGATGTGGGGTATCTTTTTTGGTGAGTTCCAGTGTCTTCCTGTCAATGATTGTTCGGCAGTTAGTTGTGATTCTGGTGCTCTCACAAGAGGGAGTGAGAGCATGTCCTTCTACTCCACCATCTTGAACCAATTTTCACATTTGAAATATTTTTGAGAGTTGTTGTAAAGTCTATAGGCCGCAGGCACTGTGCCTGTTGTGACTAATGGTTACAAGGCCCTGCTTAGTGAAAAATACTGTTAGTGTTAATGTTTAAGAGTATATCCTATCCGTCTCTCAATATATATAAAATTTTCACTGTTAACTTATATGGCCCATATAGTTTTACTTATTTATTTGTTTGTTTGTTATTTATTTTTTGGGCAGCGTTCGGTCTTCATTGTTCCGTGCAGGCTTTCTCTAGTTGGGGCAAGCAGGGGCTACTCTACCTTGCAGTGTGCAGGCTTCTCACTGCAGTGGCTTCTCTTGTTGCGAAGCATGGGCTCTAGGTGCGCAGGCTTAAGTAGTTGTGGCACGTGGGCTCAGTAGTTGTGGCGCACAGGCTTAGCTGCTCCGCGGTATGTGGGATCTTGCCACACCAGGGATTGAACCAGCATCCCTGCATTGCCAGGCGGATTCTTAACCACTGCACCACCAGGGAAGTCCTATAGTTTTATTCATTTATTTATTTAATAAATTCTATTTATTATTTATTTATTTATTTTTGGCTGCATTGGGTCTTCATTGCTGTGCACGGGCTTTCTCTAGTTGTGGCAAGTGGGGGCTACTCTTCGTTGTAGTGCGCGGGCTTCTCACTGTGGTGGCTTTTCTTGCTGCGGAGCATGGGCTCTAGGCATGCGGGCTTCAGTAGTTGTGGCTCACGGGCTCAGTAGTTGCGGCTCATGGGCTCCAGAGTGCAGGCTCAGTAGTTGTGCACTTGGGCTTAGTTGCTCCGTGGCATGTGGGATCTTCCCAGACCAGGGCTTGAACTCACATCCCCTGCATTGACAGGTGGATTCTTAACCGCTGCGCCACCAGGGAAGTCCTATAGTTTTAAATACAATTTTTCCTACTGTGAATGGTTCATCCAGCATTTCCCAAATGGAGATTGGGGACAGAGGTCTGTTGTGCCTTCAGGACTCTCTCTCTCTCTCTCTCTCTCTCTAACACACACACATACACACACACTATCCAGGCTGCAGCCTCTGAGTGCAGGTTCTAGAACCACAAACCTGTGAGGCAGAAAGATGTAGAAATAGCTCATTTCCCTTAGCCCTGCATTTCACAGAAGAGGAAACTGAGGCCTGGTGAAGTGACTTGCCCCAGGTCAGTGGGTAGTTAGTGCCAGAAGCTGACTCCGAATTGAGATCCCTGGCCTAGATAGGGGTGAAGAAGCCACTGTTTGCCTTGGGTGCCCTCTGCCCATGCTTTAGGGCTGGCTCTCCCCTCCATGGGCACCCTGCTCTGGTGCTCTGCACTGCCACAGCCCTCCCATGTCCTCCCACTTCCCACAGCTCCCGGGGCTCTTGCCCTGATTTCCCCATCCAAACTCACTCGGCTGTTTTCCCCTCATTGCGTATGTGTCATTGTCACAATGCTGCATAAGCAATTAGTTTACAAAATGTTAGTAAGTTAAAATTTTTCTTCTAATGGTGTAAATAACAGTTGCATGTGGGAGAAAATTTGAGGAAAAAAAGAAATAAGAAGCCCATAACCATATCACCCAGAAATGATCATTGTTAAAATGTTGTTGCACAGTAAATACAAATAAATAGAACCAATCATTGAGCAGCTGTTCTTTTTTTAACATGTCAAATATCTGATATACAAAAATTATTATTCATTCATTCATTCAATATTTATTGAACACCTACTATATGCCAGACACTGCTCTGGGTTTAGGTATATATTAACTGACAAAATAGTCCAAGTCTTTGTCCTCGAGGAGCTACCTTCTAGTGAGGGAAGATAGACAATTAACTAGGAAATATAAAATAGGTTTGGTGGTGTTGAGTACTATGAAGAATAAATGAAGCAGAGTCAGGGAGATGGAGAGGGTGAGGGGTGCTGTTTTGTGTAGGGTGATTAGGAAGCCCTCTCTGAGAAATGACATTTGACGGGGTCCAGAAGGGAGGGAGAGAGTGAGTCCATGCATTCAACAGATATACATCAAATGATGTTTTAGACACTGAGTATACAGCAGAAAATAAGACAGACTTTCCACCCTGGGCCATGGTCCTTCTCTTTACTGCAAGACACCTGCTCTATTCTACCCAATGGCTTGAAGACTGAATTGTTCAGGAAGGGAAGGTTGAAGAAAAGCCACGCTTAACATTTTAATACAGACTTCAAAGGTCTAAAATTAATCAGTATCTACCTTTCTCTTATAGAAGACATGCTCAACTTTCTCTGCTCACCAGTTCTATCTTTTTTTAAAACTTTTATTTATTTATTTTTTTGCGGTACGCGGGCCTCTCACTGCTGTGGCCTCTCCCGTTGCGGAGCACAGGCTCCGGATGCGCAGGCTCAGCGGCCATGGCTCACGGGCCCAGCCTCTCCGCGGCATGTGGGATCCTCCCGGACCGAGGCACGAACCCGCGTCCCCTGCATCGACAGGCGGACTCTCAACCACTGCGCCACCAGGGAAGCCCTGAAGATATCTTTTTAAATAATTTTATACAATTTAAAAGTTACTTTCTGAGAACAGATACATGCATATGTATGGCTGAGTCCCTTTGCTGTGCACCTGAAACTATCACAACATTGTTAATAGGCTATACTCCAATATAAAATAAAAAGCTAAAAAAAAAGGTACTTTCCATTTACAGTTATTGCAAAATATTGACTATATTCCCCGTATTGTACAATACGTCCTCGAGCCTGTCTTACACCCCACAGTTTGTACCTCCCACTCCCCCACCCCTATACTGCACACACACCCCCACCACTGGTAACCACTAGTTTGTTCTCTGTATCTGAGTCTGTGAAGATGTCTTTAATTTGTCCTTCTTTTTAAAGAATAACACCTATTATTCAGATGTAATTCACATGCCAAAATTCACCATTTTAAAGGTGCAATTCAGTGGTTTACAGAGTTGTGCAACCATCACCATTGTCCAATTTTAGAACATCTTCATCATCCCCAAAAGGCTGTCACTCCCCATTCCCCTCTCCCTCCAGTCCCTGGCAACCACTAACCTACTTTCTGTTTCTATGCATTTGCCTATTCTGGACATTTCCTGTATATGGAATCATGCAATACATGTCCTTTTGTGTCTGACTTCTTCACGTAGCATAACATTTTCAAGGTTCCTCCATATTGTAGCATGTATTAATACTTCATTTTTATGGCTAAATAATATTCCATTGTACCACATTTTATTTACCCATTCATCAGTTGATGTACATTTGGGTTGCTTCCATTTTTTAACTATTATGAATAATGCTGCTATGAACACTTGTGTACAGGTTTTTGTGTAGACCCATGTCTTCAATTCTCTTGGGTATATACTTAGCAGTGGAATTGATGGCTCATACGGTAAGTTTATGTTTAACTTCTTGAGGATCCGTCGAATTGTTTTCAGCAGCAGCTGCACCATTTTACATTCCCAAGAGCAATGAAATGTCCCATTTTCTCCACATCCTCATCAACACTTGTAATTTTATTTTCTGCCATCCTAGTGCGTAGGAGGTGGTATCTCATTTTGTACATCCTACCTTGTGAGTTTGTTTTAACACAAACTGTAGCATATACACTCGCTTTATCCATTTAATTTTGTGGAAGTCATTTTCATATGTGCAAAACTACTTATTCTTTTTTGCTGGCTTCATGGTAACCCATTGTATGAATATGCAATTCTGCTACTGGTCATAGACTTAACCAGTCCCCTACTGATAAGCTCGCTGTTCTGTTTTTTTCCCCAATCTTTTGTTATTACAGAAAGTTCTGCAATGGCTGCCTCCTATTCTATTCTTCACATGCAGGAGTTGCCTGTAATGATCATTCCTAGAAGTGGAATTCTAGATTAAAGGGCATGTGCATTCTTTTATTTTTATAGGTATTGCCAAATTGATTTCCATAGAGAGTGTACCAATTTATACTCATCAGCAATGTGGGCACATGTTCTTTAAATGGACCCAGGATCATAAGATCAAATTTCTGAAGCTAATGTATTCTTAGTATGTACTCCTGTGTTAGCCAACTACTGAATCACTTCTTTTGAGGGGCTTGGGGATAAGGATACACCTCACATGGAGCTTTCCTTGGTTAGCAGTTTCCAAGGAGGAGGTAGACCCTGAAGCGGGTTTGCCTTGGAGCTCTATCCACCCTTCTTTGGTGGAACAGTGGGGACTCCCTGAAGATGCTGGGCAAGATAATCATTTGTTCATTTATTCCTTTTATCAACAAATATTTATTGAAAGTCTCCAACATGGTGCTAGGTGCTAGGACGGAATGAAAACAAAATCAGACCAGATACTCCTTGCAGTGACTCAGGTTCTTGAAGGGTAGCAGACATTAACACAACTAAGAGGAAGGTAACACACAGTGAGTGAAATGTATATCATGCTACTTGAGCCTGTAGCAAGGGTCTGAGGGTCAGCAAAGTGTTCCCAGAGGAAACATGTTTGAATTGAGATATGAAGGATGAATAAAAGACTAGCTAGAGGGAAGTCTCTTTTTCTTTTGGTGGAAAAGAATGGTTAACACATAAAGAAAGGAGGTAATAATACCTACCTCATAGGGTTGTTATGAAAATTAACTTAAATAATTTATGTGCTGTATTTAGCAAAATGCTTATTTTGCTTCCACTGTTCCATTCAGTCATGAGGAATAGTAAAATTCCAGATCCCCAAGCAAAGCATTGCCACCCTAACTATGTTCTTACTTCATTTTTCTCAACCAGCCAGTTCTCTCTCTTCCTCCATTTTTGGGCTCCCAAGCACGGCAGTACATCTATAACAGTCCACCTCAGAAGCTAATGAGATTAATAACTACCACTTATCTTGCCCTAATCTACACTAAGTACTTTACATCCATTATTTAAGCTAATCTTCATAACAATCTTAGTAGGTAAGAATTATTACTACTCCCATTTTATAAATGAAGAAACCGAGGCAAGAAGAGCCCAAGGACAATACTTAGCAAATTGCAGAGCAGGATTCAAACTCAAGTCTGACTAATTTCTAACCACTACCCTACCATGACTTGGGTTGCTAGTTATCTTTCTTAGGTCTTGTTTACCCAACCAGGTGACAAGCGTATTTTAGGATAAGAACCCGCCTTTAAACTTTTTAGTAAAGCAAGAGCTAATATTTATTAATCATCTACTATGTGACACATACTTTACATGCATTATTTCAAATCTTCACAACAACTCTGTTTTATATATTATTTCCCCCATTTTACAGATTAGGAGACTAAGGCTCAAAGGGATTAATTAACTTGGCCAAGGTGGTGGAGACAGGACAAGAATCTTGATATAGGTACCTACCCAGAGATGATGGTCAATAGCATTTGTAGTTGATAGGTGGGAAAGCACTGGGCTATATTCACCCAAACTCTGGTTGTTTCCATCTGGCGTGATGTTTAGACCATGGCAGTGAATATGGGGGAGGGAATTGTTGGAGAGGTGCCCATCTCTTCCTTTGAGTTATGTGAAAATAAAATTTTAGAGCTCCCAATAAGTAGAGCCCAAAGGGTTATTGTGGAATTCCCGTTTTCACTCACTGAACATAGTCTACTGTGAGCAAAGTCCCTCACTGGGAGTTTTGCAGTAGAGGATACAGATAATTTTAACACATACACAATGTTTTCTATGTGCCAGGCACCATTCTCAGTGCTTTATGTCGATTAACTCATTTAATTTCCAGGTGAGGACTGTTATTATCCCATATAACAACTGACGAAACTAAAGTACCTAAAGGTTAAAGGTTTCGCCCAAGGCCTCTAACTAGCAAGGGTGGGGGACACCGGGTAATGTGATTTCAGAGCTGGAGCCTCTCCTAAATAACAGTGCAAGAGGAGAGCCACTGAGTCCAGCGAAAAAAGGAGACTAAACTCTAGTACAGTGAAGAGCCAAAAATTCCTTTGGGCTGAGTAGAAAAGTTAATTTCAAAGTGCCTGCCTGCCTGCCTGCACGCACGTCTCCATCTGCAACGTTCTCCCTTCCTGGCGGCCTTTCCAGCCCCTCCCTGACAGCAGACTGAGCCAGGAAAGTAGGTTAAAGGTCGAAGCTGGGATTTGGCTCTTCCTGACTCGTTTAGTCCCTTTCCCGCAGAGCACGCGGAGCCCGCAGGGACGAGGGAGCTCCTGGATTGTCACTCGTCCAGTCCAGGCACGCGGAACCGACAGTCCTAGAACTCAGTGAACCTGCTAGAGTCACCAGCCCCCGAGCTTTGGCCCTCTCCCCTCCTCCTCCCCAGGAGGAAGGCAGTGAAACCACCGGCAGCCTTCCGCGTGGACGTTCCTCCCCAAGGGGCCTCCCCACTCCCAGCGTGTCCCCAGCACTCTATTTCCCGAGATCCGCCATTGGGTGCTCTCACGACAGAACATAGACATTTCTTGGGCTGGGAGGGTGGTGCTTAATATGACTTCCCAGCACCCAAATGGGCATAAAGTTGGACTGTGACCTCCTAGCTCTTTGGTTCAACCGCAAAGCATCCTCAAACTTCATTTAGTGGCCACATTTTAGACGAGGAAACTGAGACTCTGCGTGCAAAGGGACTCACTCAGCCACATGCAATTAAGCGCAGACACCAGGGCCAGGTGAGTATTTCACATTTTCTTAATGTGACAAACTCATTGAAAACGGAATTTATGTTGTAAAAGGGTCTCACCATTCCAGAGATAGCAATGGCAAATTAAACCTCAGGACTTGGAGTCTGAGGGGGTGGCGTCTGGAATCCTGGTACCTCTAGGAAATGAAACAAAGTCAGCTTTTCAGTCCCTGGAATGGAGAAAACTGGGAGCAGAGGTAGGGTGGGGGTCTGAGGCCCTCTGACAATCTGTGCTTTGTTGAAATCTCTGGTGAAGAACCCATCCCCCGCCGCCCGGACTTCATCCCATGCAATATGCGGGCCCTCGGATTGGGGCGTCTCGGGTGTATTTTCCACCGACTTGGTATGAGGGAAAAACGAGCTTTCTGATTCCTTCAAAAGTTTCCTGCAGCAAGAAAAGGCAGTCGAAGTTAACCCACACGCCTTGCCCCATTGCCCACCTCAATGACTCAGAGCCGAAGGACCTGCGTTTCTCCAAACAGCCCAGACCACAAGCGCAAAGAACCGCCCCGGACCCCAGACCGCCCTCGCTTAGGGGCGGGGCGGCGGTCTTGCGTGAGTCAGGGCTCCAGTGCGCGTGCGCGGGCTTTGGGCCGCACCGCGGCTATAAGTGCGTGGTGTGCCTCCTGTTTCGCGCTTTGCTGTGCGCTGAGCGTTTGTCTTCGGAGAGGCTTTTGGGTTGTCACCTCGCGCTGCTGGTTGGCCGACTTTCCTTACGACTCCGCACTACCAGATATTACAGCGAGCGGGCCACTCACGGCCCTTCCTCCTGGAGGTGAGCGGCCCTGTGGGCTTCCCGGCTGCCCGCCCCCATCCCCTAGGCTGCTTGCGCCGGCGCCGCCTGGCAATCCCCGCCTGGGACTACGCTGCCGGGAGCGTCCCCCATCGCTTCGCCGCCACCCAGGGCCCCACTCAGCCGCCCAGCACTGCTTTCTCGCTAGCGTTGGGTTAGGCCTCCATGCCGAGCCCTCCCAGAGCACCCTTAGCATCTCCTTACTGTCACAGCCCTTGGCGGGTTGTTGTAGTAACTGCCTGTTTTCTTGCCTGTCGCCCCTGGACTGTAAGGCGCGTGAGGGCCGGGTTCGTGTCTGCAGGGCCTCCTCCGGTGGCCTTAGTACCTTCCAAGGTGCCTTACACGTTGTGGGTATTCAAGGTGTACTTGTTAAGTAGGTGAACTTGATAGATCTGACTCCCTTAGAATTATTTTGACTTTCAAAAAGTTTATGGTTGGGCTTCCCTGGTGGCGCAGTGGTTGAGAGTCTGCCTGCTGATGCAGGGGACACGGGTTCGTGCCCCGGACCGGGAGGATCCCACATAATGCCGAGCGGCTGGGCCCGTGAGCCATGGCCGCTGAGCCTGCGCGTCCGGAGCCTGTGCTCCGCAACGGGAGAGGCCACAACAGTGAGAGGCCCGCTACCGCAAAAAAAAAAAAAAAAAAAAAAAGTTTATGGTTAACTCGAACCTGACTGAAGTGTGAGGGAGACTTCAAGGCAGGTTGCTTTTGCTTTCTCAAGGGCGTCTTCTTATATTCCCACCTCCGCCCACCCTCACCAAAACCTTACTTCAGGAAGGTTTCTGGTCCATGGACTGTGGAACAGGGATTGTGCGTACCCGACAGGAGAAGTAAAAGTTTTTTACTTTAAGGGAAGTAAAAGTTTTAAGGAATGCTCTTGAATTAGTCCAAGAGGCTAGACTGGTTCCCCAGCCATGGAGTTTACAGTGTAAATATGCTTGGAGATTCTGCTATGGTCCTTGTCCCCCTGGCTGGCTGAGCCTCCTGCTTAGCTCCAGGGTCAAGGTCAGAGGCACGCATATCCCCAAAGGCTGGAGATTAACCTCGCTCTCTTTCCTCAGGATCCAGAGGCCTTCCAGAAGCAGAAGGCAGCTCTACTGCTCTACAGAGGAGTGGGATCCTTTGAGCCATGAAGCATATGTTGAACCTCTATCTCCTAGGTGTGGTGCTGACCCTGCTCTCCATCTTCGTTAGACTGATGGAGTCCCTGGGGGTCTTACTGGAGAGCCCATCTCCTGGGAGCTCCTGGACCACCAGAGGTCAACTAGCCAACACAGATTCCCCAACAGCCTTCCAGACCATCCATCCAGAGGGGTGTGATAAGACCTCCCTCCACCAGCTGTAACCTTGGAACACTGGCCTAAATACGTCCAGCTGTACCAGTTCTTGGGTAGGCAAGCTCAGCATCAGTGTTATCAGAAAACTAACTCTTACTAGGCCCTTGAAGGGCCTCTCCACCTGCATACTCGTTGCTCTGGATAAAGCCTATTTAATACACAGATATGAGTGGGTCGCCTGTGGCTGTGGAATGGAGTGATCTCACTCTTCTCCCCAGTCCACCATATGCTTTGCTGTCCTTGGCAGCATGGCTCTGTCTTCTCTTCGATGGGGACTTGTGCTGCAACTTCAGCTATTGGGAGATCGTGTTATTTTCAACCCTACTTTCTAAGCATCTGCCAAGAGTTCCTTTGGGCTTGGGTGTCTTATGGTCAGTTTATTTGGTGTTCAGTTTCTCTTCCATGAGAGCTCCTCTCTGTGCGTATAACAGTTGAAGAGGTGTGTGGGTTGGCTGTAGGAAGGGGGAAGGTGGAGTATTCTATGTCCCGTTCTCATTGTTTTACATTTTTAAGTCATTCCTCCAACATAGCGTGTATGTATGTGTGTATTGGTCTGAAGAGGGCAGTGGGATGACAGCGCCTGCTCAGGACGTGGGCATTTTGGCCACCGTGTGGCTTAAATAAATTTTTCTAATGAAATAAAGTTGAATGTATATTTCTACAGTGTGTCTTGTTGACTTCTGCCCTTGAAATTAGTGGTAGGGAAGGGTCTTAATTCGCAGATCTGAGGTTTCACATCTTAAAACTTTGGAGCAGGAAAGTACATAAAACGCTTTGTTTAAAATATAAAGTAGGGATTTCCCTGGTGGTCCAGTGGTTAAGGTTCTGTGCTCCCAGTGCAGGGATCGTGGGTTCGATCCCTGGTCGGGGAACTAAGGTCCCACATGCCTCATGGTGTGGCCAAAAAAACCAAAAAACCAAACCAAACAAAAAAAATACAAGGTAAATAAACCTCTGAACTTGGAGGCCGGCGTGCTTGGGTCTGCCCTGTATTAACCAGTTTTCTGAGCCTAGGCCAAGGCCATTATAGTTCTCTCTTGACTCTGTCCATATCTAAAGAAAAAGAAAAATGATCATTTCTTCCAGCCCCTCACCTTCAGTCTCTGGAGAAAAGAAGACTACCAGTCCAGCAGGCCATGGCTTTTTTGTCTACGTTCTTATCTACCAGACTGACTACTCAGTTCTGATTGTTCTCCAGGTCAGCTGGTAAAATGTGTGGACCTCACAGATGATTGTTTCTGCTCTCCCAGACCTAGCGACTTGGCCTTTCCATAAAAATAGAGGTCTTTTTTTTTTTTCCTTCAATTCACCCCTCCTCCATCCCCACCCCATGTTGAAGCACATTCCCTCCTCTGCCTATGGTAATTTACACACTCGTGTTGGTGTACACATCATTTTGTTTACGGTGAGTTTGATTTACTTTTGCCAAAGGGTAAGAATGGTGCATGGTGTCCTGTGCTAAGTCAGTTTTACTTCCTGAGTGTTCTTAAGCTTAAGTGCCACTACCCTAGAAACCAGTGGTTTGGGCATCATTTATTGCACTATGGTAGTCATTAGAGCTGTTTACAAATATTTCCAGCTTCCCACCTTCTGGGCACATGATAAGATTGTACTCCCTGGTCTTTTGTGGTTGGCTGGGCTTATGTGCCTTGTGTTGGTAACAGTACTCTCAAAAATATAGTTGGCTTTTTATCTGATTTCAGGCAGTGTCATGTGACAGTAGCTGCCCTTTTCTAGACATATTTCTTAAATTTGATGTCTTTACTCATTCTCATGCCTCCCCAATTACTTTGGGGCACTTTGATCTTTTCAGTTGGAGAGCTGCACCTGAAGTCTCTTCCCCAAGCAGTTTAGCTTAATTGAAATGGTTTACTGGGTGCCACGGCCTTAATGAGGTCTTGGCTCTAAAACAATTTAAACTGCTCAGAGGTTTTAAAAAAGATATGATGGCCATACCGTTGTTTTGATCTTTCTTATGAGTAGGGTAAGCAGCTGTCCCTGTGCCTGGCAGGGTTGCAGGACTTTCAGTGTTAAAACTCGGACAGTTCTGGGCAAACCCGGATGGTTGGTCACCCTCTCTACAAAGCTGAGTTTGAATTGTCACTAGAGTTTGAATTGTCATATGAGTGACTTTTGTCACTCCAAACACTTCTCCATTTTATCTATTCCCACTTAGGGATGAGAAGCAGTTGCTTCTGTGAACCAGTATGATTTCCGTAGTCTCTCTGGATCCCTATGGCTACTTGTAAGCTGGCCAGTTCTCTTCTGAACTCATCCTGCAGTGCTTTGTCAATGCAACCAATTGTATACAATTCCTGCTGCTAAAATTCTGTTATCTGATGCTTTCTCCTAGTTTATTAGGTAGATTATTAAAGTATGACTTCTAAGTTACTGCAGGCAACAGGTTTACCAAATACTTTGCTACTATATGACATGGGTTGCCATCCTTCCAGCCTCCAATAAGATTTCTCTGCTGCCCTCCACATGTTATTGTCATACATATTAGGGTTTTTTGTTTTTGTGTTTTTGTAGTATGCAACACCCCCCTTTAGATTCCAATCTCCATATCAGTCAGGTCAAATTAGGTCATGCTGCAACAATAACCCTGAAATCTTCGCAGCTTCAAACAGAATGATTGCCTAAGGATGCCCTACCAAGAAAAAGAATTGGGGGCTAGTCAAGAAATATTCCCTTCCCACAGGGTAAGGGGCTTTCATCACATCTGCAGAGTGGAACGTCACAATCACTAGGCTGCTGTGTCTCCCACTTGTCCCCTCTCTCCTTACTGCATTTATCCTGTCCCTGTTCCACCAGTGTATATTAGGTGTGTAGCACATGGCTTGTCTTTTTAGATTATAGTTCTCTAGCTCACGCCACATCTGAAACTGGTATAGGAACTACTGTGCATCGCTCAGATTCTTTAATTTGAACTTGACGTTGTGACTATAGGGAACTCTTGGGTTGTTTCCTTTGGTGGGGGGGAACATATAGTGAATATATTCCACCTGCCGAGGAATAGTGAGCTGGGAGATAATACTGACTAGCAGGGTCATTAGTAGTCCTCATTAATGTTCCCCAAATATTTCTGCCCTTGTCTTCCAAGCACACGATAGAATCGTACTTCCTGACATCCTTGTGGTTGGATGGGGCCATGTAATTAGTTCCAGCCAATAAGCTGTGAGTAGAAGTGACTTGTGTCAGTTCTAGGTTGGAGCATTTAAGCACAGGTTCAAAAACCTCCAAAGCCCTCTTTTTCCTTCTGCCACAGTGACCAGCAATGCTCCAAATGGAACTGTTCATTAGTGTAGGTCCTGGAGTGAGGATGCCATGGAGTAGAGCTCTCAACTGGTTCCTGATGAACATGTAGTGTACATGAGAAAAAAACCTTTGTTGTCTTAAGCTACTGGGATGTAGGGTTTTTTGCTAACTTTGCCTATCCTGACTGATACATTATTTACAGCCCCTACTGGGTGCCAGGCATTGACTAAGAGCTCATCACTACCTACCTCAGATAACATACACAAGATGAAAGGGGGGATGCATATAAACATAATATTTCATGGTTTTATTATAGAATAATGTGTATAGGACAGTGGCTATGTAAAGTTATTTACGGCAGGAGATGGATGTTAAGGAAAAGCTTCTTAGAGGATCTGAATTTTATTTTATTTAATTTTTAATCTTTTTATTTTGGCCAAACCATGTGGCTTGCAGGATTTTAGTTCCCTGACCAGGGACTGAATCTGGCCCACGGCAGTGAAAGCGCAGAGTCCCAACCACTGGACTGCCAGGGAATTCCCAGAGGATCTGAATTTTAAAAAATGAATAGGCTATCGAGTTAGGAAAAAGTTTCCCAGTAGAGCAAACAGTGTGAGGAAGGGCATGGAGATGAAACTAAGCACAACATATTTAGAAAACTGCATGTATTTAAATATTTTAAAATATATATTAATTATTAGCTTGAAACCTTAACTCTAGTGCTATCTCGTGGAATGGAAGGAAAGGAAGGAAATACTTCAAGTGTATGCTGTGTGATGCTTTCTGGGTTGGAAGGGCTGCAGCTAAAGCTTAAGGTAGGTATCAGAAGATTAAGGACTGGAAGATATAATCTAGTTTAGCACTGACCAGTAAAGATATAACGCAAGCCACATATATTATTTAAAATTGTCTAGTGGTCGTCACATTGAAAAGAAAAATAAGAAAAGGTATTTTAAACAAATTTTAGTTAACCCAATATATTAAAAATATTTCATTATGTAATCAACATAAAAAGTTATTAATGAGATGTCTTACATTATTTTTGTACTAAGTGTGTATTTGTACTGGTGAGTATTTTATACTTACAACACTTCTGCATTTCGATTAGCCACATTTCAAGTGCTCAGTAATCACATGTGGCTAGTGGCTAGTGTATTGGACGGCGTCTTTTCATTTTACTACAGAGGAAATAGAAGGAAACTAAATGACTTAGACAATATCACTGAATTAATTGGTGGTGCATATTTCCAGTATGCAGCTCTTTTGTCTACAGCACGATTTTTTTTCTTTTTCAAGGATTCCCCAAAATTCAGTACAGCAAAATAGGTCAACAGTGAGCTTTTTCACCCCTGAGGTAATTCTTATGTGGGCACATGTGAGATTTTGTTTCTAAGCAAACTTCCTGTAACAAAATTAAAATTATAAAATGGCTATAACTTACGATGTTTATTTTACATGCTGCTTTGCTCATAGAATATCAGTAATGCCAACAAACTTGACTTGCTTTACATGGCAAACATATACCAACTTAACTCATAATTCATCACTTGAATGCTGTCTTTATTACTGTTTTTTTTTTATTACCCTTTTCTCCTAGACCTTGTCCATACACATCAGGCATATCTATATTGTAAAAGTATGAGGTCAATTTGGACTTCTTTTCCCCTTTTGCTTAATATGAAATGCAGAATTAAATAATTGATAAAAGCAGGTAGTTTTATGTAATCTGAGGAATTCTAAATTGGAGAACGTTATATTCATAAGACTTATTAGAATTAGAATATTTATGTAAGAAGGGGTAGGAAAAGTTAAATGTACTATATTGGCATAAATATGTAGAAACATTGTCTAAAAAGAAAAACGAGAGATGACAGCAATGGCTTCATTGTGGGAGAAAGATGGGAACTGAGCCAATGACAGGGGTGGGAAGGAGACTCTTCGTCTCCCTTTTGATACTTTTTGATGTTTGTATGTGTGAATGTGTTACTTGTTCAAAATTTTATTTTTAAAAATGCCTATAATCAATCTTTTCCTTTTATAATGTCTATTTTTAAAAGACTTCTGGACTTTTTAAAAATAAATTTATTTATTCATTTTATTTTTGGCTGCGTTGGGTCTTCGTTGCTGCACGTGGGCTTCCTCTAGTTGCAGTGAGCGGGGGCTACTCTTCGTTGTGGTGCACGTGCTTCTCACTGCTGTGGCTTCTCTTTTTGTGGAGCACGGGCTCTAGGCGCGTGGGCTTCAGTAGTTGTGGCACGCAGGCTCGGTAGTTGTGGCTTGTGGGCTCTAGAACGCAGGCTCAGTAGTTGTGGCACACGGGCTTAGTTGCTCTGTGGCATGTGGGATCTTCCTGGACGAGGGATCGAACCCCTGACCCCTGCATTGGCAGGTGGATTCTTAAGCACTGCGCCACCAGGGAAGTCCCAGCCTTCTGGAATTTCGATTGGGATTTTATTGAATCTACAGATCAATTTGGGGTGAATTGTCATCTTAATATTGAATCTTCTAGTTCATGAACATGATATATCTCTCCTTCTGTGGTGTTGATAAGGAATTTTGTGTCTATGTTCACAAGTAATGCTGGTCTGAGGTGTGTTGCTTTCTTTTCTTGCATTGTCTTTATCTCGTTTTGGTAATGCTGGATTCATAAAACAAGTTGAGAACTATTTCCTACTCTGTTTCCTGAGTTTGTATTACATTGACATTATTCCTTAAATGTTTGTTAGGCTCCTCCAGTGAAGCTGTGTGGGCCTAGAGTTTTATTTGTGGTGTGATAACAAATTCAGTATCTTTGATGGATGCATATATTTGATTTTTCCTAAATCAGTTTTTTAGAAGTCAGTCAAAGGGGCTTCCCTGGTGGCGCAGTGGTTAAGAATCCGCCCTGCCAATGCAGGAGACACGGGTTCGAGCCCTAGTCCGGGAAGATCCCACATGCTGTGGAGCAACTAAGCCCGTGCGCCACAACTACTGAGCCTGCGCTCCAGAGCCCATGGGTCACAACTACTGAGCCCACGCGCCACATCTACTGAAGCCCACGCACTCTGGAGCCCATGCTCCACAACAAGAGAAGCCACCACAATGAGAAGCCTGTGCACTGCAATGAAGAGTAGCCCCTGCTAGCCGCAACTAGAGAAAGCCTGCGTGCAGCAACAAAGACCCAACACAGCCAAAAAATAATAAATAAATATAAATAAATTTTAAAAATATAATAAATAAAACTCAAAGTTTTTTCTAAGTCAGTTTTAGTAATTTCTATGTGATGCCATTTGTATAGCACATCTAAGTTGCCAAATTTTTTTTTTTTTTTGCGGTACACAGGGCCTTTCACTGTTGTGGCCTCTCCCGTTGCGGAGCACAGGCTCCGGACGCGCAGGCTTAGCAGCCATGGCTCACGGGCCCAGCCTCTCCGCTGCATGTGGGATCTTCCCGGACCGGGTCATGAACCCGTGTCCCCTGCATCGGCAGGCAGACTCTCAACCACTGCGCCACCAGGGAAGCCCTAAGTTGCCAAATTTATTGGCATTAAGTTATTAAAACTATTTCCTTATTATACTTTTTAAATCCCCAAGCTCTGTTATCTCCTCTTTTCTGGATTGGCAATTTGTGTTTTTTCTCTTTATTTTAGATCCTGCTAGCTACAGGTTTCTCAATTTTTATAAATTTTATTGCTCTTTAAAAAAATTTTAACTTTTGGTTTCATTGATTTTTCTCTGTCCATTTTCTATTTCATCAATTTCTTCTCTTTATTATTTACTTTATTCTATTTAATTTAATTTGTTCTTTTTTCTAGCTTTTTTAGATGGAGCTTAAATAATCAATTTTTGGACTTCTGCTATGAGCATATAAAGCTATAATTTTCCCTCTAAGCACTGCTTTAGTTGCATCTCAAATTTTTTGATATATTGTGTTTTCATTTTATGAAAGATATTTTATAATTTCCCTTGTGATTTTTTCTTCAGTGATGGGTTATTTAGAAATATGTTGTTTAATTTGCAAATAACTTGACATTTCCAAATATTTTTCTTTTATTGATGTTCAGTTTAATTCCATTATAAGAAAACATACGCCCTGTAATCTTAATTATTTAAAATTTATCAAGACTTGTTTTATGGCTCAGCGTATGGTATACCTTGGTGAATTTTTTAAAATAAATTTATTTATTTTTATTTATTTTATTTTTGGCTGCATTGGGTCTTTGTTGTTGCATGCGGGCTTTCTCTAGTTGTGGCGAGCGGGGGCTACTCTTCATTGTGGTTCATGTGCTTCTCATTGTGGTGGCTTCTCTTGTTGCGGAGAACAGGCTCTAGGCACGCAGGCTTCAGTAGTTGTGGCGTATGGGCTCAGTAGTTGTGGCTCACGGGATCTAGAGCGCAGGCTCAGTAGTTGCTCTGTGGCATGTGGGGTCTTCCCGGACCAGGGATCGAACCCATGTCCCCTGCATTGGCAGGCAGATTCTTAACCACTGTGCCACCAGGGAAGTCCCTTGGTGAACGTTTAATGTACACTTGAAAAGAATGTGGATTCTGCTATTGTTGAGTGAAGTGTCCTCTAAGTATCAATTAAATAAAGTTAGTTAATAGTTATTCAAGTGTTCTGTATTCTTATTGATTTTTCTGTCTACTTGTTCTGTGAATTTCTGAGAAAGGAATGATGAGATATCCGACCCTAATTATGGATTCGTCTATTTCTCCTTTTAGTTCTATCAGTTTTTGTTTTCATGCCTTTGAAACTGTGTTATTGGATGTATATACATTAGGTTTGTTTTGTCTTAATAAATTAACCTCTTTATCTTTTAAAAATGTCCTTTATTACTTGCATTATTCCTTGTCATGGAGTCCTCTTTGTATGTTATTAATATAGCCACTCCAGCTGACATATGATTAGTGGCTGTGTAGTTTATCTTACTCTAGCCTTTGACTTTTTAACTTATTTCTTTATATTTTAAGTGGATTTCTTGTACATAGCTGTGTTTTTTATACAGACAATATGTGATTTTTAAAAAATATTTATGTATTTATTTATTTGGTTGCACCAGGTCTTAGTTGTGGCAGGCGGGCTCATTAGTTGTGGCATGCGAACTCTTTGTTGCGGCATGCATGTGGGATCTAGTTCCCTGACCAGGGATTGAACCCAGGCCCTCTGCATTTGGAGCACAGAGTCTTATCCATTGCCCCACCAGGGAAGTCCCAATATATGATTTTTAACTGGAGTATTTAGGCTATTTACATTTATTATAATTATCAATAAAGTTGAGTTTAAATCTATCATCTTGTTATTCTTTTTTCTAAGTTTCTTCTGTTCTTTGTTTCGTTTTTTCTTCTTTTCTTTCTTCTTTTGGATTAACTGAGAATTCTTCAGTGTTCTATTTTACCTCCACTATTGATTTGTCAGTTATACCTTTCTGTTTAATTTTTTTTAATGGTTCCTGTATTCTAGGGTTTACAATAGACATCTTTAACTTATTATAGTCTACCTTCAAGTAGTATTATACTACTTTATGTATAATGTCAGAGCCATGCAACAGTACACTTTTATTTCTTCCTTCTCATCCTCTGTGCCATTCTTGTCATGTATGTTACTTCTACATGTGTTCCAAAATCGATGTTACATATTACATTGTTGTAATTTTTAAACAATTGTTATTTAAAGAACTTTAAAAATTATATGCAATATATATTTTAAAATTTTACTTACATATTTACAATTTATAATGTTCTTATTCTTTGTATAGATATAGGTCTACATTTTTTATTATATTTGGAAAGGTTCCCACCCTTATTTCTTCAAATATGTAGCTAAGACAGCCCTGACCATGTCCACAACTCTGATCAGACTACATTCAGTGTTGTAGTGATTCTTCCAGTATGTGGCATACCTTGTACATAGTAGCTTCTCAGTAAATATTTGTAGAGCCATACACAGGATATTTCTTTAACGCTTTTTATTTTAAAATTTATTTATTTAAAGAGGAAATACAGGCTCATAGTAAATAACTCAAACCGACAAAAATATGTGTACTGTGAAATATAAGTCCTTTTTTTCACCACAGTTACCAATGCCCTACCCCTCCCAAGGCAACCGCATTATTATCCTCCCAGAAATTTCTGGGCATGTTCAAGCATGTTCAAAGAAGATATGGATATATATTCTTTTAAAATTCTTTTTACCCAAGTGATAGCATACTAGATATACTGTTCTGCATCTTGTTTTAACTTAATAGGTCTTGGTAATCATTCCATATCAGTATGTATAAAGCTACCTTATTCTTTCATTGGCTGCAAAACATTACATCAGGACTTCCCTGGTGGCGCAGTAGTTAAGAATCTGCCTGCCAATGCAGGGGACATGGGTTCTATCCCTGTTCCGGGAAGATCCCACATGCTGCAGAGCAACTGAGCTGGAGCGCCACAACTACTGAGCCTGCGCTCTAGAGCCCGCGAGCCACAACTAGAGAAAGCCCGCATGCAGTAATGAAGACCCAACGCAGCCAAAAATAAATTAAAAAAAAAAATTACATCATATGGGTTATGGTTAGGGTTAAGGTTAGGGTTTGTATCATAATTTAACTGGTGCCCTGTTGATGGGTTTTTGTTACTGCAAACAATGTTGCAGTGAATATTCTACTTATTTCACACTAGATCTTTCTACACAAGTAAGTGAGGTACTCTAGCACATGTGGTCATACTGATGTTCTCTGTGTCATTTAAATTTTTGGTTTATGCTACAAACATTGTAAGAGAAATTTCCTATTTTTTGTTACAAGGAAAGGAGAAAAAATGTCAAGCACAGAGAGCACTGTAATTAAGAAAGCAAAAGAAATAACCTTAAGTGTGTTGGAATGTTTAGATGCCTGGTATTATAGACTTTGCATCAATAAAAAGGAAAAGTTTTCTCTTCTAATGAGCAAGTCTTAAGAAGAAATGAGCTAATGAGATATAAGCTCCCGCTTCTGATGCAACAGCTTTGGGAAAACACTGAGAAGCAGGTTTCCCTCCTGATGATAAGAGAAACACCAGGAGATTTAACCCCGGTCGTGTGTGGACTACAGCAGTGTGTGTCTTGAGAGTCTAAAAGACAAGAGAACTAACTTAACCCCTTGGCTTTTTCCTTGAATAAGCGCCAAAGTGAGAGAGCCTGTAGCTGTATAGCTGAAGTCTGAGAGGGATAACTGATGGCTCATCCCTCCTCAACTTCATGCAACCTGAAGAAGTCTTTAAGTGAAAGTTTCTTGTCCTGATACTAGGGACAGGAGACTGCAGTGGGAGGGGAGGAGTTGGTGCCACCACAATGGTGTGATAGTAAATGTTTAACAACCAGCTTTCCGAGGGAAAATATATATGTATAATACGTCTAAGTATACACGTTTTGTTTTGTTTATTAATAAATTTCTTTGTTTATTTTTTGGCTGCACTGGGTTCTCATTGCTGGGTGCAGGCTTTCTCTAGTTATGGCGAGCAGGGGCTACTCTTCATTGCAGTGCATGGGCTTCTCATTGCGGTGGGTTCTCTTGTTGTGGAGCATGGGCTCTAGAGCGCAGGCTCAGTAGTTGTGGCGCACGGGCTTAGTTGCTCCGCAGCGTGTGGGATCCTTCCAGACCAGGGCTTGAACCCGTGTCCCCTGCATTGGCAGGCGGATTCTCAACCACTGCACCCCCAGGGAAGTCCAGTATACATGTATTTTTTCTTAGTAAATTTTACTTTATAAAATTTTACTTAATAAAATTTACTTTATACATAGCACACAATTTACAACTAACAATAGAATATACAATACTCTTTATTGTAATTTTCAGATAGCCAATTGATTTTCATAGAAAGCTTTCATGAATTTTTGTCAAACTTTGTATTCCTAGCCAACCTATGTAACTGACAAGCCAGTGTAGTTCTGACATGAATGTTGGCTGATTTTTCGACTTACATTAATGAATAAGGGGAATGTGAAATACAGTTGCATGTTGGAATTGATCTGTTAATGTTAAAGACAAGCAACTTCTTTACTAATTTAGATAATACCTTTCAAATACTGGAAAATCATTTCCTCAGATTTCTTTTTTTTTTTTTTTTTTTTGGTGTCCACAATATAACAGCTACAGACACACTTTTAATCAGCATCATTGGCATTTACTCTATCACCTTAGACAATCAAAACAACAATAAATCAAGGCCAAATTTGTAGCACTGGCTGATTTCCATGGTGTAAGTAACTCCCAGCATGGCTGGTCTCAAGACAGTGACCACCATGAATTTTCTGTACATACTGAGAAGAGAGAGGCAGTGGTAGTACAACATTATGTATCATTTCTACCATGTAGATATGATAGATGCAGATAACCTCAAGGGAATAGAGAGACATGAAATATAGTAAAATAATTAAGAAGTGATGAGTTTGGGCATTTATTACCTTGTTTTTTATATAACTTATTTAATTGTAAGTTTATATTATTTTTTTTATTATTATTTATTTATTTTATTTTTTTGTGGTATGGGGGCCTCTCACTGCTGTGGCCTCTCCCGTTGCGGAGCACAGGCTCCAGACGCACAGGCTCAGTGGCCATGGCTCACGGGCCCAGCCGCTCCGCGGCATGTGGGATCATCCCGGACCGGGGCACGAACCCGCGTCCCCTGCATCGGCAGGTGGACTCTCAACTACTGCGCCACCAGGGAAGCCCTATATTATTAAATTTTTAACAATGGCTGTGTTTAACAACTGACTCATTAAAATTCCTGGAGATTTAACAGTTGGTTCTCATGGTCTTTTTTGTGATGCTCCAGCATACACTGTATCACACTTCCCCATTTGCTCACAGTTTCCAAATAAATAAACCTCTTTGGTTTGTTAATAGCCTGGTGTTAAAAAAAAAAAAAAGAATAAAAAGAAAATTATCCCATGAGATGGGGGAGGGAAGATTGGGCTGAACTGCGGGCCCCATCCTGAGCTCTCCTGGCCCAGTGAGGGCCTGACATCAGGCGAACAGGTCACATTTACAGTGAAAATTTTTGTGAGAGCCTTTGCCCTGAGTGGGGAGGATTGAAGGCTGTGGGTTTCCCGATAGCCTCCCTTGCTGCTGTGGCAGCTCGCAGTCTGGCCATAACCTTGGGAGAATTGTTTTCCTCCTGTGTGGGGAGATTGACTGAAAAATGGAGCAGGCTGGACTTCCCTGGTGGCTCAGTGGTTGAGAGTCCGCCTGCCAATGCAGGGGACACGGGTTCATGCCCTGGTCCGGGAAGATCCCACATGCCGCGGAGCGGCTGGGCCCGTGAGCCATGGCCGCTGAGCCTGCGCGTCCGGAGCCTGTGCTCCGCAACAGGAGTGGCCACAACAGTGAGAGGCCCGCGTACCGCAAAAAAAAACCCCAAAAAACCCAAAACAAAATGGAGCAGGCTACATTATTGCTAGTTTGTAGTGAGTATGAAAGGCGAGAAAAACACCCTGCTCACCCCCAAGTCCTTCCTTGCCTCTCCTTTTTTTTTCCCTTTCCTGTTGTTACCCATCACATTCCCTGATGTCATTCCTGCCATTGTGAGCCGACAGGCCCTTCCCAGCCTGGGGGACAGCCGGTAAGTCAGGAGGGGAGGTGGAGCTGTGGAGGTGGGGGAGTGGTGGCCACACCAACACCGTGGAGTTGGGCTGGGTCTGAGTGGAACCCCAGGGATGTTCCCCAGCCCATCCTTCCCAAGAACCAATGAGTAAAATTCGGAGCCTCCCACCTGAGGTCATGGAACCAGGCCCTGGAGTGGAACTTGGGGTGGAAGACGGCCTCCTCTGTCAACTGATTCATTCTCCAGAATTCAACTTGTTCTCTGACTCGGTGGTGTTTGAAAGCAACTTTATCCAGGTACCCTTGTGCAGCTCAGGGCCAGCTCTCCTTCCCTTTCCAAACCTGTTCCCGGGGATTGGTCCAAAGATGCCAAGGCCTCTGAAAGCCCTGGGGAGGAGGAAGAAGCCAGGAAAGCCAGAGAAACGAGAGGGTCTGGGTCCCGAGTTCACCTCAGTTTGTGCCCACAGCATCACGGGACTCCCTGCAGGTCAAATGCTTTCGGGAAATAGAGTTACACCTGCAGGAGACAGCAGAACCCACTCTCCAGGCAGAGTTCATAGGCACCCTCCCGGGGCCGCTAGTCCACACTGGCTGATTAGAGGGGATGAAAGCAGCTGTAGTCCCTGCTCTGAAACCCAACCTTCTTTCTGGGATATTATTATACAAATACCCTTGCCTGAGACCAAGGTCCCTGGATAAATTAGCCTTGCCCAGATTCTACCATCCCCCAGAAGAGTAGTAATATGACCTATGGAAGTGAGTGTTTGTGGCCTGGGAAGCATGGAGACACCAGGAGTGCAGGGCGGTCATTTCAATCCGTGTGACATCTCGCCAAAGTGCTACCCACTTCCCTCCAGTGGTCTGGCTGGTGACCACCTGTGCTCCGTTGCAGGTATGGCATAACCAGTCAGCAAGCTGTGTGAGAGGCAGGAGATGCAAAGAGAGATCAGATAGTGTCCCTGGACAAGAAGCTTGTGAATTTGTAGGTTTAAAGGACATAGTATAAAATGGTAGCTGTTGGGCAGTTGTGGAAGGCTTCCCAGAAGACGGGGTCGTAAGCCGTTCTTTCAGGCCTTGCTGAGACTTTGGTAGAAGAGCAGGGGGAGGACCTTCCAGGCAGAGGGACTTCAAGTTCCTGGGTGAAGGCAGGAGGCTGGAATGCACTGGAGGGTCTGCAGTCAGGAATCCATTCGGTGGAGTTGAATTCACAGAGCAGCGAGCTACTCTCTGACGAGGTCCCCCAAAGGTTCATGGCTCCTGGTGCTCTCTGGTCCCTGCACCACCCCAGGGAGCTGCAGAGCTGGGCGATCAGCTGGCAGCATGGGGGGCGTGGGGGGGGGGGGCGTGCTCATGTCTAACACACACTCAGAGGAGAATTAGCAGTATCGTGGGAAATCCAGACTCAAGGTATCAAATTCTAGTCATGTCCTTGGGTGTGAGATGATGGCGGCCGGTTTATTCTCCTAATATGTTCTCTTTGGCCTAGTATTAAAACTTTAGATTCTCTGGATGGACGCTAGGTGACTCAGGCAGCGAGAGACTCAGACTGTGCCAGGGAGGGGGAAAGACTGCCTGCTGAAGCTGGCCCTCGGCAGAGCTAAAAGCGGCCTTGAACTTATGCTGTTCCCTCCCTTCCCTCCCCTCAGCATCACCGTCACTATCGTCACCGCCAAGAAACATCACCCACAAACATTTACTTATTACTCTCAGTGTGTGTGGCCCTCTGTGTTTTGTAGCACATACGAATTTCATTCCACAACATGGGCTCCAAGAAATGTTCTTTTTTTTTTTTTTCAAAAATCAAAATTCACTTTTCTTGGGGCACCATCTACTCAGGCTTGTGGGAACTAACATTTCAGTCATTCCTGGGGCTTTCGCCTGGCCCCCAGTTCCACCACGGGCTGTGAATGGCCCCGATGGTCTTACAAAGCCTAGGATATTGGGAGAAGGCCCTCTGGTCTTGGGAATGCAGGGGTCACTCCTCAGATGTTCCTTACCCTGGTCCCTGTGGTTCCTTAGAGGCTACAGACCTGGTGCTTCTCTGCCCGCCCTGGAGAGTGAGGTAGGGGTGTCTTAGCTAAGACACTGTGCCCCAGTGCCAGGCATCCATCTCCCTGTCCTGCCACAGCCCCGAGTGCTGCAAGAGAACAGGTCCTTATTACACTCAAGACCCAGCAACAAGCCTGGCACTCCCTCATCTTGGGAGAAGCTCCCCTCACTCTCCCTCATCTTGGGAGAAGCTCCCCTCAGCTCTTTCCTCACTTTCCTCCCCTTCTGGAAATTTCTTCTCACAGTCTCCCTTTCAGACCATTAGAAACCTGTGCTGGGGCTTCCCTGGTAGCGCAGTGGATAGGAGTCTGCCTGCCAATGCAGGGGACACGGGTCTGATCCCTGCTCCGGAAAGATCCTCCATGCCGCGGAGCAACTGGGTCCATGCTCCACAACTGCCGAGCCTGTGCTCTGGAGCCCATACGCCACAACTACTGAAGCCCGCGCGCCTAGAGCCCATGCTCCGCAACAAGAGAAGCCACCGCAGTGAGAAGCCCGCGCACAGCAACGAAGAGTAGACCCCACTCGCCACAACTAGACAAAGCGCGCATGCAGCAACAGGGACACAACACAGCCAATAAATGAATGAATGAAGAAAGAGAGAGAGAGAGAAAGGAAGGAAGGAAGGAAGAAAAAGAAAGAAAGAAGAAGGAAGGAAGGAAGGAAGGAATCTGTGCTGGCTTCTTACTAGTGCATCCTTTTAAAATTAGTAAAATGCAAAGGACTCTAAGTCTCTCTGGGGAGACCCACAGGAAAGATAGATTCAGGTCATGACCCAGTCCAGTGTGCCACACACCTGCAAGAAGCACAGGTGCTCTAAGCCTGTCGCCAAGTTGAAGAGCCGTTTTCTAGCATCTGTAACCTTCCACCCCTGTCTTCTGCTTCTCTCTGACCCATGTACCTGGGGCTGATTTCTAGGTCGCTAAACCCGGGAACTGGATGGATGTCTGTGACGGGTCTACCACTGTGATCCTCGGGGTGACCTCCTCAGTGCCCTCCTTGCCACTCCCCAACGTCCTCCTGATGGCCAATGTCACCTGGCCCCAGGGTCAGTTTTCCACCTGGAGCACACCTGATAGTGCCCCAGTCATCACCCTCAGCAGGTAAAGAAAGGCTTGAGGGAGGGGCCCGGAAGGGGCAGGATGAATGACTGCGTTGTTTTGCAGCTGGACTTTACTTATTTATTTTGTGGCCTTTGTGTTGTTTTTTTTTAGCAACATAATTTTCTTTTTTTAATTGGAGTAAAATTGCTTTACAATGTTGTGTTAGTTTTTGCTGGACTTTAGCTGAGAAGAAAGGACAGTGTTCTTTAGCTGATGAACTATACAGACTTCATTCATTCATTTAACAAGTATTTACTTAGTATCTATGTGTACCAAGCGCTGTGCTTGGTGCTGTGCTAGAGCACCAATCCCTGTCTCAGCCTAGTTTTTGAGAATCTTGGCTTCCTTTTGCTTATGTTTTTTTTTGTCAATATTGACTTAGAGGTTTTCAAAAAGAAAGGTGAGCGATATGATAGTCAAATAGGATTATGAGGTGTTGAGATTGAAAAAAAAATACCGGATGTATAGGAGACCTCCGTCCATTTTCTTAATCTTTCAGCACAGTTAATCAGGATCTAGGGAGGAGGAGACCTGAAAATAGAGCCAGAAAACCTTAGTTCCATTTCCTGCTTAAGAAGATCTAAACTTGGGTAAATCACTTAGCTTCTCTGAGCCACAGTTTTAAATTCTGTAAAATGGAATTAATACTACTTATCTTTCCTTCATCAAAGGGTTGTTGTGAGGACTAAACGAGATATTATACATCGACTCTCAGCCATTGTTATTGGTGTGGGCAGATTCTTTAATAACTAAGGCCCTGGAAATCAGAGAAGAGTCGGTCTTAGTGATCATTCCCACTCTCAGACCATGAGCTTTCTCCCTTGGGTGTCCCCCAAGCAGAGGTGAGCACCTAGTGAGGTTGACCCAAGCTCTAGGAAGGCACCAGCTTGGTTGATTAAAATCACTGATGCCTCTGCCATGGGAATTTCCTGATTGTGTCTAGGATTCTCCCACTGAAGTACGTGGAGCTACGAATCTGCGACCGGCTCCAACGCATCCTGAGGGTTAGGACAGTGACTGAAAAGATCTACTACCTGAGGCTCCACGAAAAACACCCAGAGGCTGTGTTTCAATTCTGGATCCGCTTGGTGAAAATTCTGTGGAGAGGTCTGTCTATCACCACAAAAGACCCGAGAATCCAATTCTCTCACTGCCTGGTGCCCAAGTTGCCCTGCAGCTCCACCGAAACAGTAAGTTTCACCAAGATCCCGCCAAGAGATCCGTAGGGTCAGCTGGGAATCGGAAACATATCACCTCCCGAGAATTAATGGGTATTACAGTCTAGTGTTGTGTGGGGATGAGCAGACTTCTTTTTCAAGGGTCAATGATACACACACACCAAATTGAGGTCTACAGACATAAAAAGTAAATTAATTTTGTTTTCCAAAAAAAGAGCTATAAAGTACTTCACTCAGTTAAAAATTGTTTGCTGTTTTTTGCTGGGTTTTTTTTTTCTTCAGTGTTATAAAGGAATAATAATGCTCACTGAAGAAAATCAGAAAATTACAGAAAAATCACCCCTACTTCTCTCCAGCCCCAAGCAATCACTTGGAACATTTTGGCATATTTCCTTCTATTCGTTCATCTTAATTTTTAATTTATATATTTGAGGACATTAAATATATATACATTTCTGAATGTTGCTTTTTTTTCCAATTTAGATTATATCATAAGCATTTTTCCATTTCTTTTAGAAGCCCTTTATATACATCATTTTGGTAATTTCATGCTATTCAGTTGTATGAATGGGTTAAAATTTACTTCACCATTCCCCTAACATCATTCATTCAGAGTTGTTTAACATTCAGAGTTGTTTCTGACTTTTCATTATTGTAACTGATGCTACAACAAGCATTTATGTATCGTCCACATTTCTGATTGTTTTCTCAGAATTGATTTTTAGAAGCAGAATTCAAAGGGTACAGACATTTTTAAGGCTCTTGATACATACTGCCAGATTATTTCCAGAAAGTTCCTACCAAATTATACTCTCTCCCATAATGTGAGTGACTGTGTCACTGTATCCTTATCACAATTGAGAAGTATAAATTTTAATTTTCTAGTGTGATAGGCTGAAAAAAAGTGGATTCTCTGATTTTTCAATGAATTTGAACACTGACTTTTTTATTTTTGCATTGGCTCTTGTGTTCTTTGGCCATTTTTCTATTGGCAGCTTTGCATTTTTCTAAATTGATTTGTAAACCAGAGCTTTTTATATATCAGGATTTTTAAGCCTTTATTCTCAAGTTTTTGCAAATATTTCCCCTAAGGATTTGCTTTTCCCTTTTCGTTTATTTAAGGATTTCTTTTCTTTTCTTTTGACCCATAGAAGGCTTTCCCAGTACCTGCTTAGGGTAGAAGGTCAGGAAGGAAAAGCTTGATAGATTGGATAACCTTAAACCTTCAGATTTCAGGATGGAAACACTTTCCTCGTCTCATGTAAGTGGCATACTTTAGGCACTCTATCACTGACTTTGAAAGTCAGCTCTGCTGCTGTGGTTCACAAGGTGCAGAGCCTGTGCTCTGGGCAGATAGCCACAGCAGCCCATCAGGCAGAGAGGTGATCCTGCTAGGGCCCCATTTTTGGTCTCATGATTCGAGGGCTTGATGTTGAAGGAGCAGGTTCCCAGGACTAGGCTGGCAGACACAAGTGAGTTCCTTCAAGGTTATGGCCCGAGGAAGCCAAGGGCTATCAGGGAGCAGACCTGGCCATCTGACTGCACATTTCTCCATCCAGTCTGGAAGCAGCCTCCTGTCATCCTGCCAGTCCAGTGAAAGCTCCATGAAAGCTCTTGGCAGCCGAGCAGACCAGTGACTGTTTCTCGAATCTCTCAGGAAGGTCCCAGCTCACAGCAGACAGGTGGGTCCTCCGTGCAGGCAGCGCT
>NW_020172271.1:1420299-1460304 GCF_003031525.2 Neophocaena asiaeorientalis asiaeorientalis | reverse complement strand
GGGCGGCGGTCAGTGACACCCTCTGCCCACCCATCTCAGTTCCTTCTCTTCACTTTAGACCTTTGCATGTGACGTGTCCCCTTAATTTTATTATAAGCCTGTCCTTGGGAACAGGGTCAGTGGCTGATTGAGCTTAATAGTCCCTAGGTAAACCCTAGTGTTTTCATATGGAATGTGTTCAGTAAAAGGAGTGAGGGATGAATAAATTAATAAAGCAGGCTCATGGAGTTATATATTGACTATCTCCAGTCCCAACTCGCAAGGGTCCCTTGGGTAAGACAATGCCAAGGCCTCCTTGCCTCACTTGTCTATTCTGTAAAATGGACAGAATAGACATTAACCCACATGGGAGACCACTGCTGGCTCCGAAGTTTTACTAATCTACTAAGTCATTGTGTTAGATTCTTTCTGTAACAAGAGATAGAAAACCAAAGCAAGATTGTTTAGTCGATACATTGAAGAAGTACAACTTGTAGGGTATCATCAAAATGCAAAATTTTTTCCTTTCCTTTATAATTTTTTCAGCGGGAGAAGTTGTCTTCTTGCCCCTGGATAAAAGCTGGTCTCTGAGCAGGTCCCATAGCATATATGGGCTCCCTCTTAGAATATAAAAGAGTTCTTTGGTCCCTTTAAACTGCAAAAGCAGCATCAGTTCTGAAATTAAAACATCCAGTGCCTGAAAATTGTCAAAACTCTAAAGTGATCACATCACCCCCCCTTCAGTCAGCTTGGCCTCATATTAAGATGGCCCTTCATGTGGGGACTGGACCTTCACTCCTCTCCTTCTGTTTCCTGATTTTAAAGCTGGCTTTTTCTCTTAGGAGCTTTCTTGGGTTCCTTGAAGTCCTCACCCCAATGCAAGGCCCCCCGCTCAGGCCCTGGCTCTGCAGGCGTCCATGCACTCAGGCACTAGCTGTCAGAGTCCCCTCACCTTTAAGGGAGTCCTTGCAGGTAGTGTCTACAGTGGCTCGAGGCGGGCTCTTTCTCTCCAGTACAGTTGACACCTTGTCCTCAGGAAATGTCCTCTCAGACTTTGACCAGCTACTGGAGGGAGGACTGTGCCTCCTAGACACAGAAGCAACTCCTCTTCACTCTGTCATCAAAGAAACCTGCTCTCCCGGTTCTGCCACCCTCCATTGTTTCCTGGGTGGGAGTTGTGCCCCGCCACCTACTGGGTCTCCCAGACCCCAGGGGCCACTGCTCAAGGTCTCTGGGTGTTCCCAGGAAGCCTCTGTGGTTCAGCTGGAGGGGAACGAAGGAGGAGCTCTGTACAAAGGACTCTCCACACCTCCTCTCTCTCAATGCTTTCATAGCCTTGCTCTGGGGCAGGGTCCCAGCTGTGGTCATGCTGGGTCAGTTCTCCCAGGTCATGGTGCACCTTTATATGTACTTTCCAGTCTTTTTTTTTTTTTTTTTCAACTTCAAGATAGTATTCTTGAATTATAATGTAAAATTTTCCTCTTTGGCTACTCTTACTATTTGTATGTTGGATCATCTTTGCGTATCTAATTACCTGCCACTTTCTCTTTTTTATTCTTGAAACTCTCCTGCTTCTTCCCTTCTGTTTCTCTTAGGGCATTATCTGCTTCGTTTGTTTTTGGGTTCTTTCTGGCTTTAGGCTTCATTTAGGAAGTAATTTTTACTTCTTTAGAAGTGTCTAATTCTTTTCTCAGTTTTATCACCACATTTGTAAATCTTTTATTTATATTTTATATTTTTATTTTTTAGGCTGCACCATGCAGCTTGTGGGATCTTAGTTCCCCAACCAGGGATTGAAGCCGGCCCTCGACAGTGAGAGCACAGAGTCCTGAACACTGGGCCACCAGGGAATTCCTGTAAATATTTTGAATTCTGACTTAGTTGTTCTTTCATATGTTCTGTCCTTGTCTTAACTTCTTTTAGCTCATTTTGAAATGCTAGGTTGCACTTTTCATTTGTTTTGCAGGCACATCTTTTTAGTGTGCATTCATTGTCTGTAAGGATTTAGGATGCTTCATAGCCTCTTTTCTTTTCTTTTTTTTTTAATTTTTGGCCACCTTGGGCGGCATGCAGGATCTTAGATCGAACCCGCACCCTGCTGCATTGGCAGGCAGAGTCTTAAACACTGGACCGCTGGGGAAGTCCCAACCTCTTTCTTCCTTATATAATTTTGTGTTGCCTTGGATTATGATCTCTGATGTGAACGTTTTTCCTGAACCTTTGCGGGTGAGGGGCTGGTCAAGGCAGCTTTCTGGTTTGGGCTCCCGAGCTCCCTCTTGTGTCATTTTTGTGAAGTGTTTATGGCCTTGTATTTTTTACGATTCCAGGGCTGTGTTCCTCTCTCCTATCTTTCCCTGACCTTTCTCTTTTCTTTGCTTCTATTGTTCCTGTCCTACTCAATTTGGATTCCATTTCCAGTGGTTTTTCCTTGTTTGAGGACGCGTCCTGCAAGGGAGAGTGTTCTGGTGGTTCTGAGAATTCTTAAGGCACATACTTCACCAGCCTCTGCAGACTGTACCACGGACCCCTTGCACTTACTTCCAGTTTCCTTCTCAAATCGGCTGGCTGCACTTTCCACTGAGAAGCTGCGGGAGATATAGGAGCTCTCCTGTTTACAGGCACATCAGATGCCCTGTTGCTTCTCTCTGCTTCCTCTCACACAGATACTGACACCCTGTGGGCCCTGGAGCTGTCTGTAGCTGTAATATTTTATCTGAACTTTTCTCAAACAGGCCTTTTTCTGTGGGACTCATGTTGGCCTAAATTGGAGGGGCAAGGGTTAACCCCCAAAGAGCCACTGTAAGTTTGATTCCATATCAGAGATATTACTGGCTCAGGAGAAAAAAAAAAATTTTTTTAATGTAAATTTTATTTATTTTTGCCTGTATTGGGTCTTCGTTGCTGTGCACGGGTTTCTCTAGTTGTGGAGAGCAGGGGTTACTCTTCGCTGCAGTGCGCGGGCTTCTCATTGCAGTGGCTTCTCTTGTTGCCGAGCACGGGCTCTAGGCATGCGGCCTTCAGTAGTTGTGGCACACGGGCTCGGTAATTGTGGCTCGTGGGCTCTAGAGCGCAGGCTCTAGAGCGCAGGCTCAGTAGTTGTGGCGCACGGGCTTAGTTGCTCCGCGGCATGTGGGATCTTCCCAGACCAGCGCTCGAACCCGTGCCCCCTGCATCGTCAGGCGGACTCTCAACCACTGCGCCACCAGGGAAGCCCCAAAAGTTTTTATATTAGTTTCTCAGCTTGGAAGTTCTTGTACCATATATCGTTTCAGACCTCAAACCAGTATTGGGACAGTCCCAAAGATAAGAATTTTCAGCAGAGACTTTTGTTTTGACCCAGAATCCAAGTTGATATAGATGAGCTTGTGGCACTGGATGGATTTCTTTCTGGTGTCCCAGATTTCTTTCTGGTGCCGGGAAGGTGGCTTTGAAAGTCCTGGACTTATGTAAATACCTCAGTTAATGCCCTACCTAGCTCTGGCCCAAGACTTTATCTCCTGTGTCACGTGTCCATAAAAACCCAAGGCCTGGGTCACCAAGACTGGCCAGTCCCTCAGGCAGCCCCACTTTAGCTCATACTTCGCTGATCTTTAATTTTGGTCCCTGGGATTTTTACTTTACTTTTTGTGAGTTTAACGATGCATTTAAAATTGTGTAGATTATATTTTATCCAGCATTTCTAGATGTTTTGTGGCAAATACATTTTTAGATATAAGGCCATATTGCCAGTCTCTGGCTAAATAACCCTAAAATTAATTTCATTGGGGAAAAAAAAACCTCACTGTACTTATTTCTGAATAGTAAATGTGAGTGATTTTTATTTTCTTTTGGGTGCTTTTTTATAGGTTTTGTTTTTCATTTAAAATAAGCATGTATTTCACTTAAAATCAAAATTTTAAAAAATTTTAGCCCAGTGTGTGTTTTTCTAGACACACAAGTGGTTGTGATTATTTTTTCGGTTGTTATTGTTTTGGAGAACTGTCTGAGGTTTTCTTTGCACTTATGCTGATAGCTGGCAGGCTATAGTGGGCATCAGGCAGGTCCCAGTGGGTTCAGGTCTTGCCTTTGACTCATAACATGTTACATTCTCAACACATAAAAGCAAGGCTTAAGATTTGGAGGGGCATCTGTTCCACTTCAGCAGAGATGCCTTCACTCCAGCCTCCCTCCCGCTTGGCTTTCTCTGCTCAAGTTGCTTGTAGGTACCTCATGCCATAAATACGTGTTGTCACTGCCCATCATTTCCATATTTAGATCTAGGTTCAAGGCACTCATGCTGGAAAAGACGTAATTTTAAAAGTTTCAGAATTAGATTCTTAACAATGCTTTCTTTTTCTTCTATTGCTTTCAATGACCCCGATATCCTGGGCTACTCCAGAAACACCGATACCACCACTGAAATAGACAATTTCAACTGCTCTGACAAGACACCCTCTCCAGTGGCATCCCCTGTCAATTCGAATATACCCATGAGAGCCACCTTGAACCACAGTCTCTGGGAACAAGAGAACCCAGAGGAGCACTTCCTGCAGGCTCCTGTAGCCAGTTCCCTAGGAGAGAACTTCCTGGGACCCTAACACCTAGCCAAGACAGGGTCATCTTCCCAGGCTTCATTCAGTCCACTTGCTACAACCTTCTATAATGCTCTTTTCCTATTGTGGCCCAGATGACCATGGGAGAGGTAAGATGGTGTTTATAACAAGGTGCTTCGGTACTTCCACCAATAAACCTCCAAGTGAGTCCCTAATTGTTATAGGTTGTGTTATGGGGGGTGGAGGTGGGGAGGGGCTGGAGAAGGACTAATTAGGAGCAATAGCTCGCTCCTTGGGAAATAAATGGAAAAAACATTCTGTTAGCTCAGTTGAAACCCCCAAACAGCCAAGCAAAGCCAAGAAAGCCAGTCCAGAGGAAAGGACCTGGGGAGCAATCCAACTTCCTCTTACAAAGGGATGGGGGAAACAGAGACAGGGCTGCTACAAGCCCAAAGTGAAAGAATCCTGAGAATGATGGCGATCAACTAGGAGATGTTTTTGTGTTGCCCCACTTACCTCAAACAAGAACGTGAGTCTTCCTGCCCCATTCCCTGTGTTAAGGTAAAGCTATGAAAGGTCATCCTGGCCATGCAAACTTTGGTTGCTAATGAAGATGGGGCTTCTCTCAAGGAAGATGGTGACCCCCCATCACTGGAAGTCCTAATTGATTGACTCTCCCTACCCAGGACCTAATGAAACCCAAGTGGAAGACACAGTGTCTGTGTATATCAGGGATAGAACAGGACCCTTGGCCAACCTCTGGACAAATGGGGAATACTGACTTGAGGAATACTACCACAGCGTTCAGTAGGCATTTATCCAGCTCCTGCTAGGTGCCAGACACTGCACCAGTTGCTGGGTATATTAGAACAAGACAGATGGACATGATGCTTGCCTGTAGGCAGCATATGGGAGAGATACTGAGCCCTGTTTTGGAGACACAGGAAAGCCATTTAGGTTGACATGATGTTTGAGCCACCTGGTCTGCAAATCAAGACTGGAGGACCTGCTTCCCTATAATTCACACGTGGGTAATACAGGGATGGAAGGAGAAAGAACACGACTGCCCTCCCCTCGTGCACGCTCAGTTGGGCTGAGTGGTAAATCCTAGCTAGACTGGGTCAGAAAAGACTCTGAGCTGAGAGGATGCCTAGTGTTTGTTGATTTCTTCCTGCCTCCAATAAAAATTAAAACAACAAATTTCCTTTCAGCATGTTACAATCAAACAAGCCGAACATTGCTGGTGCTGGTGAGGGACATCTAGAAGCAGAACTTAGAAAAGACTAATGTGAAGGGTGACCACCCTTCCCAATTTATGCCTGTTGTTCTAGTATCATTATTAATGTGTACGCATTCCACTCTCAAAAGTATCCCTAATATGGTATGTTTACAAACATTTAGGACATCTCCATGCTCATTTCTATTGCCTTGGTTTAAGCCTCCATCAACTCTCACCTAGAATATTGTGGTAACCCCAACTGGTCTCCCAGATTCCGTCATCGTTGTAACAATAATAGCTAATTTCATTAGAAACTTACTATATGCGAAACGCTATGCTAAGACTTTACAAAGATCACTTAAGCGACACACTCATTACGACGTAGATAGTCTATGAGCACATTTTACAGATGATGAACCCGAGCCACAGAAAGGTTCAAGAACTTGCTTAAGGTCATACAGGGAGCGAGTAGCAGAACCAGGACCTGAACCCAGTCCGTCTAACTCTGAAGTTCATACTCATGAATTCGATTTACTCCCAATCCATTTCCCATCTATACTTCTAAAAAGCCATCTTTCTGAAACATAAATCCATCACTTCACCCTTGATAAAAGCAAGGGTGTCCCTTGCTTTTTGTATCCCTTTGGTACACAATGGCCAGGCCTCTCTCTCCAGCCCCTCCACTGGCCACTGCTGCCCTTGAACCCCATGCTTCCACCATGCCAGATTTCTTGCAGTTTCCATAATACACTGTGTGTTTAGATAGTGCAAGGACGTTGCACATCCTTCACTCTATTCAAATACCTGTACTTGCATTTTCTACCTGTTGCTCTCATGATACGTGTCCTTACTGAGGGAGTTCTTCTGTGCTACCATTGTGCCCTGCGTGTATCCAGTTTACAGCATTTCTCACACTACTGTAGTTGCTTACCTGTCTGTTTCCTTGGTGGGACTATGAGAAGAGATACCATTTTATATTAAAGTTTTCTGATTGCCAGTAAGAGAAGCTGACTCTAATTTAAACCAAAAGGAATTTATTGGAAAAATATGAGCTGGCTCACGGCCTCAAAGGGACAGCTGAAAAGTCAGTCTTGGAATGCACTGACACCAGAACACCTCTGGGGATTCAGGTAAGGATGGCTAATTGAACATTTCGTCAAATGCCGCAGCAGGCTGGGTGGTTTCCCCAAAGGAAATTGGGGGCTGTTACAAAAGAACAATTAGGGGAATGGATGTCTCGTGGCTGATAATAACAAATGTCCACCACAGTCTGACCCTGTGTTCAGAGAGGCACTCTGCCATGGCCTCAAGCATCCCTGTATATCCTTGCTGAGGAAGCCAGATTTCAAGGCCTCGCTGTCCTCTGACCTTGAGCCATTTGTGCAGCTAGTCCCATAGGCAGTTAAATAGATCCAGGTGACTAACACATGACTACCTTACAATGACTTGCTCTTGGGGAAGGACACTGGTTTGGTTACTGTCAAGTTACTGTTTGCTGAGCCCTTAGACCTGGGTTCCTCAGCTGCAATGTAACCCACCGCAGGCATAGCCCTCACCTGGGCCCATCATGTTGCCCTGTGGGGACTGGGGGCCTGGCGCTGCCATGCTGATGCTCCTGCTGTTTGCTGTGCTGTTATAACAAACTGTTTTGTTTTGATCCATTGACTCCTTTTTTTTTTTTTTTGGCTGCATTGGGTCTTTGTTGCTGTGCGTGGGCTTTCTCTATTTTTGGCGAGCGGGGGCTACTCTTCGTTGCGGTGCACAGGCTCCTCATTGCGGTGGTTTCTCTTGTTGTGGAGCACGGGCTCTAGGTGAGCAGGCTTCAGTAGTTGCAGCACACGGGCTCAGTAGTTGTGGCACACAGGCCCTAGAGCCACAGGCCTCAGAGTTGTGGCATGTGGACTCAGTAATTGTGGCACACAGGCTTGGTTGCTGTGCAGCATGTGGGATCTTCCCGGACCAGGGATCAAACCCTTGTCCCCTGCATTAGAAGGCGGATTCTTAACCACTGTGCCACCAGGGAAGTCCCGATCTATTGACTCTTGCTGTCTACTTTGGGCAACTTTGAGCTTTTGGTAAGTCTATCTGATTGCTTCCTTAGTCATTTTCTTTGGAGTCATTTCTTTGTTTCTCCTTGCCATCCTCTGTGAGACCTGGGTTCTTCTCTGATACTGTCCAAACCCCTCGTATACACTCTTATTCTATAATTATTTTCAGTATTAAAAATAATCTTCAACTAACATAATGCCTGTGTTTGGGGTAGGGTGGGGGAATCTCTCTTTATAGGGAAAACACAAAGCCTCCTCAATTACTGCATCCATTTCCAAATTTGGGTTCACTGGGCAATGTCTATTCTTCCCCTGGTTTGTTTCTATCTTGCCTTTATATTCCAAAAATTCTATATCAAATGGTAAATTGAAGTGCTCCAAATATACCCTATGTATAATAATGAGAGAAGGAATAACATAAATGATATATTTCACCACAAAGAAAGAAATACAGGTGGAAGTTCTTGTTTCTGCATCTTGGTAACCAGACAGTAGCTAGTATTTATGACCTTCCATTTCAGGTACATCTCGCTTTAACGAGCACCTCAGCCGGTCGGGATTCTTCTCTTAGTAGGGAGACCACAAAAACTTAATTCCTGAAAAACCTAAGCCCTCGCTGGTCTTGCTGTGTAGGGCCATGTGCTCTTCTGTTAACTGAGCAGGTGCTGTAAAAAGGCATTTCAAGGAACATCTGGGTTCCACTCCTACTCCTTGCTGCCCGTATCATGTAGAAGCAACACTTTTTGCCTTCAATAGTGAGTCAGTGCTCTCAAACAACTCCAGAACCCCCTTTTATACATAATCGCCATGTTCCCCTAATGGCAAGAGGAGCCCAAAATAGCAGCATCAGGCTCAGTTTTCAATCAGTGGAATGATTTTTATGCCTCTGGTGCAATCATTTCCATCCTTAGGTATAAAAATCTCCAAACTTTTGACCTGCAACTTATGAACATTTTCCATACAGCTCTTTCTTTGGAAACTTCTGCAGGATGCACTCCATTAAAATTCCTCAGAAGGAGGAAAACATGGACCCAGGAAAGGGTTGGGTTCAATGTAGGAGAGAAGTGAAGGAAATCCAAGATGTCGATGAAGGGAGAGCCCGGAATGACAGCAGAGCAGTTAGTTCTTATTGGAACTAAATGTGCCTAAATGTGTCTCACACTGGTTTAATACCTGATGTGCTTGAATGTAATGAGAGGAGGTGTACACATATGGCAGAGCTTAGGGGTATATTAAGAATAGTATATAAAACCAAGCAACCAAAACGATGCTATAATTATTAACTCCAAGAAGAAAAATTGTACTGAAAAGAAATAGAATTCAAGTATATGCTTTGTCTGTGGCTATTCATAATACTATGTACATTTAGATAGAATATAGATTTAATCAAAGATAGCAAGAGCTGTATTTGGAGGATGGGTGAAAGTCAATTGTGTAGAGGTTGGGGGGAAGGTGTGGGAGAGGAGGGAGGTGATAAAGAGTACATCTTCATCTTTTATAGTTGGAAATCAGTAGCTAATACCCAAAACTGAAAAATCAAGAAGTAACAATGTAAGTGTGTTTTTGAGAGATCCGAGGATAACTATTCAAAGAAATATCTAAAAGAGTTTATTTATTTCTGAGAAATGAATGAGGCAATGGAGGGTATGTGGACAGGTGACTGCTTTTTTTTTTTTTTTTGGCTGTGTGACATGTGGGACCTTAGTTCCCCCACCAGGGTTCGAACCCACATCCCTGCAGTGGAAGCATGGAGTCTTAACCACTGGACTGCCAAGGAAGTCCTGTGACTCTGCTGTTTTTGATAACAGGCCTTGATTTGACTTTGTATACCATGTTCATGTAAAATGCTGATGAAAATAATTTAAAGATGAAGATAAAATAGAAATTATGCAGGAGAAACTTGCATCTTGCTATGCCGTTTATGAACAGAAGTATTGGCTGTACAGCTGAGGTCCCTCTGTCACCCTCCTCAGTTAATCATTTAGGTCCTCAGTTCCTTGAACCCCAGAGGTGATGATTATTATCCTGAATTTGCTGCTTTATATATATATATATATATATATATATATTTCCTTCTAGAAGCCTCCCTGCCCTTTTGTAACACCTCTAATCCTCCCTCCCCTTGAGTGTAGGCTGGATTTAGTGACTTGCTTCTAATGAATAGCAAGTCACTTTCAAAGTTGGATTATAAGTCTGTACTTCCATTTTGCTGTTCTCATGTGCTTGCTCCAATAGGGAAGACCACCTGGCCAGGAAACAAGGGTGGCCTCCAACTAGCAGCCAGCGAGGAATTGAGGCCCTCAGGCCAACAGATGGTAAAAAATTGGATCCTGTCAACATCACGGGGTGAGCTTGGGAGTGGATCTTGCTCTAGTTGAACTGTAGGGTGATGGTGCTCCTGGCCAATACTTTGATTACAGTCTCATGAGAGACCCTGGGCCAACACCTTGACTGCAGCCTCATAAGAGATCCGGAAGCAGAGACCCCAACTAAGCCATGCCTGGATTCCTGTCCCATAGAAGCTGTGAGATAATAAATGTGTGTTTTGGGGATAAACATATGAAGTTTTGGGAGTAACCTATTATGCAGTAATAGATAACAGATAGATATGTATATCTATATATATCATTAGGTATCTCTATATCTGTCCATATATTATATCTGTATATCTATCTACCTACCTACCTACTTAACCTACCACCTACCTATCTTTGAGTGGTTTGTAGGTGGTTTTACCCACATGCATGTTTCAGATAGGGATAAAATGTTTAGATAGATGATGTTATATTCTGTATGTTCCTCTGAAACAGTTTTCTTACTCAATATTGAATCTGAGGCATTCCATTTTGACTGGCAGACTACACAGTAGCCTTTTGGGTCCCCTCACTGGTGTTAACTCAGAGTCCCCATGGTCCCTGAATGTTTGTGCGTTTCCCTTTTACGAGGGCACATTATCCTTGTCAGTGGCTTAAAGTCTTTTTGGAGATGCCCAGGAGAAAGATTCATAGTAGGTGCTGTATGGTGTTTATAACAGGGTCCTTGGTTAAGGGTTCCGGCCTTCCCTTCATTTGAGGAGCTCTGGGTCTGAGTATTGACTGAGGCTTGAAAAGTTGTGAGCAGCCGTGATTCTGTAACCATATTCCTCAGAGCTAACTATCATCATTCTTTTGATGATGCAAATGACCTTAGTCACTGCCTATCAATTTTATTCCTAGAGACCTTAAGTCAACCCTGATGTTTTTAGTTGTCAACAACCAAGTCTCACTAGTTCGGGCATAAAATGAACATTGGATAGGCTATCCGATAGCTGACACACTCTCCAGAAAGGTAAGAGAGAAATGGCTTGAAGGCTTACGCAGCCGGGACAAAGAATGATGGCCCAACCACAGCAGGACTGCTCCAACAAAGACCCCACTCCCCACCATTGCACATACACTACAGCTCCCACCAGTGACCCTGGGCCTGGAGTCTTCTAAAATCAGACACTTCTACTGCCACCTGGCCCAGAAAACGAGACTCTGTGCAGTGCTGGCTTCCTTATGTTCTCACTCCCAAGCAAGTGAGTCTGCTTGGGAGAACCCAGGTTGCAGGATGTACCTGAGCTGAAACAGAGTCTAGCTAAGTAAGGTCTGGCTTCCTCCCAGGCGAAGTAAAACTCACAAAGTGTAAATCCCCAAGTAGAAGTACCAGCAGCCAGAAGCCATGAAAAATGTCCCCAAAGCACCCTTAATTAATTAACTACAGACCCAGATCTCAAAAGGTCAAACCATTCTCAGCTCTGGTTACCAAGCCTGACTATGCTTCTGCTCCTTGAGTGCTCCCCAGAATCCTCTTTTCCCCACTGAGATCTCCACTGGAGCCCATTTACTGGCTTGCAGAGAGCCTATTAAACATTCTAATGCTTTCTCAAAACCTTGGAGATGTACAAGTATTCAGGGTCTTCTCAAAGGACAGAGTTGGATGAGGACAGGTACATGATAGATGAGTCAGTATCCTTGCCTCCCAGAGCCTTTGAGTTCCTCTTTCTACATCGTATCAAGGAATATCTGGCCTCTCACTGTTCTTTTTTTTTTTTTTTTTTTTTTTTTATGGGGGATTTTTACACTGAAAGGACATTTGCCATCACTTGTATATTTTACACATTTTTTTAAATGTTTTTAATTTAATTTAATTTTTTTATACAGCAGGTTCTTACTAGTTATCTCTCATTGTTCTTTAATGTGAACTGGGTTGAATGCAAGCTCACTTTAACCAACACAGGAAACTATTGGAAACATACAGAGCTGTGAGAAACAGCACAATCATTACATAATCTCTGGGAAGAGCACCCATATCAATAAAATCAATCCTATCTAAAGTTATGTTCTCCCTCTTGGATGGAGTGCCTTAAAATTTATTCTAATAGATATTCCCAGACTTTACAGATACAAATTGTCAAATTTCTACAATATGTTTTCCTGGGTAAATACTTTCTCTTCCCTACATTTATTTCTACACTTATCTACCCAACACCCACTGGACATCGCGGAATCGAATTCCTGTTATCAGCCTCCTAACATTGAGGGGAATTTTTAGCGTCCTCCTGCGAGAAGGGAAAGGCTTCCTCTCACAAGGGATAGGCAGTGGGAAATTTCCAGAAGGATTTGAGGATTTGGGTCTTCCAAGTCTTGTCAGCTATTCCTGTTGCAGTCTTTAGAGATTCACTCTGTTTCATTGTGCCTCTCTTTTACATAAAAGACTGGATTGAAGCTGTGACTTTGGCAGTCTTCAAAATTCAACAACCCGAAGAACCAGATTTTGAGTTCTTTGAAACTTTTTTCTCTTTCTTTGAGTTATTCAGAGTCACCAGAAGCACCCATTGTACCCCAGTGTCCTGGAAGTCTTCATACCCTTTATATTGTCCTAAGGCAGCAGCCACCTCGTTCTCCAGATGCCCTCAGCCAACAAATGGTCCTCATTATCAACAACTTATAATTTAATTAGCTGTGGGCCATTGACAGTTAACTTCCCCTCCCACAATATTGCTGGAATCTTGCTGCATTCTATTCCATCTTGTTAGGGTAATCAACTCCCTGGGGACCTATAACCTGCAATCCACTCTCTAGTACCAATTTCGGTATCAGAGTCCTTTAGCTGCAAGCAATAGGAACTACTCTATCTTCGGCAGAAAAAGCTTGGGTTTTGTACCCCCCACCCCATGCCATTGGAGGCTGACTCACAGAATCAGAGACAGTTGGAGAAACAGGCTTAGAAAATGCAGACCCAGAGCAGCACCAAGGAGGTAGGACTTGGATTTAATGTACACTTTGTTTGGGACACTGTCACTGGCTTTAATGTCTCCGCCATGTTTTCTGTCCTTGTGGTTTTCCATTTAACATTCAATGACCCAGGAACCTAGCTTTGGCCTTGTACCTACCTGTGCCAGTTACCTTCCCTTTTCTCTCCAAACCCACTCTCTCCCTTCTCCACCCTCTCCATGCCCCAGAACGCCTGTGGTTCCTGCCTGTTGTACAAGTTGATCTGTATAGCCTACATCAAAGGGCCCATTGCCTGTGGTCTCTAGGTGGGTTTGGCCAGTGGGAAGTCCGGGTAGGAGATCAGAGGGAGAGGGGAGGATGGGGTCAAGACAATTATTCCCTCCCTTGTAGTAGCATAAGGCTGGCTGTGTGTCCCTCAACAGAAGGAAACTGCTCCTCTCATGGCAGCCTCTTCCAGTCAACTATCTCTTTCTGGTTCCAGTTACCATTCCCTCCCCTCACCCTTCAGGTCCACTATGGACTTAGCTAACTGGATGCTCCCTCCTGAATTTTATATCTTGAGCAAGGATGTCGCTCATCCCCACAAACGAAGGTGTGGCGGTGGGGGCAGCATCCTGACCAGGTACTGCTGGCTATGTGACAGGGGCGGGGCATCCATCCAGCTTATTGCTCCTGTTTTGATTCCTGACAAGAACCCAAAATCCCCCGAGTCTGGTTCCCTTAACTTTCAGCTGTTGTCAAGACCTCCCAATAGTCTTCCAAAGAATTCTCTTTGGCTTAGGTTGGCCTGTCATTTCCTGTGTCTACAACCATGAAGTCTAATTGATGTGCCGCTATCCCCAGAAAAGTGGATGCTATGTAAACACGGCAACCACAGGTGTCTTATTCATTTGTGTTTCCTGCAGTGCCTGGTTCCTGCCAGGTACCCAGTTAAAGGTTGTTAAGTAAATCCATTTCTGTCACAGGCAGCTCTGGCTGCCCCATGTTGTTCCTCCCCGCAAACGAGGGAAGAAACTACAGCCTTTGCTGAATGAACTTAGTGAAATTGACTTCCCAGAGACTATTTCTTAGATGAAAATAACACAACATAAGGGATTGGTAAAGCTTTTAATGGCCAATAAACACATCATTTAAAAGGGAGAAGGGATAAAACATTGTTATCCAGAGTCATTTAGAGCCCACCAGGACACGACATTTGCAAAAAACAATCCCCCAAACAATGTAAGAATGCATCTTCAAGTTTCTGAAATGGAATTCAGAGAAAAGAGAAAATGTCCTCAAGGAATAATACCAAGATGGACCCACTTAAAATGTGTGATGGAAGTGAGATGAAAGCTTCACAAATGCCCTCCTAAGTCTCAAGAGAAATAATCAACAGCAGGTCCATTAAGACTCTAGTGATATTGATGAGACAGCAGGTAGGGGAAGCAGAGAACCTGGGGACAGTGAATATGTAGAAATGAGAGGTCCTGACCTGCATCCTGGGGCCACCGAGGGATCCACTAATGAACTCTCAGAACCACAGGCCATTGATTTAGAAAACAAAACAAAACATGTCTCATCTTCAGCAAGAATCCTGTCCGTCAGTTTAGCCAGAATCCTCCTTACCCCTGATGCTTCCTCTTAGTAATTTTCCATCCACTTCTCCTCACCCTGCTCCTTGGCTATAAATTGTCACCTATCCATCCTGCATTCAGAGTTGAGCCCGATCTCTCTCCCCAGCTGCAAAATTCCATTGCGGTGGTCCCTCCACCTGTTGTGTTAGTCCCCCAACCCCTCTTGTCCCAAATAAAGTCTTCCTTATCTTGCTTAAAAAAAAAAAAAAGCCCACAAGGGGTCAATCTTGAGAAATCCAAGACTATGGCTTCAAAAGAAAAACAACCACTGAGAATGGTAAAGCTTCATAAAATGAGCATTTTAAATGAAAATCTAGGGGCTTCCCTGGTGGCGCAGTGGTTAAGAATCCGCCTGCCAGTGCAGGGGACACGGGTTCAATCCCTGCTCTGGGAAGCTCCCACATGCTGGGGAGCACCTAAGACCGTGCGCCACAACTACTGAGCCCGTGTGCCACAACTACTGGAGCTTGCGTGCCTAGAGCCCGTGCTCCGCAACAGGAGAAGTCACCGTAATGAGAAGCCCTTGCACCACAACGAAGAGTAGCCCCTGCTCGCCACCTAGAGAAAGCCCGCACGCAGCAACGAAGACCCAATGCAGCCAAAAATAAATAAATTTATATATTTAAAAAATTACCAATGGCAATTAAAAAAATAATAAATGAAAATCTAGAATTATTAAGGCTAAGGCCACTTTCAGGAGCTATAACTTGAATGGAAACAACCAGAAATACAACAATCTAGAAATACACCGAGAGAGGATGGTTCAGGTTTTCGAATCTGTCTCTGATTCCTGCCTGACTTAGGATAAATCAACTCATTTCCCCATTGGAGACATACTTTTTTTTATTATGCCCCCAAGCAAAACCCTGTTTTTGGATGTTAATAGTTGCAACAAGAACTGGGAACACACCATGTGTCCATGACAAACAAAGAAGTAGTCATAATTTATTCTAAGTTGGTCTTATAGCCCCGTAAAGTCTCCACACTGCCTTGCACAAAGAACGAAGGGAATTTCTGTCATACCTATCCCTCCCCTCACCACCATTCAAGGGCCTTGCCTAGTTGCAAGAAGAATGTGGCAACTAGTGGTATCGGATCATCACACATGCGCACTCGGGACATTCCATTTGTAAACGCTTTGAATTTTTCAAATTGTCTCCACTTCTACAATCTAATGTAATTTTCCCAATTGTGTGAGATAGCCGTTACTTTGAACTGTACCTTACAGGTGAGAAAAGTAAAGCCCAGAACAGCTTGGCAGGAACTTTGGGCAGCTTGTGAGTCTCAAAGTCCAGAGGGCAGTAGGGCCAATGGCCTCTGGGCCTCTTCTCGTAAGTGTCAGTCCCTCTTGCGCCCATTTCTGTCAGCCGTCATCACTGAGACCTTTGGTTGCAGGCTCAGCCCAGCCTAGTTGCTAAACCAGGGGCCCAGCCCAACCCCAAGACCCGGATTCTTGACGATGTAGCAGAGCGAATGACTGGCGCCAGGTGGCGCCACACTACAGGCGGGACCCTAGTGGATTGGATCTGCACCTCCCAGCCCCTTGGCTGAGTAGGCTAACCCCAGGTATTTTATTAACTTCAGAAGAACGCCACAGCACCTGATTGACTATTTGGGACCTCACTTGTCAAACTATAGTGGGCTTTCACTGTTTTTCAGAAGCCAGTTCAATACACCTTCAAGGGTATTTTTCTTTTTTTTTGTAACTACTGCGTTCTGAGTACAGGTCTCTGATAAGCTTTCATTCTGACTTCTAAGAGTCATACACAAGCATTTACCTATTAGAATATATATTTTTATTATAGTTCTTCCTTTTATATGACAGTTGAGCTAGCACATCGATTTTGAAAACCTATATGTGTATATATTTATATATGGTATAATCACTGTATTTTATTTCAGAACAGCAGAAGAGGTGTTACGAAATATTTGCCATGAAAAGGGACTTGGGTCGGACAAGGTTGAGGACCATCATACGGGAGTATTGACCTTCTCCTGGATATTTCCTGGTTGACTTGATGATACTTGAACAGACAACTTTAAGCCTACTTTGCTGTCTCTACTTTCTCCTGCTCTCACCTCACCCTGGGGCTGCTCCTTTGCTCTGCTGTTCCCACACCTCCGTAGCTCTCAGGGAAGCAAGTCCCTGACAGCATCACTCGTGCCCTGGTGCAATCCCATGAGTGCCATCGCTCCCTCTTAGGCTCTCTCCCTCCCTTTCCCAGCCCCTCAGCTACATCCTGCCTGTTCTGCCCTCACTCCAACTCACTTCTCATCTCCAATCTCTTCTGGACTGTCCGTCCAGGTGAGATCTTGGGCTGTGCTATCTCTCCTGATGGCCCTTTAAATGTCCTTTTCTCTAGTTGGAGATGCATCCTGTTCTCATGGAATAATCTTTGTCAATTCAACCTGGAGATCTGAAAAACGGTGAGCCCAGCTGAGCTTTTCTGCCTCTGCAGAGGCAGTGCTCTGATCAATAAGGGCTTCTACTCTTGAAGATTTTTCTTACTGTTGTTTTCCCTGAGCTGATTACTCATCCCTCTGGCTGCCTGTCTCCTTTTGGGGGTGGTGGGTAATTTGTGAGAACACACGCAATTATATTAACTTGCTTTCTTTATTATCAGGCCATACCCAGGTTTTCTGTTTTCCCTATCCTTTGGCCACCACGTAACCTCTTTCCTGGTTAGAGTGTCACTAGTTAAAATTTTGCTGTTAAAAAAATATATGTATTTACTGTGGATGTCAGAGGGAGTAATTCTGTGACATGCTTCTTTGCAGAGTCTGCTGATAATCCACCAATATCCTTCATCCTTAAATAATAAATAATAGAACTCTACAGTTCTACATGGGCTCATGGCCACCCAGCTAAAAGCTACATTTCCCAGCTTCCCTTGTATCTGGATGTGGCCATGTGACAGAATTCCAACCAATGGGATGTGAGCAAAAGTGATTATGCCATTACCAGGCCATGCCCTTAAAAGGAAAGAGTGTACACTCCCCTTCCCCTTTCCCTTTCTCACTGGCCAGGATGCAAACATAATGGTAGGAGCTGGAGCAACCACCTTGGAACCCACCTGTTGAGAATAGCAGAAATACTCTTACCAGCTATGGACTGCTTACCTTTGGACCACTATGTAAGAGAGAATCAAAATTCTGTTTTGTTTAACTCACTGTATTTTGGGGGCTTTTGACTACCTAGATTATACTCTTAAGTAATACAGCTTCATGTTACTACCTTTACCCAGGAGCCTGTACTTCCTTATTACTTGTACTTATTTGTGTTTTCTTATTTCAAGGCAGGCAGACTCTCAACCACTGCGCCACCAGGGAAGCCCCTTATTTCCAATTTTATGTTTTATGTCTTTCTTTTTTTTTTAATTTAATTTATTTATTTATTATCTTCGGCTGCATTGGGTCTTTGTTGCTGTGCATGGGGTTTCTCTAGTTGCGGCAAGCGGGGGCTACTCTTCGTTGCGGTGCGCGGGCTTCTCATTGTGGTGGCTTCTCTTGTTGTGGAGCATGGGCTCTAGGTGCATGGGCTTCATTAGTTGCGGCACGTGAACTCAGTAGTTGTGGCGCACGGGCTTAGTTGCTCCGCGGCATGTGGGATCTTCCTGGACCAGGGCTCAAACCCATGTCCCCTGTATTGGCAGGCGGATTCTTAACCACTGCGCCACCAGGGAAGTCCCAGTTTTTTTTTTAAAATAGTGACACGTATTTAAATGGAACATATTTACCATGAAGATAATAAAGCTTAAGCTTCAGGGTTCCTTAATCACATGGGCTATTCCAAGGCCCTAGGAGGACCTCCAGCAATTTTGTATCATACTTTTGTAGGATTTTAAAATTTCATTTTTTATGCTCCAGCATTTTTTTTAATTGTGCTAAAAGACACACAATGTAAAATTTACTATTTTAACCATTTTTAGGTTTACAGTTCAGTGGCAGTACATACATTCACATTGTTGTGCAAACAACACCACAACTAATCTCTGCGTCCTGGTCGTCTTTCCAAACTGAAACTCTGTACCCATTAAACAATAACTCCTGACTCACCCCTCCTTCCAGTCTTTTTTATTTTTAAGAGTCTCCAAAATTGTATAAGCTTTAAATCCCACAAAACCTGGGCCCAGCCTCAACTGACAACCAGATATCCTGATCATTCTTTTTTTTTTGATGTGGACATTTTCAAAGTCTTTATTGAATTTGTTACAATATTGCTTCTGTTTTATGTTTTGGTTTTTTGGCCCTGAGGCATGTGGAATCTTAGCTCCCTGACCAGGGAGGGATTGAACCCGCACCCCCTGCATTGGAAGGCGAAGTCTTAACCACGGGACCGCCAGGGAAGTCCTTCCTGGTCATTCTTGAGCAAGCTTTTGAAATGATACCCAACCCTGCCCAAGTGACTTTAGCCTCAAACCAAAGGACAATCAACATAGTCGAGGAGACTCTCACCAAAGTGCTCATCAGTAAATGTGCAAAAGTCAACAATTGTGACAGCATCAACATCAATGTATACACAGAAAAACAAAACCAATAAGTTATTCATATTACTGGAATATATATTTATACAACTTTTTCCAGAAATTATGTTTGTCATTCTTAAGGTCCAACTTGATTGTAAATTAACCCTATTTTCTTCATTGCTTAGAATTATTGGTAAATAGTACCATAATTTCCTGTAAAATTTGTCCAGTAGAGTAGATAGTCATTTTATATAGTTCTATCAGCTTATTTTAAGTCTGGCTCAAAGTCACAGAAAACCTTTATTTCTTTCATACTTAAAAGAAGTCTGGAGGTACAGAGTTCAGGACTAGTATGATAATTTTATGATTCGCAAGGAATTGGAGCCCTTTTATCTTGCTATGCTATCATCCTTGACATGCCACTTCATGGCCCTAAAGGGCTGCTCAAGCTCCAGCCATCAAGTCTGTATTCCAGTCAGAAGTGTAAAACAAGGAGTGGAAAAGAGCATATCCCCTTCCCATAATGATTCCTCATAGTAATTTCACCCAACACTTGAGTTTACCTCTTTTTTTTTTTTTTTTTTTTGTCCTATGGCTTACCTAGCTATAAGGGAGGCCAGAAAATGTAATATTTATTCCAGAAACTTGTGTCCAACTAAAAACCAACCATTCTATTACTAAAGGAATGGAGAGAATGGATATTGGGACAGACAACTAATTATCTGTCAAATGTTTTTTTAAAGATTCAGTGTGCTAGTTTTTGAGGTTTGATGGGGGCAGGTAGGAAGGAATAGGAACTTAAGGCACCATTTTATCATTGTTTAGCATTTTGTTTAGAGCTGAAAGCTTGCTTCCTCATAATTAGCTATTTAGACTGGGTGCTAAAAAGCCACCCTCTACACACCACAAAAATGGGCTCAACAGGCTTGTAAAGAGAAAAAGTCATCTTCCATATTGAAGGGAATTTTTGAATGTCTCAGTGGCCAAATACATCCAAACCATGTATCTGAGCCAATAAGATTTACTGTTGCAGGTAAGCTTTAACTGTGAAAAGCATCATATCCGCGTATGACTGCCATCACTTTTGTACTGTATGTTGTTTGCAGGGAGATGTAAACCACAGGATGCAGTCTCTGACCCCATCCTTAGAGAATGTTACCATAGAGGACATTTCTCCCGCATGGTAAACAAAAGAAAGCAAGGAACGTGAGTGCAGAAGTTGCTTTAGCCATGAGGGAGCCGATAGAGCAGGGGCGTAATGGAAACGACTCAGAGAGGGAGCTGAATGAATCAGATAAGGGAAGCCTAGTGACCTTTCAGCCTTCTCCCTGACTTGTTAATGAAACACAAAAATAAACCTCCATGCTTGTACTTTGCATATGTTGGTTGTCAGATTGCTTTTCTAAATTGACTGTATTTAACCTTGATGGTGAATGTACCTTGATGATTAATAGATTCTGGAATTTTGTTCAAACTAGAATGTGATTTCTCCCTGAAATAGACTTGAATAGCAGTCAGGCTGCTTGGTTCTCTGCCTCTGATCTAGCCACCCCAAGATCTGGGCTCTTTCTTCCTGGGCTTGTTGATCCAGCAGAGCTGCTCATTGGGATTCTATTCCTCTCAGCTGGTAGGTACCCTCACCAAGGCAGCCTCTGGGTAAGAAACTGCTTGTTTCTACAGTTCTTCAGTGTGACTTCCTCAGGGAAATAAGGCCCGCAGAAGTAGCCAGCCAGCTGTAGGAGAACACACAGCAGGCACCTAGAGCCCCTCAACTCCTTCCAGAAACAGCAAAGGCTACTGCAGATAAACCAGGGTGTGTGGGGCCCACATGGTACAAAGCTCAGGAAGGCTGGGTTTTAAATTGACAACAGCCTTTAAAACTCTTTGGGGGAAAACAAAAATAAAAATAAATAAAAAAATTCTTTGGGGGTAGTCGCATTCAGAGTAAGGGAGGGTTGAAAGGCAGGGAGGGTATTTTCCTTTTAGAAGCAGAAGGAGCTTCCTAACAGCCTTCCTTCTTTGCTTTGTGCCTGGTTCAGTACTTTCTTAGCAAGTTCTGGGGGAGCTCAGGTCCTGAGAAGGGCTGGGGGCTGTCAGGGCACTAAACAAGCTGTAAAAGCACCCTGGAGGAAAAGGGAGGCTCCTCTGCATTTCCCTTTCCTGCAGGCCTGCCCTGGTTTTTCATGATGTCATCCATTCATCATTGTGATCTGATTGGTGGTCCCAGGCCTTGGCCAGCTGCCCAAGGCCAGAAGGGAAGAGAGAGATCCCAGGACAAATGCGCAGCAGGCCCCTGAGCATGTGCGGAAATGTTGTCATCAGTTCCACATAGAAAGACTTGGAACAAATCGAAGAAGACAGTCAAAGTCACAAGATCCTATCCAACCTTCCCTTCCCTGAATGCCTGGGAAGAATTCAGGCGCCTCTTTCCTGTGGATAGGGAACCAAATCCTGGAGTGGGCCTGGGTGTGGAGGAGGGACTGCTCTGCCAGATGGTTCATTCTCCAGAATTCAACCTGTTTCCTGAATCGGTGGTGTTTGAAAGCAACTTTGTCCAGGTACTCTTGGGCCGCTCAGAATGGCACTCCTTGATTCCTCTAAATCTGTTCCCACAATGTGACGGAGAGTCTGGCCCTGGAACTGGAGTGGAGTGACAACTGAGGCAAAGAGAGGAACCTAAGGCAAGGATACCCCATCTGACCCTGACTTTGCAGAGCTCCAGATAGGTTTTCTCCTGCAGTCACTCTGGGGAGAGAGGTCAAGTGTTGTCTGCTCTGAGTGGAGGATTTGGTAGCTTCCTCCCTCAATTTACTTCCTCCTCCAGGCTGTCAGCTCAAAGCAGATGAACAAAGAGGCAGTAAAATGAGCTGCCGTTTGAGGGATCGGAACAGAAATGTTGGTGGGTGAAAGAATAGGAGCTGGATGCCCGGAGAGATCTGGGCTCAGAGTCCGGTCCACTGCTTTCTTATCAGGAGGTGTCATCAGGAAGGTGACCTGCACACCCTGAATCCCAGTTTCCTCTATTGTAATAAGGGTGGGACTGACCTGGCTGTTCCATGAAACACAGGAGGCAAAGGCTTTAGTGCAACGGCACTCAGTGCATTTTTGTTTCCTTGTCTGGGCTCCCCTCAGGCCAGATGGAACCCAGAATAAACAGAACTTGGAAGTTACAGGGACCTGACAGTGCAGAAAAGGTGCAGGAGATAATAGGGCCCCTCAAGAAAGTGCCAAAGGACAGGTTTTTCAAAGAAAATCCAGGAAACAGTCTGGGGAGGATTCACAGAAGTGTGACACACGTCAAGGAACTCTTGTGGGCAATCGCTAATAGTAGGTAAAGTAAATACTGGTACAGTTGTTTAACCAATATAGGTTAAAACTGTGGTTCCCAACAAGCGATGATTTTGCCCCTGCCACCAGGGGGCATTTGGCAATGTCTGAAGACATTTTGGGTTATCGCAATTTGTATGGGGGGAGGGTGGAGATTGCTCCTGGCATCTATTGGGCAGAGGCCATGGACGCCGCTAAATATCTTACAATGCACAGGACAGCTCCTCCCCCAAGCAAAGAATTATCCAGCCCAAACTGTGAATGGTGCTAAGTCTGAGAAACTCTCGCCTAAAACGTACTGCTGCTTCTGCCGGTGCTCAGACTGTACCCTGGGGGTGCTGCTTTGCAGGTCAAAAAGAGCAGGAACTGGATAGGCATCTACAAAGCCTCCAACACCACGGCCCTTGGGGTGACCTCCTCTGTGCCCTGCCTGCCTCTTCCCAACATCCTCTTCATGGCCAACGTCAAATGGCACCATGGGCAGAGCCAGACATGGAACCAACCAACTATAGCCCCCAAGATCATCCTGAAGAGGTAAGCATCCTGAAGGGGGGCAAAGGGGGGCCATAAAGTGGACAGGAGTGAGGGCCAGTCTACATGCCCTCTTTCCTTCTCGCTGCATTCCCTGCACTGAATTCTTAGGAAATCTCTCCACTTGGGGCCAAGGGGCAAGGAAGCCAGGCAGTCTGGCAGATGAAGCACTGGCTGGGAGATGCAGGTTCTAGTCCTTATGCAACTAACTAGACTCAACTAATTTTTGAGTCACAAGTTACTTGCTGCATTGCAGTCTTCCTACTGGGAAAGTGAGTGGAACGAAGTCTCACTTGGAGCTGTAACATTATGCTTGTCGGGGATGAAACGGCCCTTTTAGATGTTTGAGCCTCTTCTGTAGGATATCTCAGGAATCTCTAGGTATTCCCAGAAGTCCAAGTAAACCCTTCATTGCTCCATGTTGCTTCAGTGATAGACCTCTCCATTATGTTATAGGTACACCTATGGCAAGTACAGCCCAGACCCAGCTGACTAATACTAGATCCAAAGCCAGCTCCTTGAGTCTTAGCTCCTTTGGGAAGAGTAATGGAGGCATTGAGGTCAATGAATGGACAAGCTGGACAGTGGGACCCAGCTCCTGTTGTGCTCTCAAGAAGGAAATTGAAAAGCCCTATGATCCCAGCTACCTTACTCCCAGGCTGTCCCTCTCAAGCAGGATCCAGGGAACACCAGCATGAGAATCATGGCAGGATGGGTAGAGGTTAGAATGCAGATTCCAGGGGCTCACCCCAGACCTACTGAATCTGAATCGTTGGGGTTATCTTGAGGCATCTGCATTTTAAACAAGCTCCCCAGGTGAATCTGATCTCCCCAAAGTTTGAGCACCACTGTGCTAAGCATTCTCTCTCCTACCCACCAAAGCCTCGGTTCTGAAGGAGACACTCCTCATTTTAATGAAGACAGGGTTGGATCAGAAGCAATATGTGTCTTCCCTCACGCCTTCAGGATTCTCCCTTTGAAGTTTGTGGAGCTCCAGGTCTGTGACCGCTTTCAACGTGTCCTGCGGTTGAGGACAGTCACGGAGAAGATCTACTACCTGAGGCTCCACCCTGACCATCCTCAGACTGTCTTCCACTTCTGGATCCGACTGGTTCAAATTCTGCAGAAGGGCCTGTCCATCACCACCAAAGACCCTAGGATTCTCGTCACTCACTGCCTGGTACCCAAGAACAGCTGCAGTCCCTCAGGAGACTCACAGGTAAGTGGGCACCATTGGCTCCTCCAGCCAAGGTCAGAGCTGAGCTGTAGAGCTTCAGTGAGCTGATACGGGGGCACCCTGGGAAGCCTTGCCTTAGGCCTTTTCTGACCAGCTTTACTGATTAAAATTCACCTGAGTGCACAGTTCAAATTTTTCAATAAATGTATGGAGTTGTGCAACCATCACCACAATCCAGTTTTAGAACATTTCTATCACCCTAAAAAATTCCCTCATGCCCATTTGCAGTCATTCCCTGTTCCTACTTTCTGCCCTAGGCAGCCACTGATCTGTCTTCAATCTCTACTCATATTTCTGAAACATTTCATGTAAATGGAATCCTATAATATATAGGCTTTCGTGTCTGGCTTCTTTCACTTAGCATAAGGTTTTTCAAGTTCATCCATATCATAGCATGGGGCCAACTCTAGGGTAGAGTCACAGATTATCAATAATTTATTCCTTTCAATTGCTGAATAGTATTCAATTGTATAGATATACCATGTTTTATCTATTCACCAGTTGATGGACATTTGGATTGTTTCCAGTTTGGGGCTATTATGAATAATGCTGCTGTGGACATTTGTGTACGAGTTTTTGTATAGATGTATGTTAGGGTATGTTTTCATTTGTCATGGGTAGATTCCAAGGAATTGGAATTGCTGGGTCATATGGTAAGTTTATGTTTAAACCGGCAAACTGTTTTCCAAGGTGACAGTACCATTTTACATTCCCTCCAGTAATGCATGAGCGTTTTAGTTTCTCCGCATCTTCACCAGCAATGGTATTGTTGGGAATTCCCTGGCGGTTCAGTGGTTAGGACTCTGTTCACTGCTGAGGGCCTGGGTTCAATCCCTGGTCAGGGAACTAAAATTCCACAAGCCACACGGCCAAAAAAAACAAAAACAAAAACAAAACAATGGTATTATCTTTTTGTTTATTTGTTTGTTTTTTTGCGGTATTCGGGCCTCCAGACGCGCGCAGACTCAGCAGCCATGGCTCACGGGCCCAGCTGCTCTGCGGCATGTGGGATCTTCCAGGACCGGGGCACGAACCCGTGTCCCCTGCATCAGCAGGCGGACTCTCAACTACTGCGCCACCAGGGAAGCCCGGTATTATCTTTTTAATTAAAGTCATTCTAGTGGATGTGTTATGTTTTTAATTAGGGTTTCCTGTCGAGCAACTTTACATGGGCTTATTAGTCATTTATGTATCTTCTTGGTGAAATTTCTATTCAAATCTTTCTTGAAACTTTAAAAAATATATATCTATTTTATTTATTTATTTGGTTGTGCCAGGTCTTAGTTGAGGCAGGCCAGCTTCTTAGTTGCAGCTCGCCTGCTCCTTAGTTGTGGCATGCAGACTCTTAGTTGTGGCATGCAAACTCTTAGTTGTGGCATGCATGTGGGATCTAGTTCCCTGACCAGGGATCAAACCCAGGCCCCCTGCAGTGGAAGCGCAGAGTCTTAACCACTGGACCACCAGGGAAGTCCCTTGCCTATTTTTAAATTGATTGTTTTCTTCTTATTGAGTTGTAAGAGTTCTTTGCATATTCTGGATACAAGTCCTTTATCAGATGTATGATTTGTAAATATTTTCTCCTAGTCCGTGAGTTGTCTTTTCATTTTCTTAATGATGTCTTTTGAGGAGCAAAAGTTTAAATTTTTATTTTATTTATTTATTTTATTTATTTTTATTTTTGGCTGCGTTGGGTCTTTGTTGCTGCACGCAGGCTTTCTCTAGTTGCGGCGAACAGGGACCTCTCTTCGTTGCAGTGCGCGGGCTTCTCATTGCGGTGGCTTCTCTTGTTGCAGAGCACGGGCTCTAGGCGCGCAGGCTTTAGTAGTTGCAGCGCGCGCTCCACAGCGTGTGGGATCCTCCCGGACCAGGGCTTGAACCCGTGTCCCCTGCATTGGCAGGTGGATTCTTAACCGCTGCACCACCAGGGAAACCCAGAAGTTTAAAATTTTGATGAAATGCAGTTTATCAATTTTTTCTTTTATGGGTCAGGCTTTTGGTGTTGTATCTAAAAACTCTTTGCTCAACCCAAAGTCACTAAGATGTTATCCTATATTTTCTTCTAGAAGTCTAGAAGACTTAGCTCTTACATTTAGGTCTCTGATCCATTTTGAATTAATATTTGTGTATGATGTGAGGTAGGGGTACTTTTTTAAGTACTTTTTTTTTTTTTTTTAGCATGTGGATATACAACTGTCCTAGTACCATTTGTTGAAAAGCCTATCCTTTCCACATTGAATTGTCTTGGCATCTTTGCCAAAAATCAATTGACCATAAATGTAAGGCTCTATTTCTGGCTTCTCAGTTCTGTTCCATTGATTCGTTTGCCTATTCTTGTGCCAATCCCACAATGTCTTGATTAATGTAGCTTTATAGTAAGTTTTGAAATTAGGTGTTGTAAATCTTCCAATTTTGCTCTTTTTCAAATTGTTTTGGCTATTCCAGATCCTTTGCATTTCCATGTAAATTTTAGGATCAACTTGTCGATTTCTACAAAAAAAAAAAAAAAAGCCTGCTGGAATTTTGATAAGGACATGTGGAATTTATATATCAATTTGGGGAAAATTGCCATCTTGACAATATTGAGTCTTTTAATACATGTATATCAAATGTCTTTCCATTTATGTCAATCTAATTTAATTTCCCTTAGCAATGTTTTGTAGCTTTCAGTTTACAAGTTCTATACTTCTTTTGTTCAATATATTCCTAAGTATTTGATTGTTGTTGATACTATTGTGAATGGAATTGTTTTCTTAATTTAATTTTTGCATCAGTCATTGAAAGTGTACAGGAATACAATTGGTTTTTGTGTATTAATCTTGTTTGTCAGTTGTAGTAGTTTTTGTGGATTCCTTGGGATTTTCTACATATGTGCATACATTCATGTCGTCTGCGAATAAAGACAGCTTAACTTCATTTCCAGTTTGGATCCATTTATTTGTTTATTGCCTTATTGCATTAGTTAGAACCTTCAGTACAATGTTTAATAGAAGTAGCAAAAGTAGACATCCTCGCCTTGTTCCTGGTATTAGGGGAAAAACATCGAGTCTTTTATTAAGTATGATGTTAACCATGGGATTTTTGTAGATGCCCTTTATAAGGTTCAGGAAATTCCCTTCTATTCCTTGTTTATTGAGAATTTTTATCATGAGTGGGTATTAAATTTTGTCAGATGCTTTTTCTCCATCTGCTGAGATGATCACATATTTTGTCCTTTATTCTATTAATATAGTATATTACATTAATTCACTTTTAGATGTTAAACCAGCCTTGTGTTCCTGCAATAAATTCCATTTGGTTACGGTCTGTATGATCCTTTTTATATATTACTGGATCTGGTTCACTAGCATTTTGTTAAGGAGTTTTGCATCTATGTTCATTAGAGATATTGGTCTGTAGTTTTCTTGTGATAGCCTGGCTTTGGTATCAGGGTAATACTCCCCTTACTGAGTAATTTGGGAAGTGTTCCCTCCTCCTCTATTTCTGAGTTTGTGACAATTGGTTTTACTACTTCTTTAAATATTTGATAGAATTCAGGGAAGCCACCTGGGCCTTTTTGCCCCAGGCCTTATAGTATAATGAACAGAAGCCTGACTTGAGTTACAACACAAAATCCATGAAGGCCGAGATTTTTATCTGTTTTCATCACTTCGACTCCCCAGTGCCTGGCACGTAGTTGATATTCAATAAATATTGAATGGCTATGAGCTGTGTGCACAACTGGGGCATCTCTGGGGTATCACAGGCAACAGGAAAAAAGGCAGTTTTACTCTGGCATAAAAAGTAGCTCAACGTAGGCTATTTCTTAGAGAAATGAATTTGAAAAACATTAAATTCCTACAATAAACATTTAATCCCCTTCCATTTAAATAGAAAACCAAGTAGCATAAGCTTTATTAAAGTTTATATTAATAGGCTATTCAATAACATATTAAGGTATGTTAATAAGAATAGCTTATCTACTAAATTATGTTTAAAGTTTTCAGGGACAATGTTATTCTCAGGACACCAAAGGATATTTATAACAGTACGGGGGTATAAACAAACAGATATGGCCTCAGAATTGCCTCTCTGCGCAGTTGGCATGGCTCTGTCTGATAGGACAGCTGAGTTCTAACCTTTAGGGTCTGGACCATGATATTAGGAAAATGCAGAGACGCTGAGAACTTACACCTGGTTTTGCTTTTTTCCTCCATCTAGTTAGTGCAGAAGAAACTCCAAGCCTCCCAGCCCAGTGAGAGCCTCGCGCAGCTGATGGCCAAGGGGGAGAGTGAGGCCCTCTCTCAGATTTTTGCCGACTTGCACCAGCACAACCAGTTCAGGTACATGACTCAAATCCAGCCGGCATGACGTCCCCAGATGGTCTGCGCTGGGAGATCCAGAAACCAAGTTATCTTGGTCAATGGGCACAGGGAGGTGCATGAAGTCTTGCCCCTCAGTACAGTCTGTATTCTTGACTCAGGGCAACCTTTTCCTGGTCTCTTTGCCTAATTCTTCTCCACAAGCATCGTGGGCTTGACCCCAGAGGAGGAATTTTATAAAAAATGGAAAGTAGCTTCTTCAATATTCAGAATAAATTAGTAACACAGGTGGAAAAGTAAAACCTAATTTCTAAACTAGTTTCTAGTCCTACAGAAAAGTAATCAAAACGTTGTTTAAAATGTCATCATCTGTCACTGGGTTCCGTTACCTACTTGCCTGGCCTCTGCTTGAACTTTATGGAGCTTCTATAGTCACTTTTTTTTTTTTTTAATGTTTTCTGGAAAGCTCCCTCCTGCAGGCCTGTCTTCTCCATGCCTGAGGAAATGTCCTTACATGTACAGATGACTTAGGGTTGCGTCTTAAGACCGGTTGGTATGAGAGAGACAGAGGTCGAGAGCACTTAGACCACAGGGCACCACGGCCAGAGAGCAAAGATAAAATGGGAACCGGGGTCCTAGTGAACTTGATCTGTGGTGTCAAAGAAAAGGAAGAACAGAAAAAAATTTAGTAAATGTCACCAGAAGAGAAAAACGAGGTGTCAGAGAGAAGGAGATTTTTGTCATAACAGGGACCAGCAACTCAGAGACAGAATTTAAAAAAAGAAAGTTTTCTTTGTGAATGCCAGTAATAAACTGAAAACCAGGAGAGCTCAGAGGATGCAATCTCTCATAATGGGTAAGAGCTCACACAACCCTGGGCCCAAGTCACCACTCTGACTATGAGCCCTTGGGGGCATATTGCTTAACTCTGCTGGGCCTTGGTTTTTACACCTATAAAGTAGAAATTGCGGTACTGCCAGCCTCAAGCAGTTCGTGTCAGGATTAAATGAGCTCACGTGCATCAAGTGCTCGGCCCATCCTCAGCAAATTTACAGGAGGATGTAATAAACTCTCAATTAATATTAACTTGTAGGGAATTCCCTGGCGGTCCTGTGGTTAGGACTCTGCGCTCTCACTGCTGAGGGCCTGGGTTCAGTTCCTGGTCGGGGAACTGAGATCCCGCAAGCTGCGAGGCGCGGCCAAAAAGAAAAAAATTAGCTTGTATTATTAATCCTAACTTGAGCTGGAAGTAGAAAAACTATTAACACAAGGAAAAGACTTGTTCGTTGCCCGCTGTTAAAGAATTTATACTGTGCTTGTCACTCTGTATATCATACAGAGAGCTGTAATGAAGGAAGATGTAAGATGGTAAGATGTCACATTGCTGAGCTGGAGAGCCCTGGACTCTAATGGAGGAAGATACTTGGTATCTAATAGCAAGATATTTTGACTGTCTTAGAATGTTAACTTACAGATTTTCTTTATTACTCTGGGAAGGACGGCTTCTGTTTATACCTCACTGGTCACAATTCACTCACATGGCCACACCCAGCTGCAAAGGAGGCTGGGAAATGCAGCCTCCATTCCACATAGCCATGGGCCCAACACAAAATTAGATGTTCTGCCCCGGAGGGAGAAGGAAAAAGGGCATGCTCGGGACCTACTGGCAATCTCCGGCACAGACAGCTTTTAATATCTCCAGGAGGTCAGAGGAGTCAAAGACCTGAAGGAGAAACATGCACAAGCCAGTTAAAGGGCGGAGAAAGCTGTGCAGGGTAAGGCAACAAATGAGGCTTCGCCCTGAGGAAGAAGCTTGGTGAGTGCAGAGAAAGGGAAGGAAGGCCAGTAGGGAAGTGGGGATGGTGGTAGGACGACATACGTAGAAGTGGACAGGGACCAAGCCAGGCAGGGGCTGGGAAGCCATGCGAATGGATTTAGATTTTAAGTGTAATGGGAGCCTTAGCAGCATTTTAAACAGGGAAGTGGCATGATCCCATGTACATTTTAAAAAGGTCATGCTGGCTGTTGCCGTGACAGTGATTTGAAGAGAGGGAGGCTAGGTGTGGAGGGACCAGCCAGGGAGCTATGGCAACTGAGTCTGGGCTGTCATGTACAAGACGGATCAGAGGGATGTGAGAAACAGGGAACATTGAATTTTTGCTTCCTTCTCTCAATAATTGCTTTGTACAGACATTTAGTTTCTTCTCTTTAATTTTTCAGCATGCAGCCCTGAGTGATGATTTTTCTCCTCATTTAGGCAGGTTCTAGTCTGGTTGTGGTTATAGCGGTTTTTGAACGTTGGCAGCAACATGCAATGTACAGCAAATAAAATAAATGGCCAAGACGCAGGACCAAACAGATGGAGTCACACCCACTCCACCTCAGCAATATCAGCAGCCTGGGTTCTGCTGCCCAAACTCCACCCCATCCCGCCTCCCCCTTCCCTATTTTTTCTTCTGCTACTTTAATATGCGTCACACCCACCCAATATAGTCACAGCTGGCCTTTTTCACATTTATATCTGCCTCTAAAGCTTTTGTTGCATCAGGAAAAATATAACTGGAAACAAGATTTAAAATGAGAGTTTCATGCTCTATTCTTTTCCTTTTGATTTCCATTTTCTTGATCCTGAAATGGCTGGAGTTCCAGGAGCAGCAGAAAGACAGAGAAGAAAAAGGACAGTCCAGGTAACGGAGGGCACGGGGCACCCTTGTCTCGGAGGATTTTCTGCTCTGCAGATATAGGAAAAAAAAAAAAAAAAAAAAAAAGATTGCCTCTAGTACCCCACCCCAACTTTCCTGGTGCCGTCAGGGTTGCCGTCATCCTCCCGTACCTTAGTTTGAGTTCCTCCGGGATCTTTGGCCACCATAGTCAATTTGGCATCAAATCCTATTAATTCCTTTCTTTCAAATGTTTCTTATATTCTTTACTTCATTTCTACTCCCACAGATGCCACCCTAGTCCACTTTATCATCTCTTGCCTGGACCACGGCAGCAATCTTCTGCTAGTTCATTCATTCATTTATTCATTCAAAAGCATGCACTGAGCACTTGGTAAGTGCCAAACACTGTTGAAGGCTTTGGAATCACAGTGAAGAAAGACACAGCACCCCCTTCAAGGGGTTTATAATTTTTGGAGTCAGATGGGTAAATCCCCAAATTACATAACCTCTCCTTCCAGGCAACATTCAAAGCTCAAGCCTGGGGTGCCACAGGCACACAAAGGCAGGCCTCTCTCCCTCCTCCCGGGAAGCTGTCCCAGAAGGCCTGGGGTCTGAGCTGAGTCAGAGAGGATAAGTAAGAGTGGGCTGGCCAAGGTGGATGAGGCGGGGTTTCTAGGAAGAGACGCAGAGTCTGTGTGAGACAGCATGACCCATTCTGGAAACAGCAGCCCTGTTCCCGATTTATTTCTGGGTTCTAGTTTACCCCAGATCCACTCATTATGGCATGGATGATCCTGCATGAACTTTCCCCTCGTACCCATCTCACCTGGTCACTGTCCCCTCCTCAAATGGGAGCCCTCTGACTCCTCCTGTTCTCCAGCCCAAATCTTCTGCTCTGGTCAAACCTCAGCTACCCTTCCCCATGCCTTATTCATCCCCCTCTCCTCCCTTCCTCCTGATGCCACCCTAAACCCTACCTAACCTTTCAGGTCCACTCACGACACCTTCCTGCCCAGACAAATCTCTCCTTGCTCATAACCTCTCTTACACAACATACTATCCCTGATTGTTTCATAGGCTTAAGTCTTGTTTCTTCAACCAATACTAAATTTTTCTGGTGCCTCTGAATTTCTACAGTGGCAAGCACAGGGCTGGGAACACAATAGGAGCTCAATAAATATTTGTGTACCACACCACTAAGAAATTATTCCTCCAAATTGGCTCAGGAGGCAGTCAGAATATCATGTTATATTTAGAGATTTAGAGGAATGTGTAGATCCCAGGGGAGCTGTGCCAACTATTATCCAAACCAGGGGTTGCAGCTCAAACATCTGCAGGGGGTATAGAGGAGTAAAGAGACTAAGTGTCATAGATATAAGAAATGGCTGGGTTTCCTCTCAACTCTATCATTGGTAAAACAACAGCTGGGCTGACACTTGGTTTCAGCATTGAGGAGACAATAGGGAGTGGTGGGGACAGTGGCATGAAAAAGTGAACGTTTCAATTAAAGCTTTAACTAATTGTTGCCACGCTGCAACACAAGCCTGGGGTTGCCAGATACTCTGATTTTTCAAGAAAAAACAAAAATGTGAATTTTTATATCACATACCCCCCCCCACTCCATAAAATACTAAAGTACAGTACAGGCCAACACTTAGTGGGCAAACAAAAGGTATCCACAGACCAAAGTGAGCCCGGAGGCTGCCAGTTCACAACCCCTGTTCTAGATGGTAAATAGAGCTGACTGCTGGCCCATGTTTTCTCCAAGTCTAGAAGTGCTTTCTCATATTATGTGACTGCTAATACAATGGTGATTCATTAATTAATGTTTTTCCACATACATTCAAACACAGACACACACACACATACACATACACTCAAAACATACCGCATGAGATTAAAGAAGACAGAAATAGAGAATATTTCAAACTTATTTCTAGGACTTGAGAGAACAGCTAGAATTTCAGACTCATAGGCCATCTGTGTCGTGGGAACTGTTGTTCCCAAGATGCCCCTAGGATGATTTCAGTTAACCATCCTGGGGTGTCCTCAGGACCCTGCTCTTTCCTCGGAGCTGAAGGAACCCCTCTTTTCTCTTTGGGCCAGGTAGTGTACCCTTTCAGTTTGGAAGGACAGTCACACCCCAGCCTCTTGGAACTTTTGGATGACGAGAGAGAAAGAGAGAGAGAGAGAGACAGAGACAGAGAGACGGAGACAGAGACAGAGAGAGAGGGAGAGAAAGAGCGTGGGCGCTACATTTGGAAAAGCCAGCGTCCCCAAGCTTACCTGTGTCGTTGAATCTTTCAACTCCCTATCAGTGGGTGGTGTGACCTATCACAGTGCTTCCCAAACTTTCATGTGCAAATGGTCCCCTGAGGATCTTGTTAATATGCAGATTCTGATTCAGTGGGTCTGGGTGGACCTGAGTCTGCATTTTTCACATGATCTAGGGGATGCCAAGGCTGCTAGGCTGCAAGCCACCCTTTGAGTAGCTGAAGCCAAGTGGACCAGGAACAGGCTCTGGCTTCAGGCCATCTGCGTTCAAGGCCATTGCCAGTTCAGCTAGCTGAATCTCCTAGGGAAACTCACTTGGTTAACCTCTCCAAGCCACGTTGGTCGCCTCCTTTTACTGGTACTGCCTTGTTCACATGACGTAGTGGTAAAAACACGGGCTCTGTTGCCTGGTTATCTGGCTTTGAATTCCGGCCTTGCCTCATCATTTTGTGACCACAGGTAAGTGACTTAAACTTGCTGGGCCTCAGAATCCTCATGCATCAAATGGGGACTATGGCAGCACTGACCTCTCGGGGGTTGTTGTGAGTATTAAAAGAGCATTGACGCCTGTAACTGTTTGGAACAGCGCCTGGCCCATAATAAGCACCTCGCAAATGTTGGCTGGCCTCTGTAAGAGTGCTCTGTGAATTAAAGTACACAAATGCATTCCCTTTTTGACCTAGAAAAAAAACGTCCCAGCGAAGACGCCATCCCTTGCACCCGAGACCTCAGTTGGAGGGAGTCGTTCACCTATGGAGAGTGGGAAAGAGAGAACCCCACTGGGCTGCAGCCCCTCTCACTCCTCAGCACTCTGGCAGCCTCCACCGGCCCCAGCTGGCACCACTCATAGGTACGGTGATGGGATTAATCCAGCTGCCTTCCTGGGACAGGCCTGGAATTCTACCTCAGGTCTGGGTTCAGGTCCTAGGGTCCTGGGGATGATTCCAGGAGGCTGTAGGGTGGGAGTGGGGGGCCTCTTTCTTTCTTTTTTTTAAATTATTATTTTATTTTTTAATAAATAAATTTATTTATTTATTTTTGGCTGTGTTGGGTCTTTGTTGCTGCGCACGGGCTTTCTCTTTCCCCTGCACTGGCAGGCGGATTCTTAACCACTGCACCACCAGGGAAGCCCTCAGCCCTCTTTCCTCTTGCCCTGTTCTTCTTTACCTCCAACTGGCCTGAGTGAAACCCTAAGTATGGCACCTCCAGGGCCACCAGAGGGCCCTGGGAGTTCCTGCAAGTGGCTCTGAAGGGACAGAGACTAGCAGGACGCTGTCGTCACTAGAGCTGCCTTCTCCCTGCAGTGTGGGAGGCATGAGGGTCTGCCTCTGCAGCGGGGAGGGGGGAGCTCCTTTTCCTTCCCTGAGCTCCTTGGGGACCCCAACCTTCCACTGAGGAGAGTGGGAAGGAGCTAGGGGCCCTAGCTGGGGCCCAGCCCTTATCTTCCCAAACTCCAACCCTCATCCATCCATCCATGTATTCATTTAACAGTTATTCATTAAGTACTTCCTTTGTGCCTCTGTCTGACCAGAGAGAGACCCTTAAAGAAGGTAGAAGTGGTTATATGTTTTCCAGAGTAAAGTATTATCAATAAACCACTAACTCTTACAAGTTACCTGTTATTAATAGTTGACAATTTAAAAATTTAACAGAAGTATCTAGGTGCCCACAGAAGAGCTTTTAAGGTGTTATATCTTATTGAAAGTTTTTCTCTCCTACACCTACAGGAAGTTCTATTTGAGCCACACTTTCACACTGGAGAGAATCTATGCAGCCCTCGCCAACGCCACTGCAGCATTCAGCTTTCTGAGGGACTCTGTCTGGATGGAAGGGAGGAGAAAGCTGTAACTAAGGAAAAACTAGAATAATCTCACGCTGACAACATAGCCTTTCCCTGGAGAACCACTTGGGAGCATGGCTCCTGGATGAGAAGCATTATTCTAGCATCATTCCAGTCCATAACTTCATGTCCTCACCACTGCACATCACCACACCTCACCTCCGTTCCAGCACAAGAAGATGTGCTCTCAGAAGGACCAGGACCAAGAGGTGGAGAGAAGGAAGGAAAGAGAACCAGGACCAGAGGAGAGGTGGAAGAGAGCAAAACGGGGGTGAAGAGGAATGTGGAGGGTGGAAATCAGAGAAGAAGGAAGATGCAGAAAAGTGGTGACAGAAAGAAACAGAAGAGAGGACAAGAGAAGTCACCTCTGAGAGAGGCCTCACCGAGCTTCTATTTATCTAATTTAAAACTTGAAAGTAAGGCCATATACCAAAAGAGATACGTGTTTTCTTCTCCGCTCAGATTCCTCTGGATAAGGATGAGGAGACAGAAATGAATTCCAGCCAAAGGCTTCTCCTTAAATGTCCATTTTTGCCAGTTTCTCTTGTTAGTCCCTCTTTTCTGATTCAAGCTTTAGACCTTCTTCCTTAGTGCATTCCCTAACTTGAACTTGCTAGCCTGGCCCTGCTGTTCCAAATGGCGGTTTGGGTTTGAGGCTGCAGAAAGGTTCCTGCAGAAGGTTGTTAAGACAAGGTCTGTGAAATAGGCGGAGTTTCTCTTTTGTGTTCAAACTTTCAAAGTTTACTATTTTCTCAGCCCTACAAACACTGGCTCACTTTCTTTTGCATAAGACACCGCCTTGAAATGTTGACATATCTTGTTAGCGCTTATTAGAGATTCCAAGGAGAAGAGACACAGGCTCAAAGCACAGGTAAATCAGAGGTTCCAGGCTTGAAGTATAGGTAAAATCAGGGGTTCACAAATTATAGATCAAGAGAGTCACTAAGGAGGGTGTGCCAGATGGCCCATGGACTGACCTCTATTTAAAATGCACAATATTTCACATTCAATAAAAACCAGACTGTGAGTATTTCGGAAAAGCTACCCAACCTTCTAATTGGAAAGCTTTTTTGGATGTCTTGCTTTGATTTAGGATACCCTAGGAGGGTCTTTTTCTTCACTGAAGTGGTTTTTTTTTGGGGGGGGCAGTGACAAAATAACTTTTTTTTAGAACTTTTTATTTTATATTGGAGTACAGTTGATTAGCAATGTTGTGATAGCTTCAGGTGATTCGGTCATACATATACATGTATCTATTATTTTTCAAATTCTTTTCCCATTTAGGCTGTTACATAATATTGAGCAGAGTTCCCTGTGTTTTACAGTAGGTCCTTGTTGGTTATCCATTTTAAATACAGCAGTCTGTACATGTCAATCCCTAACTATCCCTTCCCCCCATTCACTGAAGTGGTTTTCAGACTGAAATGGTTGGAGGGCTAAAAAGTAAGTTCCTGGACCACCATCACTCTTGCCAAGAATGAGTTATGTCCTAATTCTTGGTGCTTTCAATATCCACATAGATGATCCTTCCCATACCCTGGTCGCTGTTACTGTCCTTCACCCTCCTCAGCCACTGACCCCCCTGATTTTACCCTAGAGTTTGTCATTAATGACTGCACCCGACCCCATTATTCCTACTCTCCAACTATGCCATCTCCTATATTTCCCTGAGTTCAATAATCCTTCAACCCCACCAAGCCTGCAATCTCTTGCTCCTTCTGGATTTTCACTATCCCTCACTCTCCTCACATCCTCAGTCCCTTCCCCTCCAGCCTAGATTCCAGAATCCATCCTGAATATTATCACTCCCTCGCAAGTACCCTCAGCACCTTTGTGTCTCTTCCACTTTATTCTACTCACCGACCAAGTCCAACTCTCCACCAACTGCACCATGCCACTAAACTTGCCTGGAGAAACACCACATGACATACTAACCATTTTCACCTTAAAGTCATCATCTCAGGCCTCAAGAGGGTCCTTGATGTTGCCTGGAGATCATACTGTGTTCCCCTCATATGTTCTCTCTGTTGAATGGCTATTTCACATCTTCTCCCTCTTTAAACCCCCCACTGCCTCCTGATGACCCAGCTTCCCATTTCACTGAGAACATAGAAGCAACTGAAAGAGAACTCCAAGTTCCCACCACGGTGCCTACCACTTATCTGGAATCGGACCAGTAGATCAAGTTTCTCTCCTTATTAATATAGAACTGTCTCACTCTAAGCAAAGTCCAACTTTTCCCCTTTTGTACTGGATCCCATCCAATCTCCCCTTCTCAAGGACATTGCTCCAGCAACTCTCCCTTCTCCCTACATCATCAGTTGGATTCTCTCTCCTAGGTCCTTCCCATCAGTAACAAATGTGCTGGTATTTCTCCGAAACATAACTGTTATTTCTTCCATTTGAAAACATAACAAAATAAAACAAAACTTCTCTTGGCCCCTCTGCCCACTCTGCTCCCCTTTATAGTAAACTCCCTGAAAGAGTTTCCAACATCTTGCTTCACATTCTCTCTCTAACCTCTCCACTGCCCCACCAAACCTGATCTTCACATTGCTAAAGCCAATGGTCAATCTGTCCTCAGCTCACTGTTAGCGCGTAACATACGTGATTTCTCCTGGAAACACTTCCTTCACTTGGCCTCTAGAGCCCTATGCTCTCCTCCTCCTTCACTGGCTTTTCTCCTCAGTTTCCTTTGCTACTTCGTTCTCATCAACCCCCCCCCCCCCACCACCACCATCTCCAAACACTAGAAATTTCCAGGACTCAGTCTTGGGTCTCTTCTAATCAAAACACATGGTTTTATACCACACATAAACCAGTTACTCCTAAATTTATATCTCTAGTCCAGACACTGTGAGCTCCAACTGCCTACTTGACATCTCCGTTTGAATATCTAGTAGGCATCTCAATATGTCCAAAACTAATCTCTCAATAGTATCCCTCCAGACTTGCTCCCCACAAGGTCTTTTCTATCCTAGTAAATGCAGCTCCATTTTTTTACTTGCTCAAAACCTTGCCGTCATCCTTGACTCCTCTCTCTCCACCCCATTTCCAACCCATCAGGAAACCCTTTTAAACTATTGATACTTTCAAGATATATGCACAATCTGACACTCCTCACTGTTTCTACTGTTACTACCTTGGACCAAGCCATCATCACCTGGATTGTTGCAAAAGTCTCCGAAGTGGGTGGCTTGTTTCTAATCTTAACCTCCTCAATCTAATGTGACCCTTTTAAAATCTTAGGTCATGTCACTTCTCTGCTCCAATAAGAAGTGGAAACCTTCCAGTGGCTTCCCATGGCTTCCCATCTGTATTAGTTAAGGTAATGCTACCTCTGTAAGAGATAAACCCCGATATATCAGTGGCATAAAATAACCAACAGAAGTTCATTTCTCACACACAGAAAAGTCCAAAGAGGGTGTTCCTGTTCATGGAGTGGCTCTTTAACAGGACCCTGGGCTCCTTCTATCTTGTGACTTGCTATCTGCACTACACAGTTTCCAGGGTTGCCACAGAAAGAGAAAGAGCTTGGAGAGTGGCATGTGGCAGGTTTGCATGGCCAGTACTGGAAGCAGTGGACATCATTTCTGCCTCTCTTCCCTTGGCCAGAGCTCAGTCACGTGGCCATGCTGTAAGGGGGCTGGGAGATGTCTAGCTGTGTCACAGGATGAAGAAGAAACAGTTTGGTAAATAATTAGCCAGTCTCTTCTACATCACTTCACTCATAGTAGCTAAAGTCCTTACAATGGCCTAAAGGCCCTGCATGGTGTCCCTCTCCCCTTTACCGCCATCCCTGCTACTACCTCCCTGACCTCATGTCCTCCACTCTCCTCAGTTACTGTACCCAGCCACCCTGACTTCCTGCTGCCGCGCAAACACTCCAGCCGGCTTCAGCTCAGGGCCTCTGCCCTCGCTGTTCCTTTTCCCCGGGATGTTCTTCACCACCTTCAGATGTTCACTCACATGTCATCCTCTCCATAAGCCGTCCCTGGCCACCCTCTCAAAGACTGCAACGCCACTGCTGACAGTCCTGACACCCGCTTTTCTCCCTTCCTGCCTTATATTATTCCGTGGTACCTATCACCACCTCTCATTCTATATATTTTGCTTTTTTATCTTGTTTATTGGCCGCATACCAGAATACGAGCATCATGAGAGAGTTTGTTCCATTGTGTTCACTGCTGTATCCCCAGTGCCTAGAACAGTGTCTCGCATACAGGAAACAATACATTCATTTGTGGAGTGAATGTTCAGCAGCACCACATGAGCAGAGTTGGGATGCTTGCAGAACACCATCAGCCTTTTGAGGCTGACATCACGATACCTGCCATAAACAGTCCTTCAGTGCTTCTCTCAGAGATGGAATCCACAGTTAGATGGGCCTTTGATTCAGCTATGGTGACACTTCTTATGTGTGTCAGCCCTCATGTCCTTTTCCTCCTCTGCTTTCCTTCTAACTCTTGGGCTCCCATGAGGCCTAATCTGTTTTTCTCTCCTCAGAAAGCTCATGTGTTCTCATGACTCCACCAGCTGCTGCCTGGCCAGTGACCCTAAGTATCTCCTCCAGCCTATTGGTTCTTTCTTTTTTGATGTTCTGCTATCACCTTAACTCATCATGTCTTGAACTCAACTCAGTTCCCCCGTTTTCCACTCATCTAGCTCATTCTCCCAGTTTCCTATGATTACAGCTTTAATTTTTTTTTTTTTTTTT
>NW_020172271.1:1392559-1419852 GCF_003031525.2 Neophocaena asiaeorientalis asiaeorientalis | reverse complement strand
CCCCCCCCCCCCCACCACCACCATCTCCAAACACTAGAAATTTCCAGGACTCAGTCTTGGGTCTCTTCTAATCAAAACACATGGTTTTATACCACACATAAACCAGTTACTCCTAAATTTATATCTCTAGTCCAGACACTGTGAGCTCCAACTGCCTACTTGACATCTCCGTTTGAATATCTAGTAGGCATCTCAATATGTCCAAAACTAATCTCTCAATAGTATCCCTCCAGACTTGCTCCCCACAAGGTCTTTTCTATCCTAGTAAATGCAGCTCCATTTTTTTACTTGCTCAAAACCTTGCCGTCATCCTTGACTCCTCTCTCTCCACCCCATTTCCAACCCATCAGGAAACCCTTTTAAACTATTGATACTTTCAAGATATATGCACAATCTGACACTCCTCACTGTTTCTACTGTTACTACCTTGGACCAAGCCATCATCACCTGGATTGTTGCAAAAGTCTCCGAAGTGGGTGGCTTGTTTCTAATCTTAACCTCCTCAATCTAATGTGACCCTTTTAAAATCTTAGGTCATGTCACTTCTCTGCTCCAATAAGAAGTGGAAACCTTCCAGTGGCTTCCCATGGCTTCCCATCTGTATTAGTTAAGGTAATGCTACCTCTGTAAGAGATAAACCCCGATATATCAGTGGCATAAAATAACCAACAGAAGTTCATTTCTCACACACAGAAAAGTCCAAAGAGGGTGTTCCTGTTCATGGAGTGGCTCTTTAACAGGACCCTGGGCTCCTTCTATCTTGTGACTTGCTATCTGCACTACACAGTTTCCAGGGTTGCCACAGAAAGAGAAAGAGCTTGGAGAGTGGCATGTGGCAGGTTTGCATGGCCAGTACTGGAAGCAGTGGACATCATTTCTGCCTCTCTTCCCTTGGCCAGAGCTCAGTCACGTGGCCATGCTGTAAGGGGGCTGGGAGATGTCTAGCTGTGTCACAGGATGAAGAAGAAACAGTTTGGTAAATAATTAGCCAGTCTCTTCTACATCACTTCACTCATAGTAGCTAAAGTCCTTACAATGGCCTAAAGGCCCTGCATGGTGTCCCTCTCCCCTTTACCGCCATCCCTGCTACTACCTCCCTGACCTCATGTCCTCCACTCTCCTCAGTTACTGTACCCAGCCACCCTGACTTCCTGCTGCCGCGCAAACACTCCAGCCGGCTTCAGCTCAGGGCCTCTGCCCTCGCTGTTCCTTTTCCCCGGGATGTTCTTCACCACCTTCAGATGTTCACTCACATGTCATCCTCTCCATAAGCCGTCCCTGGCCACCCTCTCAAAGACTGCAACGCCACTGCTGACAGTCCTGACACCCGCTTTTCTCCCTTCCTGCCTTATATTATTCCGTGGTACCTATCACCACCTCTCATTCTATATATTTTGCTTTTTTATCTTGTTTATTGGCCGCATACCAGAATACGAGCATCATGAGAGAGTTTGTTCCATTGTGTTCACTGCTGTATCCCCAGTGCCTAGAACAGTGTCTCGCATACAGGAAACAATACATTCATTTGTGGAGTGAATGTTCAGCAGCACCACATGAGCAGAGTTGGGATGCTTGCAGAACACCATCAGCCTTTTGAGGCTGACATCACGATACCTGCCATAAACAGTCCTTCAGTGCTTCTCTCAGAGATGGAATCCACAGTTAGATGGGCCTTTGATTCAGCTATGGTGACACTTCTTATGTGTGTCAGCCCTCATGTCCTTTTCCTCCTCTGCTTTCCTTCTAACTCTTGGGCTCCCATGAGGCCTAATCTGTTTTTCTCTCCTCAGAAAGCTCATGTGTTCTCATGACTCCACCAGCTGCTGCCTGGCCAGTGACCCTAAGTATCTCCTCCAGCCTATTGGTTCTTTCTTTTTTGATGTTCTGCTATCACCTTAACTCATCATGTCTTGAACTCAACTCAGTTCCCCCGTTTTCCACTCATCTAGCTCATTCTCCCAGTTTCCTATGATTACAGCTTTAATTTTTTTTTTTTTTTTTTTATTTGCGGTACGCGGGCCTCTCACTGTTGTGGCCTCTCCCGTTGCGGAGCGCAGGCTCAGCGGCCATGGCTCACAGGCGCAGCCGCTCCGGGCATGTGGGATCTTCCCAGACCGGGGCATGAACCCGTGTCCCCTGCATCGGAAGGCGGACTCTCAACCACTGCGCCACCAGGGAAGCCCTACAGCTTTAAATTTTTGAATGCACCTTCTTCATTTCCTTCTTCCAAGGCGTCACTGAGTCCAGGAAATTGTTGTTCCCACTTTTTAAAATTCCCTTGTATAGAAGTGTTCATTTGCATTTCTCTTGCTTTGCCTAGGCCAAGCCCTCATCCACAGGGAATCTCAGGGTTGACAGGCCCCATCTCTGGCAGAGTCCCACTAGCTTATCCAGCCTCTTCTAGGACACTTCCAGGATGGTGGCTCTCCCGCTAGGCTGCACGTCCTTGAGGGCAGGGACCGTGTCCTATTCTTTGTGGGTTCACCAGCACCTAGTGCAGTGCCTGACTTCAAGGAGGCATTTTCAAAACAGTTTTCTAAATATCTCCTGATGCAACCTATTCTATTATAGTTAACCCCTATTAGGAGATGCACCTCCCTGAAAGAACACTTTCAACCTCATTCCATCTGCCACAAAGGTACAAGCTTAGAAACCTTCAGAAGAAGACCCACAATTCCCACTGCCTTCAGCTCAGGCTCCTCAGAGCTCAGGCTCCCCTCCCCTCCCCCCGCTTTCTTTTACCTCCCTCATCCCCTGCCTGACCTAAGAAGTTACCTCCTACTCTGTCCCCTGCTTGCCCTTGTTCCTGTTATTCCTTTTGCTGAATAGGGCATTCAGGAATTTCTTAGTCTAGCCTGAGTCACACCTTCTTAGGAAGCCCTCTCTGGTTGCCACCAAGGGTCAGGGCCACAACTGAATTCCCACTGATTGTCAACCTCTCATCTTGATGTTTAAAGTAAACTAAGTTGCTTTGTATTTAACTCTCTCATGAGCATACTACGTGTCTCAACTGGATTTTAAACTATAGAGGCTTTATGTGCTAAGAACACAGGTTTATAGTCCATTGACATTGCAAACATAGTAGCCCTTATTTAATTTAACTTTAATTTCATGACGTGAAAATGAATGAATAAGTTAATAATTTCCTGTGTTCCTCTTCAATCAGGGACATTCTATGGGTTCCACCCATTCAGTTCACTTAACATTATTAGGCATTTACTTTGAACTGGGCAGTAAGCTCAAAGCTGTAGGTACAAAGATGAATAAAGGCAGATCTCTCCCCTGGAGCTTAGTCTGGAGGAGGACAAATGGATAAGCAGCATTATATAGCAAAATTTGGCAAAGTGTACCAAAGATGCAAAGTGCTATGAAGGTAAATAAGGGAGGAATTACTATGCTTAGTGAGGTCAGAAAAGGCTTCTAGAGCTAACATCTAAACTGTGATTTCTGTGAACCGGGACTTCTATTGTCATTCACAAGGCAGAGAATCTGGAAAACGCCCTCACTCCTGGTTGATAATGAAAGACTATGCAGATGTGAAAGGGCGGACAGTTAGGAAACACCGAGATGGTGGTGGCCCGAGCGCGACACCCGAGAAGTGGTGGGAGATGAAGCCGGAGCCAGTGACTGAAGTTCTGTACGATACCCCATTTAGGCGTCAGAGCTGAAGGGAAAGGAAGGGATGGGATTATTCAATATATCAATAGTTGGCGACTGATTAATTCAGATTAATTAATTAGTCGGATTAATTCGGCCCTGGCTTCTCGTGGGCATGAAGATAATTAGGATAATTTAAGAAGCCCTATGGAGGCCGAGTCAAGCGCTGCGAACCAGGACGTGGCGGTCGGACAGCCGCGCCCACACGCCCCCCGGAGTAAGGGGCTGTGGCCCGCCAACCCCACAAGCCCAGGGACGAGAATTGGGAGGGAATCCTGTCCACGTAACTCGGCGCGCTCGCGGGGACGTGGCGCTTTCCAGCCAATCCGGACCACGAGACCGTAGGGCCAATGGCTGTCCGGGGAAGCTGTGCGTCCGCGGCGGGCTTGTTGGTGATTGGTCCGGAGGCTGCCGGCGTGGAGGACAGCGGCGGGGCGCGGAACCGCTTCCGGTTGGGCGGTGCTTGCGCGCCAGAGCTGAGCCGGTGGGTGAGTTGCAGCCGCGGCATCCTGGGTAGTGGGCGCAACGGGGAGAGGTAAGTACCACCGTGCACGTCCCTTCGCCGCCGCCTCCTCCTTGTTCACTTTCTTTTTGTCCTCTGGGCCTCGCTCCCGGCGCGGCAGGGCCTCCTTGTCTCAGGGCCCCTGTTTCTGCCAGCTCGGGGTTCCGGGGCCTGAGGCTGCTAGCGACTGCCCGACCCTCGGTGCGCAGCCTGGGTCGGAGGCCGCCGCTCGCCTTCCTTTGCGCTCTGGGAAAGGGCCTGGGTCCCTGCGAACTCCGGCTCCCGGCTTTGCGTCCTGTGGAGTACAGTTTCGTGCCTGGCTTGCCACGTCCTCTGGCCCTGGGCCCCGCCAGTCACCAAGCCCCTCGTCCGAAAAGGTCACTCTTGTTTACCTCCTGAAGGTCGGAGTGCAGTCAGATAGCGGTATTGTTACAGCTCCCTGCCACTTCCCACACTTGGGCCTGCTTGTGTCCGCCAGCTCCGCCCCAGGGCCACATCCCGAGAGGACATCTGCATCTGCCAAGAAGGTCGTGTTCGCTGACTTTGAGGGTGTAGAAACAAGGGGGAAGAAAGCATGAAGACACTATGTGATTTTTTTTTTTAACTCTATAATTTTAAAGAAAAGACGGAATATTTCGAGCTTCTGTGTTTGGCCGCATGCTTCGGTCAGCGAAGGAAAGTAGTTTTAAAAGCTTCATTAAAGGATTGTATCTTTACCTTGTTTTGTTGCTTCTAGCTCCACACCCTAGTTCTGATTTTTGGCATACTGTGTTTATCAATAAACTTAATTCCCTACAGCTGCCCTGATTAAGAGTCGAGTGATTTGCAGTTCCAAAAGCTGCTTTTGCATCAAGGCAAAAAGTTCCCTGGGTCTCCTACTAAAACTTCAGGGCCTTTGATCTGAATTCCTAAGTGTGCAAAGTCCCAGAATAGTGTCTTTGAGAGTTGAATTACATTCACTTCCTGGCATGAACCATAAAGTCTACGTTAATGAGTCAGGAATAAGGTTGCTTCCAATTTGTTTTTGTAGCTTGGAGGTAGAGAACCGCGGAATTTCTGATAAATTATTCTTTGCGATAGAATGGGACTTGACACAAGACAAATGCATGTTTGACCTCATTCAGTAGATTTAGTTAACCGGGTACCCAACGGTGGTCATCACTGAAGAATTTATGTATTGTACTACAAATGAGGGTCCAGAGGTAACCTGTAAATTGTATTTGTGTGGCGAGAGATCTGAGTTTACCTGGGCCTAATCTGAGATTTACAGGGATTCAGCGGTCTCCAATAGGATTCTTTTGAGAATCACAACTGGGAGAAACATGAGCTAACAAAGATGAATTGAGTATGCCTGAGTGGATAGTAGTACTCAGATACAGCTTTGAAATCAACTCTTAATCGTCACTGTTCATATAATCGTTTGCTTCCATTCATCCAGTGATGTGTCAGAAGATACTTACGGCATTTTATGTACATTTCACCAGTACTGGAGATCAGTACACTGATTTTAACACACATTTTCTGTGTGTGTGGCACACGCGTGGTGTAGCCAGGGATAGCCATTAGAGATGCTTGCTAGGCCTAGTTGTAGGTCCTAGTTGTAAGGTCCTAGTTCCCTGTCTTTATGAACTCTTAAATACGGATGTTGTTGATGCTGTGATTTATGTATTAGAGTTAAGACAGCTGAAATAACACTTTTCTTGTTGCTGGCTGATGGCCAGATCCGGTAAGGGGAATTGGGGGTTGGGGAGCACTGGCAGCTGGCAGGAACTTTGTTGCTCCCAAGTACAGTCCAACTAATCCAATAAAATGTTTTGGTGTACAGAAAGTGCAAGACACTGTGTTACGGACTATAGAGGGGAATTAATTTATATTAAGCTGAGATCTCTGCCTTCCAAAAATGTACATCTATAGAGGAGCTAAGGAGACAACTTAAGATAGCCTATGATCCTTATTGTGGAATGGTACAAACAAGTCTTATAAAAGTTGAGAGGAATGTGTGCAGATCACTTCCAGCTGGAGTGATCATAGTAGGTAGGTCTTTTCATCTAGGATTTTTAAATTATATTTATTTACATTTGGCACTAAAGCAAGTATTCCCAAGCATTTTATGCATGTTACACATGCACAGCAAATTACAACTAGAAACCAAAACTCTTGTCCCTACATTTTACATGGTATTCCTATAGTAATTAATTATGTATTGAAGTTTCCTCTGCCAAAAGGAAACTTTGATTCTCCCAGAGCTTCTAAGAACTTATTTCTTAAAGGAAATTTTCTTTACTCTGTAGCAAGAAAAATTTTAAGTTTGTACTGGGTTGCTTTGGTTATAGAACTAATGAAACCTGAGTAATAGTTTGTCATTTCAAGGCTTTTCTTCTTCAGCCAAAGTTTGCACTTTTATATACTCAACTATCTTATAAACGTATGCCCTCAGTTACACAAATAATTTAATTAGGATATATTAATGAACTAGAATGAATTAGAATATATTAATGTAAATTTGTTCCATCGATCGCTAGAGAAATGTTGAATAAATGGTTTGTCATGATCATAACTTTTATCAAATCATGAAGGGTGACATTATTAATTTTTTTTTTTTTCTTTTTGCGGTACGCGGGCCCCTCACTGTTGTGGCCTCTCCCGTTGCGGAGCACAGGCTCCGGACGCGCAGGCTCAGCGGCCATGGCCCACGGGCCCAGCCGCTCTGCGGCATGTGGGACCTTCCCGGACTGGGGCACGAACCCGCGTCCGCTGCATCGGCAGGCGGACTCGCAACCACTGCGCCACCAGGGAAGCCCGACATTATTACTTTAATATGATAATCCATTGGTGGTACTTGTACTAAAGTCTGTAAGTGAAGAATGTCAGATAGATAACCAGATACCTTTAATTCCCAGACTTTATAACCTGAGCCTTAGTATAGTTAAATTGCTGTCAGGCTCTTGCCCTCAATCCCCAATTGAAGTAGACACTTAAGCATTGAGATTCTGCTTTTGCTGCACTATAAAGAATGCCTTTTTTTCTCCCCCCACTAAATATCCAACTCACAGAACTGGAATTTTACCACCACACCCATTTCTCCCACTATTAACATTGAGCAGTGGGTCTTTGGTCAACCAGAATAACTGTGGGGTCACCCGCTGTTAATGTTCTTGAGAAGTGGAATTTAATCTAGACATCTGAATTCCCCTGAAAAAACTTACTTTTAAGTGTTCTGTGACCAGTGGGTTTTTATAAAAAATGATTGGGAAGGAGGGGAGAAATGGCGTGAATTTAGAGCTGTCAAGCAAAGTTTTGAATGGATAAAACTAATTCTTAAGGCTTATTGTTTTTGAAAGAAATTCAAGTCTATGCTGTTACCTTTTTTTCCTTATAAATTAACTGGAACAATTCATGAAAATAACTTTGCAGGAGACCATTATTGGTGACATCCTGCAAAAGTATGATAGTAACATGATACCTTTTCTGTTCTAGCCCTTTATTTGTGTCTCTAACATGGTGTGATGCAGTAGAGGTATAATACAAGCCACGTATGTAACTTTAGATTTACAGGTGAACATTTTAAACATGTGAAATTAATTTTAATAATTTAATCCAGTACGTACAAAAATACCATTCTTTTGACATAAAGTGTAACCCACCACTTGTTAATTTACACTAGCCACATTTCAACTGCTTGTAGCCACATGTAGCTAGTAGCTCTTGTCCTGGACAGTGCAGGTCTACTTTTCTGTTTGTTTAAGAAAAAATATTAAATGTTACCCTTGGTGAGGGAGGGACAGAATTTGAGGAAGAGAAACTTATAGGTCTTTTGAGAAATGGGAGATGGGGAGATCCATTTTTCACAGCCATTGATTTACCTTTAGATCACATGGTAAGTTCACAGGCCTTCCTCAGAAAAGAAAAAAAAGCTCAAATAACCTAACCCTACCACCTGAAAGCATTAGAAAAAGAAGAACAAACAAAACCTAAAGTCAGCAGAAAGAGGAAATAATAAAGATCAGAGAGGAAATAGAGATTTAAAAAACAATAGAAAAAGTCAACAAAACCTAGAGCTGGTTCTTTGAAAGGGTAAACAAAATTGACAAACCTGTGGCCAGACTCACCTAGACCATATGGTAAAAACTCATACAACCAAGTCCTTCATTTATGTATTATATTATGTTTTCCTAATGTTCTGTTATCCACTGATGAATAGCTGTCCTGATGGAGAAAGAGAAGGGTTTTAGCTTTCTATTATTTGGTTTGATTTGGTTGAAAAGAGAAAGTTGCTTCAGAAATAACTGCACTAATATAGTTCTTCAGATGCCTTGTGTAAGAAGTTGTTTTATACTCCTTCTCACATTGTCCCACATTGTATATCCTTTGTCTTGAGAGATATCCTTTGTTTCTATTTGGACATTTTTATGTGTATATGGATTTAGATAAATTTAGTAGTCTCTTTTTTTAGTGTCTGTATTCATAAAACAAGGGGCCTTTTGTTAGTTTCTAATAGCCAGGAGTTGATATATTATATGTGGGCACAAAGTGCATAGTTTTTAAAACTTACTAAAGTGCAGATTTTTCATTGCCCACTGCAGAGAGATAAAGGTAGGACCATTGCTTTGTCCAGCAGGTGGTCCTTGATGACCTTTTTAGGCAGTTTCATCAGTTGTGATAGAAACCCAGATTTCAGGGTGACAGTAGGTGGTGAGGAAGCGGAGACAGCAGTTTCTAGAGACCGTATGGGTGAAGGAAAGGGAAGAGCATGCTTGAAGGAATAACGGGGGTCTGAGAAAGACTGATTTTGGATTATGAAGACCTGAGAAGTATTGATTGACAGAATGGAGGAACCTGTAGAGGGGCAGGATTGAAAGTTTAATTGAGAAGGGAAAGGATAGAGAGATGGAGAAATGATAAAGCTGAATCACTTGGCTTATATTCTGAAATTCTTCTTTTATCACTGTATCAAGATGTTACACCTCAATCTTAAATGTAGTTTTCCCTCTAGAATCACAGTGAGTCAATCTGTTACATTTCTTTATGTTACACAGTATCAAAACTTTACACAGTATCCTTCCCAGGCCCTGATAGTGTTAGTGGGCTTAAGCATTAATTCATATTAAAACATTTGGGGTTTGCAGAAGTTGTCAGGGTATTATGCAAGAGTTGTTAGAGTATTATTCTCGGGATGTAATTAGTCATTTATAAAATTTTCCTAAATGGGAAGCCCCCTTGTTAATAGACATAAGGAAAATCCTCTGTTGCAGTGACTCTTGATTTTACTTGATTCTGTAAGCCTCTAACATTATAGATATTATTTGGATATATCACAAAATAACAACATAAAACTCATTCCTTATCTCTGTAAAGGATTTTATTTGTCTGAAGAATTATTTGTAATTTGAAATGGAAGTTTCATTTTGTCCTAAAATAAAGGCATACTGTGATGTTTGAGAGAGCCACTGAATCTAATTTTCTCTTTACGGTTCCACTGATCTGATTGATTGGATTCAGTTATTGAAGAGTGGGCTGGAGGGTTATTCTCCTAGGGCAGTGTTATTTTACTTTATAAAATAGGGTTTGTGTCTTAAGAATAAATATGTGTTTTTCCTTCAGTCTCCTTTTCCAATCTGGAGAAATGGCTTGAAAATGTTTGCTTTGCTACCTAAAAATGCAAAGAATTTTTATGCTCTTGTTTAGAAAGTAATACACATAAAAAGATAATACACGACTGTGTGCTCATTTACAAAAAATAAGACAACACAGCAGTACAGTAGTGAAGTTCACTCCCCACGAACCTTACCTCCCCACCCCATCTCTTCTCCCTTCAGCGTAGGGCTTATTGCTATTTACAGATAGATGTTTATCCTTCCACACCATTTTCGTGCATATAGGTTATATTTTATACAAATATAAACAAGCTGGGGAGGTTGTTGGATTTTGCCTTTTATATAAATGAGATCTTGACATTGTTTTACAACATGCTTTCTTGTTGTTGTTTTTGTTCACTGAACATATCTTGGTGCCTCGTCAGTTTCAGTGTGAATAGGTCCGCTTCATTCTTCTTAAACTGTGTTGTGTTCCACAATATAGATTTAATATGTATTTACCACTTCTTTGGTTTAGTTCATTTTCCTTTTTTAAAAATCATTATAAACTGTTATCATTGAACATCTGAATTGAAGTGTCCTTGTATACAAATTTGGGTATTTTGATGGGATAGCACGAAACAGAACATGGATAAACTTTCAGAAGCATAGCCAAGTCCTAACTAACATTGGTGAACAGCTTAAGAATAGTACCACCTTCTTCCCCTTTCTCTGTGGGTCTTAGGGCAGTGCTGCCACATTGTTTCCTCTGATGGGTTTTCATGAGTCTTAACAACTGTCCAGCAAAATTACCGTTTTTGTGTGTTTTTGAAATGGGCTCTTGGGGAAGTGACTGCCTCCCATTATCTCCTTAGCTAACATTTCTGTTTGTCTTTTTGGTGTTGTCCTAGTTACTCTAGAACACTTTCTACTCTCTATTGATATATCCTTCTCTGCCATTTCTGGACCTCCCCACTTAGCTGCTTTCCTATTGAACACAAATAGTGCCCTCGTATGCCCTTTTACAGCCTGAAAGTTACACAAGGAGGCCTCAGGTTGTGCCTTTGTATAATCGGCTAAATTGTGTTAGCATTAAACATATTCCTCTATTTGCTTTCCTTCCACTTTTAAGGAATTTTTATATAACGTAACGTGCTCACCATTAGCTGCGCTAAGCATTTTTTAGTTTATTAAATCCAAAATGCTTTGTAAATCCAAGCAAATACAATGTAACTTCTTTTAGTTACTATTTGGGGGTTACAAGGAGATGGATACATTAAAATATGGCTAATTTATTGGCGTATTTGATTTCTTTATCCCTTGACACAATTCACTTTCTTCCTTCTAATTCCCAAAACTGAGGCAGGATCAGATACATGCAGTTTCTTCGTATTAAGTGTACTCTCAAGTCACATTTCTTAAGATATTATTATGGCCATTTGAGAATTTGGTTAGAATACTGGTTCTCAACCCGGCTGCCTTTTAAAAATATTTATGGTTAAGGGTGGGGTTCAGTGGTCATTTATAAAAACTCCCCAGGTGATTTTAGGGTACAGTCTAGGTTGAGATCACTGAGTTACAAGCAATGCTGAAAGAATTTTTATAATTAAAAAAATTTATATATAAAATATGAGCCTTAGATTAAATAGTTCCACTGGTGACATCCTGGGGAAGGTGACGCCTGTGGCTAGTTTAATCTGCAGATTAGGACAAGATAATGCATTTAACTTTCATGTGATGCTGTGTCCCTCTGTACTGTAGCCTTGTATTAGTTTCCTAGAGCTGCTGTAACAAATTACCATAAACTACATTGCTTAAAAGGACAGAAGTTTATTCTCTTACAGTTCTAGAGGCTAGAAATTAGAAATCAGAGTGTTAGTAGGGGCATGCTCTCTGAAGGCCCTAAGGGAGGATCCTTCCTTGCCTCTTCCTAGCTTCTGGTGGTTGCCAGCAATCATTGACATTCCTTGGCTCTTTCATAATGTGGCATTCTCTTCTCTGTGTCTGTATCCAAATTTCCCTCCTTTTATAAAGACACCAGCCATTGTATTAGAGCCCATCCTACTTGATTACATCTGCAAAGATCCTATTTCCAAATAAGGTCACATGCACAGGCACCAGGGATTAGGACTTCAGCATATCTTTCGGGGGGACACAGTTCAACCTACAACAGGCCTCATGCCCAGTAACCACCTACCCATCCAGTAAGGGAGTCACTGGTCATAAGAGGAAACGAGTAAGTGATAATAGGAAATTATAAAAGTTTATACTCACCACAAGGGGAGAAGCCTTCAGAATCTGTGTTCTACTGATAAAGGATTAGTTAAAATATGAAAGCCTGGGAAACTCTTTCCCCTTGATTTTATTTTTTATTTTATTTTATTTTATTTTTTGGCCATACTGCACGGCATGCAGGAACTTAGTTACCCACCAGGGATCGAACCCATGCCCCCTGCAAGTGGCAGCATGGAGTCTTAACCACTGGACCGCCAGGGAAGTCCCCGCTTGATTTGTTTTTTTTTGTGTTATTTATTTATTTATTTATATTTGGCGGTGTTGCGTCTTCTTTACTGTGCACAGGTTTTCTCTAGTTGTGGCGAGCGGGGACTACTCTTCATTGTGGTGTGCGGGCTTCTCACTGCGGTGGCTTCGCTTGTTGGGGGCTCTAGGAGCACGAGCTTCAGTAGTTGTGGCACGAGGGCTCAGTAGTTGTGGCACATGGGCTTAGTTGCTCCATGGCATGCGGGATCTTCCCGGAGCAGGGCTCGAACCCGTGTCCCCTGCATTGACAGGCAGATTCTTAACCACTGTGCCACCAGGGAATTCTCCCCTGCCCCACCCCCGCGCCTTGATTTTTAATTTTACAGTTTTCTCTAAAACCTTAACCTCTCTGGACAGTACTATAGGTTATCTGTTAAGAGTTCTAAACAGTTTCTATCCTGCAGCTTCTCTGCAATTTTTTGTCACTGTTTTCGATAGTGTTCCAGCCTTTTGCTTGTTCATCAGAATCTCCTGTGACTGCAGAGATTCTGAACGTACAGTGTAGAGCTGGGGAATCTGTACTTTGAGCAGTATTCCAGGTGGTCCTTATACCTGGGTAGGTTTGGGAAACACAAGTATACAGAATGATAAGGCAGTTATCCATCACTGTACCATCTCAGTGGTTTGATCTTTGAAGGTGATCATTGGTTCTTATCTGACAACCATTAGAATCACCTGGGAACCATTTAAAACTACAAATGCTTGGGTTCAGCCTCAGAGATTCTAATTCAGTAGGGGAAACTTTTTTTTTTTAATAAAGCTTCCTGGGTGATCCTAATAACCAGCCAGGTTTGAAGACCAGACCACAGATATAGTACAAAGGTAAAGTATTTGGAGTCAGTAGGTCTGGATTTAAATCTTGGTCCTTTCACTTTTAAATCTTAGGAACTTGGGCAAAAGGATTAAAGTTCTACTTTGGTGTTTTTGAAGTGAGACCACTTACAAGGTGGATGTTCCTAGTAATTCCTTGTTCCTGTAATTCCTTGTCAGCCTACAATCAGATGAAGAAAACTGGTGAATATTTCTCAGAGTAAAACTGGAAAGTCTGATATTCTACCATACTTTTTTTTATGGATTAAGTAATAATATTTGGGATAATATCAAATTAATATTGTAACTGGATGTGAGCTTTTAATTTCTTGTTTCATTATTAAGCATACTGCTTCCTGAATGAACTACCTTTCTTTTTTCTTTAAGATCTGATTATCATGGACCTGCGACAGTTTCTTACATGCCTGTCCCTGTGCACAGCCTTTGCCTTGAGCAAGCCCACGGAAAAGAAGGACCGTGTACACCATGAGCCTCAGCTCAGTGACAAAGTTCACAATGATGCTCAGAGTTTTGATTATGACCATGATGCCTTCTTGGGTGCTGAAGAAGCAAAAACCTTTGATCAGCTGACACCAGAAGAGAGCAAGGAAAGACTTGGGTAAGGTGTCAGCTCTCAGGGAGCTAGTTAGAATAATGACATTTCTTTATAAATCAACTCATTCTTTTTTTCTCTTTTGGCTCAGTCACTCAGTAAAGCTGTATTGAACTACATCTTCTGAAAACTAACCACAGAATTGCTACCACTAAAATTTAACTAAGCGCTTTCCTGCATTTCTCCATTGAATAATAGTTTTTACCTCGTTCTACAAAGCAAAGTCATTTATGCATAAAATTGCCAAATACTATAGGACTCAGCTTAAACTGCATCATCTTGACCCCAAAGGAACATTACATGGGGGTTTTCTCAAACCTGTTGCTTTTAATTTTTAAAAACTATCTGTGACCTATTTATTACTGACCATGCCAAGTCTTTGAGTGGATAATAAACTGCAAATTAGACTCCTGGACTGACTAATTTCTGTAGAGTTTATGGTTTCCAAGGATGTCCTTCACCCTCTTTGGTTTCATTGTCAGATATTTGCTTAATCAAAAACAAAACCAAACCAACCTTGCTTTTTTTTTTTTTTTTTTTTAATGTGGACCATTTTTAAAGTCTTTATTGAATTTGTTAAAGTAGTGCTTCTGGTTTATGTTTTGGTATTTTGGCCGTGAGGCACATGGGATCTTAGCTCCCTGACCAGGGATCGAACCCACACCCCCTGCATTGGAAGGCGATGTCTTAACCACTGGACCGCCAGGGAAGTCCCTCAACCTTGCCTTTTAGAAGGTTGTAATAAGCAGTGGTCTTAATGTCAGAGTATGTGTTGCTATTTCAGTAACAGCTGGGCCATAGTCAGGTTCTGTGGCTCTCTCAGCAGGCATCTTTTTATTTAAAGAGTTGATTTGGTAGAATTCCAGTTGATTATTTCTGAGGATCTGAGAATGTCTTTTTTAGCTCTTTCAAAGCCTTGCTTTTTAAGGAAATGCAGGTTAATTCAGTGAACATTTTCTCCTCAATGAAAGGCTACCATTGGTGTAACTTTCTGAACTATATTCAAGAGATTTGTCTGAAAAGTTATACCACATAGGAATTTCCAAAACTATTTTGCCCATGGATAGTGCTGTGATTAGAAGATGTTATAGGATTTGCTTTGGGTGGTTCTTCAAAATAAATTTATTCTTTCAACGGGTTTTCTGCTAACTGAAGGATATAATATTTTATTCTTAAACACTCACAGAAACAATAAAAAGATTTTGCTGTGTAGAATGAGAAACTCATAAAACATTTGAAAGTAGATAGAGAAAACAGAAACTTATCAAAGAGTTAGTCTTCTGTTAGGTTGTTTTTCTAACTTTGAGGGACCATGCTCACTTTTAATTTTAATCTTATAACTGTGCTAACATTCCAGGCTGAAAATAGGGATGCATGAGGGCGTTCTCAGTCTTCATGTCTTGCATAACGTGCATGTCCAGCCTACATTTTAGTCTGCACATGTCTCTGCAGAATTACTGTTAAATAATGAAGGGCCCTTAGGTTTGGTGTTCTGGCTCTGTGTAGGTACTGGAATAGCTCTGCTAACAGTCTTCAGTAGAGAGAAAATGTTTCTTTTTGTCATCAGTAAATATCAAAAGTTCAACACATGAGCGACTCCATATTTGATTAGAATAAGATGGTTAAAATCATGTTTTTCATGGAATGTATGAATGAACCAAGTACTATTTTCTTCTCCCAAAATGGAGATAATGGCAAATATTTCCAGTTTATAAGGTGATGTACTGTTGCAAGCAAGAATTCCAGGTGAACTTTTTTTTTTCTTTTAACTTACTGTGGAATTTCTAAACATTATTTGGTACGTGACTATACATCAGAGGTTGGGAACAACAGATTCCCCCTTTTCCATCTATCTAGGAGGCCAGTAACTATTAGGAGATAAGATCATTGTCTATACATCTAGTTGCAAAAATTCACAACTATTTTTAAATCCTTAGTTATAATACCTAAAAGACTTCAGGAAGCACTTAAAAACAATTTTAATATCCAGTTTTTAGTTCCTTTTCTTATGAAGAATGTTGACAAATAGAAGATTTTTTCTTGTGTATGTATTCTCAACCCCACCCCCAAGAAGTCTAAATATACTTAATTTTCATTTATGTGTCCTTCAAATGATTATTTATTTTGAGGTGGTGGTCCTTAATAAAGTTTTCACCCTTGATATATTTGCTGTAGAAATGAACTAGAGCAGTTCATCATCCTTTTTTGGGTCACAGGCCCAGTCCCTTTGGCAGTCTAGTGAAAGCTAAGGGAAAGTGCCTACATATGAATATATATAAATTTTTGCATGCTGAAAATTTCTGGAATATTTTGAACCCTCCTTGAGCCCATTTATTGACCCAGGTTCTTAAAAAGTCAAAGGATTTGTTTGATGCCTTTTGAAATGTAGAGGCATATGTTACCTCTTAGAAATAATATAAGATCCACTAGGTACATTGTGTCTGTCCTGGAGTGAGGGCTGATTTAGTGGCATCATGGATCTGTAGGGTTCTCCAGTATCATAGAAATATAACACCATTAGCTTCATAAATTTACACAGGCTTTCAAAGATCCGAGTTTAGAGCTTCATGCCTAAAATAGGACATGCCCACTTCCAATGTACTTTCACAGCTGCCTGCAGGCTGGATAGCTAGCAAGATAGGGATGGCTTTTTTATTTTTAAATGGTTTTGTGGTTATTTTTGTTGTTGTTTTTAAAATATGTGACAGACCATATGTGGCCCACAAAGTGAAAATTTCTTCTTATCTGTCCTTTTTCAGAAAAAGTTTGCTAACCTCTGAATTAAACCATTTGGGATATTTCTGTTGGGATGAATAGAATGGCATTTAGCCAACTTCATTAGGAAAAGCCCATCTTAAATAGTCAGATGCCTTTTTTATCTGAGTGTTCCTTTTCTTTAGGCTGTTTATAATAGTTTAAAATTTTCTTTCAGGAATAAGTACCTTGCCCTTTTTCTCTTAATGGTACAGTGGCAATCTTGGTAGCCAATACCTTACGGACACAAACTGGATCCCATTATAGATAATGCAGAAGTTTGGGGGCGGTTAAAACTTAATTTATTAATATTCTTAAGATTCTACAGGTTCAAGTTGCAAAAAATTTTTGGCCCGTGTCCATGTAGATAGAGGAGGATATTTGAGGTGACTTCTTACTGCTTTACCTTTTAACATTTTAGAGCAAAAGCTGTAAGATTCTCTGAAGGAAAATGCTTGTTAATTACAAGATTTAAGTAATAGACAATCATGGCTAACAGCATGTCAATATCAAGATGAATTTGTGTTGCTTGTATTCTGTGATTCTAATCACTTTCCAGTGTTGTATTCATGAGATGAATACAAACTGGGGAAAAACATTATTTGCTACCAAACAACAGTCTTCAGTCCTACAAGTAACAGCATAGGAGTATGCCAAGATATCAATTCCATTAGAAGTTGTTGGGGTTTTTTGTTTGTTTTGTTTTTTTGGCCGCACAGTGCGGCATGCCGGATCTTAGTTCCCCACTGGGGATCGAACCTGTGCCCACTGCAGTGGAAGCACGGTGTCTTAACCACTGGACCGCCAGGGATTGGAAGTTTTGATTTAAAGTTCTTGTGACTTTACATAGGCTGTCTTAGCTTCTATAAGTAAGTGACTGCATCTTTAAACAGAAGTTTTCATATCATGCACATATTTTGAAATCCTTAAATAAATCATTTTAAAAATGTCTGTCATTAACATAACAGATCTAGAAGAAAGAAACTCATGGAGGGCAAAGTATATTGATTCTTTAGCTTTGTAGTTTTGCTTTATCATCTGCACCCTAACCCTCTCAGCTTATTAACATTCTCATAATCAGGGATATACATTCTTACCACATTACTTCTTCAGAGCTCTCTGGTTTTGTGGTTATATGTAAAAATCCAGTTCAACATAGTGTATAATAAACTGCTAGCCATTTTTAAAAATAAACATGCTTCTGTCTCTGTGTACCTTTTAAAAAAAGTAATCTTGACTTTAGGTATAAGTGATCCTGGAACTATATTTGATATCTTTGTATTTTTAACAGAAGTGTTTTGGTGTTTTTTTTTTTTTTGAAAACACAGCTGAATTATTTTAAAGTCTGGTTTAAATTTTTGAATTTTTAGAAAACCAAGTCAGTGGTTGTGATTGTTTACCCAGAAATTGAGATTCTTGTAAAAGCAATAAAGAAAAATACAAAGATTTGTGTGTTGTTTGATGCTAAAAGTGGAGAACCCAGATAGGAATGGATATTCACTCCTGAATTCTGACCATCGGCTGAAACCTACCTCTAAAGGGATAATCCGGATTCACTTTTGGATCCAAGTACACCAGCCATGGACTGTGCTTGCCTTGTCTGGATGGCTCATTTCAGACCAGCAACGGGCACTTAAGAGAAAAATTTTCAATGGCCTTTCTGGCAGTTTTGTTTTGGAAACAATTTTTATTTCCATGCTTTAGCTCTGGGCAACACCTGTGCCCACAGCACACACCTGGCTAAGTCCAGAGCCTAGTGTCCTTTTAACCTCTTGCTGGATTTCTCTGCATTTTCTACAGAAAGATTGTAAGTAAAATAGATGGCGACAAGGACGGGTTTGTCACTGTGGATGAGCTCAAAGACTGGATTAAATTTGCACAAAAGCGCTGGATTTACGAGGATGTAGAGCGACAGTGGAAGGGGCATGACCTCAATGAGGACGGCCTCGTTTCCTGGGAAGAGTATAAAAATGCCACCTACGGCTACGTTTTAGGTAGGTCCCTACTATCTGGGGGAAAAAGCTTTGTGGAGCCGGCACCTTGAAATGTAACTGTTTTGTCTTGTAGAATGATTGTAGATAAAATAGACGCGGATAAAGATGGGTTTGTGACGGAGGGGGAGCTGAAATCCTGGATTAAGCACGCCCAGAAGAAATACATATATGACAATGTTGAAAACCAATGGCAGGAGTTTGATTTGAATCAAGACGGCTTAATCTCCTGGGATGAGTACAGAAACGTGACTTATGGCACTTACCTGGGTAAGGGGCAAGATGTCAGCCTGGCAGAGACCATGGTCTTGAGTCAAAGAAACAAATGGGTCACACAGTGAAGGAAAGGAAGAAATTATGCGTATCTGAGATAGTTTGATGCTGAGCTGATTCTCCTTCCCTTTATTAATTTTGAAGTTGTATATTATGTATTTTTTTTAATTTGTTTTATTTTGGTTTTCTAAGGTCTGACATCTTTTAACATCATTAGCATTTCAGATATATTTCCCCATTTTTTCTTGCTGTCATCCCGCAGAGAGACCATTTTTGTAGTAGATCTTGTTTAAAAGGCTGCATTGTTCCAACAATGCAAAGCAAGAGGCTTTGTGATGTCTCAAAGCCTGACATGGTCACATTAAAGTGTTGGACCTGAAATTCAAACCAAATTAGATTTCTTTGTAACTGGTGAGAATAGAAGGAAAATTACTGTTTTTCCTTAATAAAATAAAGATCAAATATAATAGCCTTCCTTGATGAAATTTAACTATTTCAGTATGTCTGCTTACTGAAGTTTAGAAATGAATTATTTCCCATTTGTTTTCTCTGGCACATGAGTTTATCAGCCTGCTTTGCAAATGCTTCAAGGCAAGTAAATGTGACTTTGATTGCTTTCTGTTGATTTGGTAGCTTGTATGCTTGGGCCACCTGTTAGTCATTTTCTTTTACTTATTACACTTGCCTGCTGTTGAATGCTCGGTGGCGATCTTACTGAGTTGATGACTTAGGGTGTTTCTGTTAGTGAGATTCCTCTATTGCACATGGTTACAGTTTGAGGCAAGAATGTATAAATGTTACTTCTTGCATTTTTATTCTGGAAATTAAGTAAATTTCTGGGTTAAAGCAGGCATTCTCCATCACCAGCTAACAAGCAGTGAGTGTATGATGGTCTGTCCCCCCCCCCCCCGCTGGATAGCCAGCTGTCCGTGTTAATTACAGGACTGCATGCATTTCTGTTGAACAGATTTTTATTTCTGTATCAGGCTTGTTCTCATTCCTAAGACTAGAGTGGCAGTCTCTCTCTATGCTTGACACTTACCCAAGAACCAAACATATCCTTCACCCAATTAAAAACACGTGTATTAAAAAGTCAGCGCAGATAGAGAGGCATCCATGCTTCTTGCTCTCTGGCTGAGACCCAACACCCTCTGATTTATTTGGAATTAATTATAAATGTAAAGCAGTGGGTAGGCTATTGGTGATCTCAATAGAATGGTGTGTTAATAAATCTCAGCTCAGACCTAGTCACTCACTTGCTGTCCAGAATGAATCTTAAACTCTTTGTATGATTATGTGTTGAGAGCTTTGTGGCCTCACAGGGCAAATGATTCAATGTAATGGGTATTTCTACTGACTGAGACTGCATAAGTTGAAGCTCTGGCTGGAGAAACAATGTCTTTATAAGGCATCTTTCCCTGGAGGCCTGTGGCTGGACAGTACTTGGGGTAATGAGGTGCCTTACAAAAGTGCTGAGGAGTTTTTGTGAAAGCGTGTTCTTGGTTCAGCTGAGTTCAGGTATAAATCACTTTAGCTTTTAGTCTGCTTTCCACAAAAGGAGCGTTAACCCTGTCTCTGCCACAAGTAAAATGTGAGGTACTGCGATCCACCCTGCCTCCACCAGAACTAGACCAAGAGCCTACCCAGGCCAGATAGCCCAGTAAACTGGTGCTTAAGACAAGACAATGGCACTCTGAGCAGTGATGATAGGCACGTGAGTTTAGTCATTAAAAATAAAGTTTAAAAAAATAAAAATAAAGTTTTAAAGCTTCCTTTTTCATCCTTATATATGTGCATGTTATCGGGCTACTTGATTCCAGTCACCATGGTTTAACTAAGGCGGAGAGCAGGGCTCTTAGCTAAGAATCTACTCTTAATATATAAGTTGTCTTCTGTTATCTTTCTTATTTATGTTACATAGTTTGTACTGAAGCTTTATTTGTTTAGAAGAAATGACTCAGTATCTGAGAAAGATCATACTTTCCTTAAATTCTTTGTCTCTAACCTGTTACGGCTTTGAGTATACACGTATAGGGTCCGCAAAGCCTCATGATCCAGTCAGCTATCTCACTGAATTTTGACACTCAACAAAGAATGAAGCTTCAAATTGCTCACCTCTCAAAATAGAGCAGTAGTTTATTGTTGTTTTTAACTGTGCTTGAAGTATGGAAAGATTGAACTACAGTATCGAAAGTCAGCAGTGTAATGTTATTAAGGGACCCTGTGGGTCATTTTTATAAAACTAGTGCTGTATCTTTTTTAAAATTTGACCAATATGTTGTAGGAACAATCATTTCTTACCTTTAATATGGTGTCTTTTCCTTTCAAAATATCTTCACATGTTACCTTATTAGGTCCATACAGCAACTCAGATTGAAAAGGGTTTTTTTTCCTTTTCTGCCATTAACTCCACATTTTTTCAACTTAAAGAAACAAAATTTCATTTTTCTAGATTCTTATGGAGACTAAATAACTACTGCTTGTGCAGTTCAACATCCTAACAGCGGGATAAATCCAAATTTCATTTGGTTGTAATCTAATATTTATCTTTTGTAACAGCTTTATTGAAGTATAACTGACATACGATACACTGCATGGATTTAAAATGCACAGTTGGTGAGTTTTGACAGATGTATGTGTCGGTGAGCTCATCACTGCAATCGAAATAAATGAACATTTCCATCACCCCAAACAATTTCCTTGTGTCCCTTTATAATCCTCAAGGCAACCACTGATCTGTTTTCTGTAACTCGAATTTATTTGCATTTTCTAGAAGTTTACAGAAATTGGGGAGGGGGGGTAGTGAACAGTATTTGTATCTCATGGTATATTTCTGAGTTGGCTTAAGAAACTAAAGTGTGACCATTCAAAGTGGTGTTGTTCTGGTACTTGAATCCAGATGGCCTATAATGGGATAGAAGGCCTTTGATGTCTGGCTTCTTTTGGTGGGGGGCAGGGGAGTGCTGCATTGTGCGGCTTGTAGGATTTTAGTTCTGCCGACCAGGGACTGAACCCAGGCCCCCAGCAGTGAGAGCTCAGAGTCCTAACCTCTGGACTGCCGGGGAATTCCTGATATCTGGCTTTTTAATGAGAACCTAATGTTTAATCGACATAGCAATGGCTAACATTTATTAAAAGCCAGCTCTGTGCCAGGCACTGTTCTAGCACTTAACTTTATTTATTTGCTTAGTTAGCCTCACAACAACTCTATGAGGCCAGCACTGTTATTATCTCCATTTTACAGATGAGTAAATTGAAGTACAGTTAAGTTACTTGCCCAAGGTCACATGGCTAAGAAGTGGTAGAGTTAGGATTCAAACTAAGTATGACTTTAGAACCACCGCTGCCCCTTGGATATATCTAGAAAACTCAAGCTCTTTGGTTGCCCCAAGAGCAGTGACAGTGAAGCATTACATAACGGATTACACAGTCCAGGAGCCAGGGTTCCATGTTGAATGGCAAGCATTTGCATTCAACTCAGACCTGATTTTGAGGTCTTTGATTACCAAAACTGAATGTCTTTATACTGCTGCAATTTTACCTGAGTAATCAAGAATTAATTCTTCAGTGCTTGGTTTATCTTTCTTGGAAATTGATTCCCCATACATTTTCATGTTTTCTGGAAGTCTTTTAAGATTTGACCTAAATTTTTCTTTTCTAGATGATCCAGACCCTGATGATGGATTTAACTATAAACAGATGATGGTTAGAGATGAGCGGAGGTTTAAAATGGCAGACAAGGATGGAGACCTCATTGCCACAAAGGAGGAATTCACAGCTTTCCTGCACCCTGAGGAGTATGACTACATGAAGGATATAGTAGTACAGGTGGGTGGGGTGAGAGCAAGGATTCTCAATGGAAACTTTCTCTTTGTTGCTTACGCTTTCCTCTTTAGCCTTTCCTCTGTATTTAGAAGAACGACTTGCTATACAAGTGCTGGCCAGATTGAGTCCAAGCTCTGTCACTGTTTTTCTGTGATCTCGATGGTGCTTTAAGCTTTCTGTTTAGTATGACAATACGTACCATCAGATTATGTATTTTGCCATTCATTGGTGGCTTCGTACTGTAAGCATGAGGGGAAATCCTATTTTTTAAAATACCAGGCACTGAGTAATGACAGTGATACTAAAGAATTTTCACAGAAGGCAGTTACTGATAAACATAGACTATAGCTGTAGAGGTACTCACTGGTCACATCTCCTGTTAGAGTTAAGCATGACTAGGGCTACCAGATCATCATGGGCTTGATGGGGTAGTTCACTATTAAGTGTTCCTTCAAGAAGACTGTTAGTTATTTTAAGCTGAAGCATAAAAAATTGATAATATTTTACCATTCTTTCAGCTAGAAAAACCACAATTTCCTATGGATTAACCATACCCACACACATCTACATAAACGTGTGAGTGTGTATGTGTGTGTGTGTTTTAATGAATGACAAATAATTGCCTAAACTAACTCATCCAGATACTAAGTCTAATTACTCTCTTCTGTTTAGGAAACAATGGAAGATATAGATAAGAATGCTGATGGTTTCATTGATCTGGAGGAGTATATTGGTAAGTCTGTTTCTAGTGTTTTTCTTAGAAGAAGCTGAGAAGCTTTGGAAGATATGTTCACCAATAGAAACAATTTACCCCGTGGGTCAACTCTCAGCACATCATTAAGTCAGACCAGTGTGAGGAATAGGGGGTCATGATGAAGTGTCTGTAGCAGCACTGGCAAATCAAAATGTAAATGTGAGCCACATACATAATTTTAACTTTTCTAATAGCCACATCAAAAACAATAAAAAGAAACAGATGAAATTTATTTCAATAGTGTATTTTATTTAGCCTAAGATTCCAAAATACTATAATTTCAACATTTTATCAATATAAATCATTGAGGGTTTTTTTTTCTACAAATCTTCAAAAGTTTATTTTACACTAAAGCACATTTCAGTTTGGACCAGTCACATTTCAAGTCCTCAGTAGCCCCATGTGGCCAGTGGCTACTGTAGTGGACAGCACTGAAATAGTACATCCCAGATGCCCTGTGGAATTGACAGTAAGGAGTTGCAGGGAGCCTAGACTGGCATTAGGAAACGGAAATCGGACAAAAGAGACAGTTGGGTGACTAAGAGCTGTTGATTCCTCTTAGTCTTTCCTTTTCGCTGTATTCTATTCATGTTTTCTGTCTAGATTTTCTAATTTGTTTCCTTTCGTCTTTTTTTAAAAATCACTCCTTTCTGCCACTTTTCCTTTTAGTTGTCTGGTTTTGTTTTCTTTTCCTTTTTCTTTTTTCTTTTTACTTTTTTGACCACACCTCGGCTTGTGGGATCTTAGTTCCCTGACCAAGGATCGAACCCTTGCCCTCAGCAATGAAAGCTCGGAGTCCTAACCACTGGCCTGCCAGGGAATTCCCAGTTGTCTGTTTATTTTAGATGCTACTATACCTTCAAGTTGTCTGTTTATTTTAGATGCTATACCTTTCTCTCAAGTAAAGTTTTTTTTTCTTTTGGCCTTGCCGTGCAGCATGTGGGATCTTAGTTCTCCAACCAGGGATCGAACCCGTGCCCCCTGCAGTGGAAGTGCAGAGTCTTAACCATTGGACTGCCAGGGAAGTCCCTAAAGCTATTTTTATTATCCTCAAAATAATTTCAAGATTTTCCCATTGCTTTAAAAAAAGGAGCTGCCTTTTAGCAAGTAGTTGAGCAAATTGTTACACAATTAGTGTGATGGAAATTAGCATAAGTAAAGGAGAAGAGATGGAAGATACTACAAATGTCTTTGTTACAAATGTTATTCCATTTTAAAAGATACTAGATAATTTTATATTTCCAATTATTATTTTTACTCATAGTAACTTAATTCTAGTGCACCACTGGTTTTGTGTTTCATAAGACAATTTGTTTTTAGGCTTCTGATCTTTACCTGGAATGTTCATTTTAAGTGTGAAAGGGAGACTTAAGCCCTTACCTCTATCCCTGTATGTCACTTCAGTCCATTGAACAAGTCACTCCTTTACTCAAATTTAGTCTAATTATACCTGCTATTTATTTTCTAGAGTTATTCCAGTTGAATTACTCCTTGAATACTCTTTTCTTCTAAGACTCCATGATGTACTTTGAGAGGGGTAAGCAGTGGGAAGATGGAATTTTTTTCCAAAATGATTTTTTTAGTGGAGTTCATCAGCACAGTGGAAATAAATGTCTGGGTACATTTACTGAGCCCATTTCAAAGTCGACTGTTCCTTTTTTTTAATAATTTATCTTTTAATTCTTGGTTTTTGCCATTTTATCACCATTGCTAAAACGGAGGAACTCATTTTGAACCTCTTGAGAGGAATTAAGTTTTATAACAGTTAAGTACCATCATTTATCAAGCATTGGGGCCAAATAAAGAAATATCTCCCTCCCATCATATAGATCAATTGTTTCTTGAAACTACTGAAACGATCAACTGTGTGTGTATGACTTTGTTTTGCAAATCATCAACTAATGCAAACACTTTTACATCTTGGGTGCCGGGCTTTGTAAAGCTAAAAAGTCTCCCAAATAGTATCTTCCAGTTTCTAGGGGTATGCTAGTTTCTGCCCTGTTGAGAGGAAAGATCAAAAAGAAACAAATGGTCTTTGCCTCTTACATTTAGCATTAATAAGTCCCCAGAGTTATACTGTTGAACCATTTAAATTTATTATACAGCATTGCAAGCATACACAAAATTAAATAGAATAGTGTAATGAATCCCCTGTACTTACGCCCAGTCCCAGCAGCCATCAACCCATGGCCAATCCTTTTAAATCCATATCCACGTCTTACCTCCTTTATTATTGAAGTAAATCCCAATCAGCATCTCATTTCATCTGTAAACATTTGGTTATATCTCTCTTAAGATACATATGTATCTCTAAAAAATTTTAAATAAAATCTCAAAAAATTAGTAATTCCTTAATATCATTATATAGGTTGAATTTTTTAAATTGTATTTATTTGTTTGTTTGTTTATTTATTTATGGCCATGTTGGGTCTTCGTTTCTGTGTGAGGGCTTTCTCTAGTTGCAGCGAGCGGGGGCCACTGTTCATCACCGTGCGCAGGCCTCTCCTCTCGTGACCTCTCTTGTTGTGGAGCACAAGCTTCAGACGCACAGGCTCAGTAGTTGTGGCTCATGGGCCTAGTCGCTCCGCGGCATGTGGGATCTTCCCAGACCAGGGCTCGACGCCATGTCCCCTGCATTGGCAGGCAGATTCTCAACAGCTGCGCCACCAGGGAAGCCCAGGTTGAATTTTTTAATAGAAAATTAAATAGTATTAATTCTTATCCTTACTCTTCTAGCTTTAAGATGCATTTACATTATGTTGTATATTCTAGCTTCTATTAAATGCATGTCTTTCAGGAAATTCGCTGGTGGTCCAGTAGTTAGGACTCAGCACTTTCACTGCGGGGGCCGGGTTTGACCCCTGGTTGGGGAACTAAGATCCCGAATGCCGTGTGGTGTGGCCAAATTAAAAAAAAAGAAAGAAAGGAAGAAAAATATGTCTTTTAAACGCACGTTTTCCTAACGTGCGTTTCCTAATACACACGTATTCCCTACTTCAGAATTTCCCAATCTGTATACAGTGAAAGGTCTCCCTGACCCTCAGGACAGCTAGGGCAGGGTGCTGGCCAGTGGATCGTACAAATACTGTGTTTTCTGAATGTGCTGTAACATGAAAAAAGAATTGGCAAGACCTGCTCTGAGACTCCCAATTTGTATTTAAGACAGAAAGGAGTAGTTCTACTCTTAACCCTCAAGTTCAGGAAAATGACAGTGCCAACTGTAAAATGCTGCAAATAGTAGAATTTAGTAACAAGTTTGATGTCCTTTATTCAAGGGAAAACAATCCATGGATTGGGGGGAGTAAAGTACCTCACAAGCAGTGGAGCATTCTTCCTAGGGGGTTTTGGGCAAGAGCAGGCTTTATAAAACATTAGAGGAGCAACTCGGATGCAGGACATGATTGGCTAGGAGGTCAGGGATTTCCTTATAAAGATAGCAGGTCATCTTTTCTAAGGGCAAGGTAAGTTGACTGAAGCTGAGCTGGAGGGTTGTGATTGATATATGTTAGGTTTTCTTAGCAGTGTGGGCTGACTTAGGTTTAGATTTGTGGCATGGGCCGGGCCACTGGGGCAGCCTCCATTTTATGGGTCCCAACATACAAATTACTTTTATCACAAGTAAATAACTCTTTAGAAGTTACTTAGACTTATATTAGTTGTGTTCCCATACCTTACATGAAATGCATGTACACTTACTTTGATATAGTGTACTTTAGGAGTCTTCAGACTTTCACTCATGTAATTCCTAAAAGAATTTTGACAGTAGTTAAGCCTGTGCGCCACAACTACTGAGCCTGTTTGCTGCAGCTACTGAAGCCTGTGCAACTAGAGCCTGTGCTTTGCAACAAGAGAAGCCACTGCAATGAGAAGCCCGTGCACTGCAACAAAGAGCGGCCCCCACTCGCCGCATCTAGAGAAACCCCATGCGCAGCAACAAAGACGCAACGCAGCCAAAAAAAAAAAAAAAATTTTTTTTAATACTTAAAAAAAAAAGCATACT
>NW_020172271.1:1372976-1392523 GCF_003031525.2 Neophocaena asiaeorientalis asiaeorientalis | reverse complement strand
GTCAAAACAATGAGAGGCCCGCAAAAAGCAAAAAAAAAAAAAAAAGTATACTCTGTAATTGGTTGGTGGACAGTTTGACTTATAGACCTCTCAAGTTTTCTTTAGGATTTAAAACCACATCTTTCTAAAACTAGTGGTCGGGTTAATTAGTAGTGAAATGGAATGTAGGGAACAACTATCTTATGAAAGTTGGTCTTTACCTTTACTTTTATTTATTTTTTTAAAAAGAAATTTATTTATTCTTGGCTGTGTTTGGTCTTCATTGCTGCGCCAGCTTTCTCTGGTTGCAACGAGCGGGGGCTACTCTTCGTTGTGGTGCACAGGCTTCTCCTTGTGGTGGCTTCTCTCACTGTGGAGCACGGGCTCTAGGCACGTGGGCTTCAGTAGTTGTGGCACATATGGGCTTAGTTGCTCTGCAGCATGTGGGATCTTCCTGGACCAGGGATTGAACCCATGTCCCCTGCATTGGCAGGCAGATTCTTAAGTACTGCTCCACCGGGGAAGTCCTGGTCTTCACCTTTCTTGACACTAGTCATCTCCCTTTGTTTCTGCATTTTTTTTAAAGGATTCTCTTTGCTCTCATATCATTCAAGACCAACAGCTGGAAATATTCTTGTTGCAAGATCAATAATCACACATCAGGAAAACTCCTTGCTTCTTAAGGTCTCTCTGACCTAAAATACCCTTATAACTGCTATTAGGTTCCAAACTGATGAATGAGGAAAAAGGGTCAGGTCAGATTTGCATGGGGCAGTCTTTGAGAAAAGACAAACTCGTCTTCTGTGTGGATGTGTATTCACACAGGTGACATGTACAGCCATGATGGAAATGCTGATGAGCCAGAATGGGTAAAGACTGAGAGAGAACAGTTTGTTGAGTTTCGAGATAAGAACCGAGATGGGAAGATGGATAAGGAAGAGACCAAAGACTGGATCCTTCCCTCAGACTATGATCATGCAGAGGCAGAAGCCAGGCACCTAGTCTACGAATCCGACCAGAACAAGGTAAGTGTCCAGGCCCAAACAATCTATCAGTGATCGAAGTCTGTTTCTAGGGGATTGCCTAAAAAATTCCTGTTGAGGCACATAGAGCATTTAAGGTCTTAATTAGTTTGAGTCTGCTATGGATCTAAAGTTGGCGATTGAAAACTTACAGGGCAGCGCTAGCTCTCTGATCTCATTTTAGAAATCCCTTTGCCCAATGTTCCCAGCATTGGAGAAATTTAGGCCTCAGAAAGAGCCTCTGGATATAGCCTGTGCCCAGCATGCATCATCTGCTATCTTTGGAACCCCAAGAAATCTTCTTTGCTTTTTTGTTGTTATTTCCTTTGTTCTTTTATCTTTTACAGGCTCATTTTGCCTACTCAAAGCTGGTTGTTTCCTTCTTAAATCAAATATGCTTTTTAAAATTAAATCATTTGTAGGAGCTTATAAATCAGCTTTTCTCTGAAACCTGTTAAAATTACCCTTGATCAATTATCTGAGAAGGCATTCAGTTCATTAAAAGAGTGGTGTTACTATTGAGCCCTGTCACCTTTTTCAGAGATTTGAATGCTCTCCTTAGAGCAAACTGAAAATCAGTCTAAAGTTGGGGATTCTAGAATTCTAAATGTTCTTTTATTTAGACTGATCTTCGGTTTTAATGCAGTTTCTTTTTTTCTTTTTTTAAATTATTTATTTTTGGCTGCGTTGAGTCTTTGTTGCTGCACGCGGGCTTTCTCTAGTTGTGGTGAGCGGGGGCTACTCTTCGTTGTGGTGTGCAGGCTTCTCATTGCGGTGGCTTCTCTCGTTGCGGAGCACGGGCTCTAGGCACACGGGCTTCAGTAGTTGTGGCTCACACAGGCTCTAGAGTAAAGGCTCAGTAGTTGTGGCTCATGGGCTTAGTTGCTCCGCAGCATGTGGGATCTTCCCGGACCAGGGCTCAAACCCGTGTCCCCTGCATTGGCAGGCGGATTCTTAACCACTGCGCCACCAGGGAGGCTCCTAATGCAGTTTCTGATTGAGCCTTTTTGAGGGTCAGTCTGTTTTGAGTTCTTGCTCAGTCACTTCAGTAGCCAGGTGCTGTGTCCTGAGACATGTGAGAAAAGGAAACTGATGTAGTCATTCCTTGGGAATCTAGCCTAGATAATTCTTGAGATGAGTATCTGAGCCTTCATTTGGGGTTCTGTCTGGAATCTGATTGGTGACTAGGTCATTTTGGAGTTGAAGACTGTGCTTGATATTAGCATATTTCGTTGTTCCTGTTAGACAAAGACTTGATTCACTTTGAAGTATTTTTCCTGGCTATTCTTGACTATCTCTTACCCATATCTAGGAGATGTCCCACATTTTGCTCGAAAGGGAGCGTTTTCTTCTCAAAAAACAAACCCATATCCCTAGCATGGAGCTATTGAGCTATATTATTTCCATCCTTCCACTTTTAACTTCCTTGATAAGAAAAATGTATCAACTGCTGTTTACTTCCCTCTTTGCGTGTGTGTGTGTGTGTGTGTGTGTGTGTGTGTGTTGGGGATGGGCAGTGAGGATTGAGTTCACATTTGATTTAGTGGGAATTAGAATCGTAAATCTTGACTAACCCCTGTTGTATGTTAACAGTGTTCTAAATTTGAAATAAGAAATATATTTTGCATCAATTCACTGTTCTCTCTACTTTCAGGATGGCAAGCTTACCAAGGAGGAGATTGTTGACAAGTATGATTTATTTGTGGGTAGCCAGGCCACAGATTTTGGTGAGGCCTTAGTACGACATGACGAGTTCTGAGCTGCAGACAGAGGAACCTACATTTCTTCAAAAGTAATTTATTTTTACAGCTTCTGGTTTCACATGAAATTGTTTGCGCTACTGAGACTGTTATTACAAACTTTTTAAGACATGAAAAGCTGTCTTAAAAATCCCGTCCCCATTCCTCCTCCTCTCTGAGGGACTGGAGGGAAACTGTGCTTCTGAGGAAAAACTCTAATTAGTACACTAGTGTTTGTAGATTTACACTTTGTATTACGTATAACATGTGTGTTTATTTTTGTATTTGTTCTCTGGTTGGGAGTATGATATGAAGGATCAAGATCCTCAGCTCACACTTTGTAGGCAAACGTTAGCCCTTCACTCTGTCTCAACCCTTATCATATAATTTTTATAATTCTGAGTTAATAAATTTTAAGCCTGAGATCAATAAGAAATGTTCAAGAGAGAGAAGAGGGAAGAAATAGTCCCCACAATTTATATTTAGAGAGATAACACTTAAACTTGCCTATTGAAAAGTATCCTGCATAAGTAGGAGGGGCCGAATATTTCATTCAGCTGCTCCAGGTCCAGGTCCTGGCATTGTCTGGGCAAGGACCGATCCCTGTGCTGTAAGAAAGCTTGGCTCAACTTGATTTCATTCATTCTTTTTTTTTCCTTCCCTGTAAGACTAGCTGTTTGCTAATTTTGTCAAGCACAGCTGTGGTGGGAAGAGTTGGGGCCACTGTCTTGAAAATCAGTCAAGTACTGAGTGTGATCTCTTTACAGAGCTATACATAGAAACAGCTGGAAAACTAAAGGAAAAATACAAGTGTTTTTAGGGCACATGCTTTTTTCTGGGTATGCATCTATTGAAGTGCTCAAGACTGTCTTGCCTATTGAATCACTGTAAGTGCCCCCATTCAGCGCCTATTTCCCCAGGTGTTCCAAGGAATTAATCTGCGCTGCAGTTAAAATGTCCTCCTTTCCAATCGTCATTGAAAGTGCCTTTAATGAGAGAAATGATCACTGAATGAGGATTCTCTTAAGAAACTCGAAGATAAAATAAAGAGAAGATTTTTTGGACCACCTTAAATGAAAGCTTAGAACCTCCTAGTGTGGTGGGATTTTTTTCTTTCCTTTCTCCTTTGGACGGTGGTTAAATAGCAGTATTAGTTAGGGGCTTGGTTGCAGTGTTCTTATCTTGTGGGCTGGTTTCCAAAATCCACATGCTGCTGAATTTACCAGGGATCCTCGTACCTCAGAATGCTAACCACTTACTACCAGGCCTGTTTCTGTGTCAGCTGGAGAGCTTGAGCTAAGACTCAAAGATGAGAGGGCTCTTTTGTTTGAGGACCATCGCTCACCCTTCCTGCCTTCGACCCATCACTCCCTATGTTCCCATCTCCCCACTGCCAAAAAAAAGTTTATCGTGAATCAACATGGCCAACCCTGATCAAAGAGAGGGACATTGTAGAAGGAGCTGAAGAAACCACCTCTGTTCCCAACTCAATTTACCTATATTTTACCTAACAGGAAACTGTCCTTTTTGGTCCCTTTCATACAGATGGACCTCTTTTGAGAAGAATTATTATATTCCAAGTTTTTAGCCCTCAGGATACTAAGACAAATATATATATATATATATATATCCGTTATTATTTCATATATCTTTCTGGATAATACATTCAGGTGGTGCTGGGTGATTATTATAATCTGAACCTAGGTGTATCCTTTGGTCTTCCACAATCACGTTGAGGTGGGCTACTTGGTAAAAAGCCGGATATCGTGTAACTCCACCCCAGCCTTTGCATTGAGCTCTTGAGAGTGGATACATTCTTTTAACCCCAGTATAAGGGAGTGGAAATTCTCTGCCTTCCAGATTCCCCATTTTTATTGTTAAGAAGATCAGGGATAATTAATAATGCCCACCAACCCTGGCTTGGAGAGGGCACATCATGAATTGTGTGGCAGGAGATCCTCATAGGTCACTAGGTACAGAGAACCCAGGCCTTATGTTAAAGTCACGCACCTAGAAAGCAAACCTCCATCTGCTAAGACAGCAGCTTCTGGATGCTGGGTGCTCATCAGTAAGCATTGTACTCTAATCTCTAATGAACCCCCTGGATTTTTTTTTCTTTTGGTTTAAATCAAGCCTGAGGCTGGTGAACAGTAGCTGCACACCCACATTGTGTGTTCTGTGAATGCTAGCTCTCTTGAATTTGGATATTGGTTATTTTTTATAGAGTGTAAACCCAGTTTTATATTCTATAATGCAAACAGGTACCTATCTGTTTCTAAATAAAACTGTTTACATTCACTGTGGCTTATGAATGTCCTTTATTTTCTTAAGAAATGGAACTCTTGCTTAGAATTATGGGTGTTATAAAATGGCACAGAAAAAGAGCTCTCCTAGAAGGTTTAACATACCCCCCACCCCAACCCAGAGAAGTTACTGCCTTCTCCCAAATTGGTTACTCTTTTCTTCCTATTCCTGAAATCTTCTAGCATCCTTCTACAGCTGTAACCCTTCTCTGCTTCCCTTAGTCCATATAACTGGAGAGGAGCCCAGCTGCTCATTACATAATTGCCTGATACCAAACACAAGCCATTTCTGAATGTACACACATTTATCTTGATTTTTATTTCAAAAAGTGTCTTCTTCAGGGGGTGGGGAGAGGGAGTATAAGGTAAAACAGTTTTTTGAACATTTTGTATAGTTTATAAATGGTATTAGATGTGCAAATTCATTTTGAGAACACGAAGGGAATTAAACCATTAACTTTAGTAAATACACAGCTTAAGACAGATATATAGGTTTAGCCAGATAGGAGGTGTGGGGGGAAAGGAAGCACCTGGAATATTCATGCTGGTACAGGGGTTTGTGGGCATGGCTGTCCCAGCCAAAGCGATAGCAATTACTGGCAGTGACAGCATAAGAAAGTTCTTTGAAACTCATTTGGGACCTACTAAAGGGTTTTTTTTAAGGTTTTTGTTTTGTTTTGTTTTATTTTATTTTATTTTATTTATTTTTGGCTGCATCAGGTCTTCGTTGCTCTGCTTGGGCTTTCTCTAGTTGCGGTGAGCGGGGGCTACTCTTTGTTGTGGTGCGTGGGCTTCTCACTGCGGTGGCTTCTCTTGTTGTGGAGCACGGGCTCTAGGCTCGCGGGCTCTAGGCTCGCGGGCTCTAGGCTCGCGGGCTCTAGAGCGCAGGCTCAGTAGTTGTGGCGCACGAACTTAGTTGCCCTGCGGCATGTGGGATCTTCCCGGACCAGAACTCGAACCCGTGTCCCCTGCATTGGCAGGTGGATTCTTAAACCACTGTGCCACCAGGGAAACTCTAAAGGTTCCTTTTTAAATGTCTCTCCCATTTCTAAAGTGTTGCCATAAGTTTGTTTTAATTCAAAATGTATCATCTTTGAACAGATCCCCAGTAAGGAAAAAATGTTACTAGAAAGGAAAATAATTGTTGTGTACACACTGAAAAATCATCAGCCAGACTGCTTTACAGTTGCCGTGTATGTAGAAATCTGTTCTCCAAGTGCTGTAAATTCTGCCACTTAGGAGTAGAAACTGGGCTTCCCTGGTGGCGCAGTGGTTGAGAGTCCGCCTTCCGATGCAGGGGACACGGGTTCGTGCCCCGGTCTGGGAAGATCCCACATGCCGTGGAGCGGCTAGGCCCGTGAGCCGTGGCCGCTGAGCCTGCACGTCTGTAGCCTGTGCTCTGCAACGGGAGAGGCCACAACAGTGAGAGGCCCGTGTACCACAAAAAATTTAAAAAAATTTAAAAAAGAGTAGAAACTGATGATTGTTGAAATGGCCTTTGGGGTGGTCTGAAGTAGACCCAGCTGGAACAGTAGCTTTATGTAGGTAGGAAGGAAATAGTAGGAAAATGGAAAATTGACCTCAAATTGCTATCACTCCCCTTCCCGTTTTCTGTGTTGTAGTCGTTTGGTTTTTGACAGGCAAGGTAGAAATTTCCTTAAATGTAAAATCCTTGTTGCTGCAAACAGGCCAGTATGGCTTCTTAGTTGGGGCCAACTTGGCTAGAAGAGACGGTAGAAACTTCCATTTTCTGGGAGCTAGACATGTCAGACTCATCTGTCATGGGCCTTCCACACACCATCTCCATGATGCAAGCTCGGAACTGGAGGAAAGAGAATTGGAGATAGTCCCCTTGGTAGACCAGTACAGAGGAGATAACATCAGGAAGCATAGGGGAAAAAAGATCTCATTCTTTGTATCCTCAAAGCCTTGCACAATGCCTTAGACACAGGATCTCCTCAGGTGGTTTTGATTATATCTTCCCAATACTGAGAGCTAGCTATGTTCCAGGCTAAGACTACGCACTACTCCTGGGTCTACAGTGATAATCCCTACACATTCTGGCTAACTCTGAGAATGTGCAGAATTTCACTGTTGGGAAACCTCACAAACCACCCTGCCCCATAAGAGCACTGTCAAAAGTGACCCCAGAATAGCCCCGCCCACCCACTCCACCATTACTTGAACGCGCTCCCAACTGGGGAAGGACTGCCAATTCTGTTTCTGTCCAGGAGGTTTCGCATTCTTTTCGAATCCATCTCTGGAAGTGAGGAAACAAAATAACAATTCTCAAAGCAGAGTGTTAGCTCTACAAGACAGGAACCCTCCTTGATTTGTCTGAGTTTGGGTTATTAGCTTAGATTCAGGATTTGGGATAGGAAGCCACCTGGTACCTTCAGATGATAAGCTGTTTTAGAAACTTACGCATGTGTTGTGATTTCTGTGTTTCACATAAATGGTCGTGCAGACTAGAAGTTGGAAAGGATTAAGAACTCGTGAAATGGAAATTTAGGGGCACTGCTGATCTATCGGTTTTTCAGTGAAACGGAAAGCCTTTTCACTTCTCATCCTGCCCTTTGGAGCAACTCGAATTTTATGGCTCAAGTTGTCTTCCCTGGGTCCTGTGATCTTGTCTGGATGACCACACCTTCATCCCTGGGCTTACTTACCAAGTGCTTTCTAGCCTGCTAAGGGTTTCCATGCCTTCCCTGTTGACTCCTAGAAACCCTTTGAGTGGAGTCCCAGGTGCTTGGAGTTAAAAGTCATTGTTGAGAAGAACCAGGTCTTAGGAATATAAATAGAGAGCTTTACCTGCTTATTCATGAAGCAGTAGATGATGGGATTGTAGATGCAAGCACTCTTGGGGAAGAAGGCAGGGATGGTGACAAACCGTAAGTCCACCCCGTGGTTACGGTTGTTGACTATATACGTGGCCAGGGCAGCATAGGGCGCGTAACAGAGACAGAAGGATCCCACCATCATCACCACCTTGTGGCTCACCTCCCGCCCAGCCTTCTGGGTTGTAGCTGACTCCTGCTGCTGAGCTGCAACCTGGAAAGAGCACAGAAGACATCACACCCTCTTATCCCTGGCCCTGAACTCCCAGATCTCTGGACTCTTCAACTAGGGGGCCATCTACTCTAATTGTCTCTCTGCTGTCCCAGCTTTTGGCCTAGTCCCTCTGTTTCCCCCTCCTTGAGGAAGGCAAGATGGAGGCAGCTCTCTGGTCTGTGACAATGGAAAAGATCATACGCGTCTCTTGATATACCTGAGCAGGAATGACTCCGCCTTACTCTTCATTTCATCATCTCCCTGTCCCCACTTCCTTCACTGCTTTTTGATACCCCTCTACCTGACTGGACGTTTCCAAATTGCCTTGTGATCCCTTCCTCCCTGACCCTCACGAAAGGCACTCACAGCTCTGAAGACCCCCGGCAGCTGAGAGTAGGAGAAGCAGATGAGGGAGAGAGGCACAATGTAGCAGAAAATGAAGAGAAACCAGGTATAGTACTCGCTGTAATATTTGGTGCCCACGGTGCAGGAACACTGAAGACCCTTGGGGGCAAACCTGCAAGGGACCAAGCACTTACTCACCATGAGGCTCAATTAGTAGAGAGGGAGATGAGATTCTTGGGTTGTGTTCTCCACTTAGAACCCAGAATGACTTCATGCAGCGGGTATTTTCTGTCCTCACCAGCGAGCCTTTAGCAATTGCAACTGCGGGGTAAACTTTAGCACTTGTCTCCCACAGCCCTTTCCCTTATTTATTCCACCAGCTCTTTAAAAATTAGAGGTCAAAGACCATACCCAACTCTCTTCCCGCCCTCGCAACCTGAGCTTCTAGCTACGTCAGCACAGCGGCCCCGCACTCTCACCGGCTCCAGCCAAAGAAGGGTGGGATGGAGACACCAATACCAATGGTCCAGGTGACCAGGTCCACCATCAGCGCGTGCTTGGAGCTGAAGCAGAAGTTGCCGAAGGGCTTACAGATGATGATGTAGCGCTCAAAGACCAAGAAGGCCAGTGACCAGCCTGTCACCAGACCTGTGATGAAATGTGAGGGTAAGAGGGTAAACAGCCCCACTCATCCTGGCAGGCAGAGTGGAATACAGATGGGGTGGAGAAAGCACAGGGAGGGAAGGTTGGAGTGGTTAGTGAAGTAGAGTTTGGGACTTGGTCAGACTTCTAGTCTGGGTGGCTTTATATCTCAGTATGCAAAAGAGCACCAAACTTCTATCCCCCAGACTCCTCTTTGGGGCCCACTCTCACCCAACAGCCTGGCCCCTGGTTCCAATCATGGAGCGGTGTCCTTTGCCTCCCCCCAGCCCCCTTGTCCTGCAATACCTGCTGTACAGCCCAGGAAGGCCCCCAGAGCACAAACATGGCGGCCGAAGACAAAGTATCCATGACAGCTGGTGATGAAGACGACAAAGACAGAGAAGATGCAGTAGATGAAGCCCCCCAGGGATACATTGACCAGAATGCAGTTGAGTGGCTGCCGCAACTTTCTGTAGCACAGTGTGGCCACCAGCACTGTGGCATTGAGTGGCGTCCCTACAATGAAGACAAAGCCCGTGAAGGCTGCCTGGAGGTGGAAGGCCCAGACAGGGGCGAGGCGGTACTGAGGCCCATCCCACGGCCCCACCAAGATGTTCTTGAACAGAAAAAACTCCTCCTCCTCTGACATCTTGCTCATGGGATGTCCGCCACCCCCTCTGATTCCTCTTATAGATCATCCTCCCACCACCACTTCTCCCTGACCCTGCCAAAGAACCTCTCCTCCAAAGCCACTTTGGAGCTCCCTGAAAGATCAGTACTGATCCTAAGCCTCCCAAGGACAAAGTTTGGGATAAAAGACCCTAAGCCCCCACCTAAACCTTTTGTGACCCCAAAGCCGATTGTATGTTCTTCAGAGGATAAGAGTGGGCTCAAAGAATCCGGACATGCAATGGTCAGGTGCTGGAATGAATAAGAGTGGGCTCATTAGGGCCTGGGAGATGCTGACCCATATTTAATGAAGACCCTCCATCACTTTTTTTTCCCTTTGAGTGGACCTATGGAAGGCACCCTTCTTCTTTGACTTCAGGCACTACTATATCCCTGTAGGTGTTTACACCCCATCTGCCCCTTTGTGGAAGGTGCCCCCTAAGTGTCCCTCTCCAGGGATCCTGGGCTCACAGCCAGCCTGGGAAGCAGCCTCAGGCTGCAGGAAGGGGCAGGGAATGGAGCGTTCCCTGGAGCCCCTTAGTAACAGCCTTCAGGGAACAGTTGAGGGGCAACTCGACAATGCCTAGAGGTCTAAGGCACCCCAGGCTGCCAGTTTCTTCATGGTGAGTCTACCCAGAGAGGGAACCTTTCCTACTCAGACCTCCCCCAGCCAGGTCGAGGTTAGTTTGCTCACTGTCCCTCTCATGCCATGTTCACACCTGCCCCTACCCTTAGCTCAGCAGTGCCCAAGCTGCCAGTCATCCTGTCTGCTCATCCAAGACCTGCCCAGTGAATTACGTAATTCACTGTCCAGAAAGTCAACACAAACCAACTGTTCTTCAGATTATGACAGGCAAGAATGGGGTTTCACAAAGGAGACCTCGGTGTGATATAATAATGTCCTCACAGCATTCCTGAGTAGCACAGCAACCAGTTTCACAGGATCGGGTCTCCTGCTGACTATTACCCTCAATATGGGCTCCACACAAAGCACGATTCAGAACTGGACATAAACCAGAACCATTTGGCTGGGGGCCAAATACCAGCTCTGCCAGGCTACTCTAATCCAGAGGACATTTCAACTCTCTAGAGGCTTGAAAGGCATTATTCCCTAACCTCTCTAATCATTGCTTCTCCCTGCTTAGTTTTTTATCAAGTGGATTTCTGTTTCAAGTGGATTGTATATGCCTGGGGCTCAAAATTCAAATAGTACAAAAGAATATACAGTGAAAAATACATCTCTTTCCCACCCAGGCTCCCAGTTCCCCTCTCCAGAAGCAACCAGTGTTCACTTTTCGCTGTGTTTTTGATGCGTAGGATGAAGTGATGTGTTGAGCTTGAAATGTGTTGTGACATTGTTGTCTGTTAAATACTGACCGGTCAGACTCTCCAGGCAAGTGGCGAGATAAGAGAAAGTTCTACATGCTCTTGTGAAAATGAGGAATCGTCCAAGGATTTGCCTGAATGAAAGCCATCCTCACGCCTGGGAGGAAAGAGCAGAAACCACTGAGCCATGACTCTTCCTAGAGAATTTCATCTGCTGGCTTTGAAATACAGAGACAAATGAACCACTGAGGGCCTGAACTCCTACAGCCTAGATCAAGGCCACGGTAATTTTAGCCTGGAAAACAATGCATGGTAGATGGCAATGGATTTCCACCAGGGTGGCACTCCTCTCCCCCACCCTGTTACCCTGGAGACATTTGGAGGTATGTGGGATGGGAGGGGGGTGTTTTATGGCTGTTGGCAAAGAAGGGGATTACTGGTATTGAGTGGGCAGGACACTGCTCTATACAGGCCACACTGAGAATGATCCTGCCTCAAATTCCAATAGTACCCCCAGAGAAAAGCACTGGCTGGGACCCAATCCCGGTCTCAGCCCTGAAACATTCTCAGCAAAGTCCCCCTGGCGCCCTTGCTTGGAGCCACCTCACTCCTTGGCACACCCAGCGAGAGAAACAATTAGGAAATGTGTACTGAGGTAATGGAATGACGCGTTGAGTGGCTTTTATTTATAAGCCAGTTTAAAGCTGGGGAACAGCTACCCAAAAAAGTCCCTTTGGTTTGAGAATAGATGAGCTGTTGCTTTTCTCTCTGGCCATGATTGGTTAGTGGAGCCAGTCATCTGGTCCAGACACTCTGGATGGGGATAATAAAACTTCATCCCCTGGGTACAAAGGAATGTTAGCCAATATGTTCTCTAAAGCGAGGGCCATTCTTCCCCATATCCAACAGACGCGTTGGTTTATCAGGAAGCCTGCTTTTACATGGATGGTGGGAGGGTTTCTTTAGGCTTATGGCTTTTACCTCGAGCCAAGTAATGAAGATCCACCTGAATATCTGTTGCCCCTGGTGGTTTTTTGGTGCACACTCCTGGCTTGCTTTCTTTCCCTCATTCACGCATTCATCTATTCCACAGACATTTGCTAAGAGATGCCTACAACAGCAGTTGTGCTGTGAGGATGAAATGAGATTAATCTGGTAGAGTGCTTACCTAAGGCCAGGTACACAGAAGTGCTTGGGAGTTGTTTGTTTCGTCAGCAGGATTGCCAAGTGCCAGACACGAGGCTGGATCCAAAGATCAATAAGACAGATCTCTGTCCCCCCAGAAGCTCCCAGCCTCCTAGAGGGGACCCCCCCTCTAGGGGGTCAAACAAGGGTCCTGGAGGTGTGATGGATGTGGTACAGTGGCAGCACAAAAGAGAGAGCCAGACAGAGCCTACTGGGTCTCCTACAAGGCCCCAGTTTCTGATGTGTGACCTCTCCCCTCACTCTCATTTGGGGAATCCCAGCCTGAAGAACCCCACCCAGGCCACCCTTAGCCGATCGGCAGGCTCTTCCCTGAAGCTTTCCTGGGGGGGATGAACAGGGCAGGCTGGGGTGAGGGAGGAAGTGTGGGTATTTACAGGATGTATTCCCATCTCTGGTTTTCTAGAAAGTCTGGATAGTGGTGTGTATCGCACTTAAAACACGCTTTGGATTCAGATAAATGTGCTTCGTATAAGTCGAATTTGGGCACGTTTCTGTTTCTTACAGTGGGGTGACAGCTATCTCGCAAGGCTGTTATGAGGTTAAGTAAGATCTGTAAAGCACAGATCACACTGCTCAGCCCACGGTAAGCATTAAGTGGCAGCTTTCCTCTCATGTATTTTCTCCTTGCCCTCATGTTGCCATCATAATAACCCCTTTCCTTTGTACAGCACTTTACAGTTTGCAGAGTGCTTTCACATACGTTTTCTCACCTGATCCTCAAATTACCCTGTAAGGCAGATGGGGCAGGTGTGACTTCTCCACCTGACAGATGAAGAAACTGAGTAATTTAGCAAATATCACCTAGTCAAGGGTGATCTGGGACAGACTTCTTAGTCCCCACCTAGGAGGCAGATGAGTTTGGAGGATTTTTTCTGGTGGTCTGATCATGAGGTAAGAAAGAAGTGCTTCTTCATGGGTGCAGGAGATGCCAGGCAGGCCCCCTCAGCCCTGGGGTTCCCGGAAGGGGAGCTGGCTGGAGACTGGCTGCCTCCCTGCCCTTCCCCAGCAGCACCCCACGAACTCCGCTTGGCAGCCCTGAGGGAGAACCGGATGGTCACGGGGAAGATGGGACCTTGCCTAATCGCTGTGTGGCTCTACAGTGGGCCAGGGAGCAGTGGAGAGAGCCGAGGGGCAAGGCCTGCTGGAGTGCAGCCGACCTGGGCTGGGAGCCAGCCTGGACGGAGAAGAGAGGCCCTTCTAGGAACCACAAACTGCGGCTACTGCTGATGTAGCAAAGAAGACACAGCTGGCAAAGAGTAACCCTCAGTGGCTCTTTGGTCTAGGGCTATGATTCTCACTTAGGGTGCACGAGGTCCTGCGTTCACATCCCAGACGGGTCCTACTTTTGCTGGGTTTTTCTTTTTTTCTGTTCCCCTTTCCTCACCACACAAGTATACGTTGACTGCCCTTTCTCAAGTTGAAGCAGAGATGACCCAGTGGTGAGTGAATAAAGGACCCTGAAGACAAGCTGCCAGTCAGTCTCCCCATTAGTCATGGCCTGTATATACCCCATTATTTCCGCTGAGGCCAAGCCGAGCAGAAGGGGATTGGCATAGCTCCAGGAGCTGAACCTGAGAAGGTAGAGCCAAAGGGTTGCCTCGTGTTAGGCAGAAAGCATCTCAGAGAGCCTCAGATAAAGAGCGGGTGGTCAGAACAATCAGGACCTGAGCTGGAGGTCAAGAAAAGGCAAACTCTCCATGTAAAACCCAAGCTATGAAATGCATTGGCTTCAAAGTCCAAAAGCTAGGAATAAAACTACAATTCTGAGTCTCACATTTCCTCTTGGTAAAATGGGAACAATATTCATTTCTTAAAGTTGAGAGGATTAAATCAGAAACTGTACGTGAAAACACTTTGCAAACTATAACACACCTTACAGACGTGGGGATTGTTAGGAATACTACTAAAGATAAAGAGAATCTGGAAAGGAAATTCTGACAACATGACAGACTGAACTAATGTAGTTTCTCTTCACCCAGTGTCCCGTAAAACACACACAGAAATACTACATAAAACAGAATTTAAAAACTAACATATGAACAATTGCAAAATTGGTTTAAAAAGCGAAATTCCCAGATAACAGAATTAAAGAAAGAATATAAAACTAAACAAAGAAGGAGGAGGAGGAGAAGGAGGAGGGACTATCACAGTAGCCCATGATTCATTTCAGACACAGATCACAGACATATACCAGGGACATGGAGATGTGTTCTAATGCTTTCAGTTATAGGCTATGTGCCCTCAGCCCACCAGAGACAAAGAGCTGGGACTGAACCCCCTGCATAAAGCTCAGAACATCAAAGATCTACCTTACCCATGGAGAGAAAACTAAAATGGCACACGCCAGTTCAACAAAGCAGAGAAAAGGGTTAGAAATCCAAGTCAACCCTGAGAAATTGAAGTCTGAGCCTGAGAAAATTCTTGTGTTGCATCTGGATTTATGTTATTTGCATGATGCTGAATCCTTAAGCAGAGAAATTAAATATAAACCTGGTTTAGGACAACTTGAAATCCCTAGGAATACCACACAGCCTCACAGAAGCAAGAAAGAGCTCGCCAAGACTGTTTTCATACCCCAAGGTATATGAGAGTCTCACTAAAAAGTGACAAATCAAAAACGCCTACTGGGGCTTCCCTGGTGATGCAGTGGTTGAGAATCTGCCTGCTAATGCAGGGGATATGGGTTTGAGCCCCGGTCTGGGAAGATCCCATATGCCGCAGAGCAACTAAGCCCGGGAGCCACAACTACTGAGCCTGTGTGTCTGGAGCCTGTGCTCTGCAACAAGAGAAGCCACGATAGTGAGAGGCCTGCGCACCGTGATGAAGAGTGGCCCCTGCTTGCCACAACTAGAGAAAGCCCTCGCACAGAAACGAAGACCCAACATAGCCAAAAATAAATAAATAAATTAATTAATTAAAAAAAAAACACCTACTGAAGAAGAACTCACAATAAAAATCTTATAAACTAGACAAGAAAGTAATCCACCCAAGGAAGACTCAGCAGACACAACAAACAGGACAATTAACACTCCAAGAACAGTGCATAATAGAACAACATGACAAGCACTGTGTAATAAGTATTCTTAAAAGTGTTAAAGATTAAAGACAAGAAAGTAAACCGTAATGAAAATATTGCACTATGAAAAAAAAAGCTCATCGAGGGAAAAAAAATTAGGAAATGGAAGACATACCATTGAAGACTCAAGACATTAAACAGTAGACTAGACCCAGCTGGAAAGAGAATTAGTGAAGTGGAAGATAGAGCTGATGAAATTGTTCAAAATATGGGGGGAAAGGGGAAAGTAATGAGATAGAAAATATGAAAGAATAGTTAAAAGACATGAGGAAAAGAATATGCCTATTACACTATCACACTGAATATATATATTGTTTCCTGAAAGAGAGAGAATGAGGGAAATGTATGGGTTGGCCAAAAAGTTCGTTTGAACTTTTTGGCCAACCCAATAATATTCCAAGAGATAATGATTGATAATTTTCCAAAATAAAAGAAAGACACAGCCCTCAGATTGAGAACTGAGCTTATAAACACGTTGTGGTGAAACTGGAGAATACTGAAGAGAAAAAGAAAAATCTTAAAAGCAACAAAAAATTTAAAAAATTTTAAAACTTGTTTGCCTAGAGAGACAATTATATTGGCAGCTGACTTCTTATTAGCAGCAAAAGATTACAGAAAAAAATAGAATATCTTCAAAAGTCTAAAAGAATTGTCAACCTAAAATTTTATGCCCACTAAATTTCCATTTAAGTGTTGTGAAATAAAGACCTTTTAAGACATCCGGGAGCGGTGGCGCGCGCCTGTAGTCCCAGCTACTCGGGAGGCTGAGGCAGGAGGATCGCTTGAGCCCAGGAGTTCTGGGCTGTAACGCGCTATGCCGATCGGGTGTCCGCACTAAGTTCGGCATCAATATGGTGACCTCCCGGGAGCGAGGGACCACCAGGTTGCCTAAGGAGGGGAGAACCGGCCCAGGTCGGAAACGGAGCAGGCCAAAACTCCCGTGCTGATCAGTAGTGGGATCGCGCCTGTGAATAGCCACTGCACTCCAGCCTGGGCAACATAGCGAGACCCCGTCTCTAAAAAAAAAAAAGACAAAGACTGAGAATGTTTACCACTCAAAGACTTTAACTGAAATGCTACCAAAGGATATACTTCATAAGAAGGAAACCGAAATAAGAAGGAAGGAATGAAATGCAAGAAGGAATGGTGAGCAAAGAAATTTATAAATATGTTTGTGAATCTAAAAAAGCATTGAGGGACTTCCCTGGCGGTCCAGTGGTTAAGACATCGCCTTCCAATACAGGGGGTGCAGGTTCGGTCCCTGGTCAGGGAGCTAAGGCTCCACATGCCTTGCAGCCAAAAAACCAAAACAGAAGCAATATTGTAACAAATTCAATAAAGACTTTAAAAATGGTCCACATAAAAAAAAAAATCTTAAAACAAAATTTTTTAATTAAAAAAATAAAAATAAAAAAGCATTGACAGCCACTGTAAGTGGAATAAAAATCAGTTCAGCTGCTTTATAGAGCAATTTGGCAATACCTAGTAAAGTTTAAGGTGCACATATTCTATGACCCAGAAATTCTACTTCTAGGTATCTACCTTAGAGATGTGCTTACATATATGCCAAGGAGGCATGCACAGCACTGTCCATCACAGCATTGTTTACAATATGGAATATTGGAAATATACCAAATGCTCATTAGCAGAAGAATGGATAAACCAATTGTGGTATATCCAAACAATGGAACAAAATTCAGCAGTTAAAATTCATGAACTAGAGCTATATGAAACAGCATGAATAAATGTAAAAAGAAAAACATGTTAAGGAAAAAAGAAAGTTTGCAGAAGAATGTGTATAATATGCTGTACTTTTTGCATCTTTAAAAGATTCACTTTTTTTTTCTTTTTAATGAAAGAATCTAGGCATTTAGAAATAAGGGTAAAGGTGGATAAATGGCTGCATCAGTCCTCAGAGAGGATGATCTGCTGGGATGGGATTAGGAGGGAGGCTGAATCCTGGGTCCATGGATTACAAGGATTAATTCAGATAATCCCCCTAAACTGATCACCTGGCTGGCATCCCCACCACTCCTAGCCCACAGTCCACTTCCCCCTCATACCTGCTAAGCCCTTTCCTCCAGCCTCCTATCTTCATTCTCACCCTCAACCCAGTACTGGTCTGGGTTTTACTCATATTTGGGTCCTGAGAATAGACTGGTTCAGATCTCCTCTGAATGCTCCTCAAATCAAGGGTGAATCGTGACCTGCACCCCTGGAGCCAGGGAGAGATTAGTCCTAATACTCTGGATGAGAGCTCCCTGAGGAGAGCTTGGACCCCTGGATGTTACAGTTGACAACTTCCTCCCCTGTCCTTCCCTCCATTAGCCAAGAGGTCAGCAGTCAAGGTCTGCTATCTGACCCTGCTGGTTCAGTCAGGACCAGAAGGAGCTGTGCTGGGGCAGAACAAACAGCCACTCTGCTTCCAGCATTAGACTCTGTCATTCCAGGAGCCCTGTGCCCTCCACCCTCCTAACGCCAACCCCTTTCCATTATCCCTGACAGTTGCCCTGCTCCCCAAGTCTGGACAGGCCTGAAGTCGGCAGCGGACCCTCTGGAAAGGGTCTGGGTGGGCTTGCTCAACAGTCTTTCCCCACAACTCGATCACCTTAACCACAGGGTCTGGAGTGGAACCCTGTCCTCTGGGGAGCAAACAAAACATCTCTCCATCTCTCAGAGCACATACGAGGCTGGGGGTATGAGAGAGAAGAAGAAAGGTGAGGAGAGAGAGACAGAGAGAGACAGAGAGAGGCTTCGAGACATTATGGTTAATAGGCAACATTGAACTCCTTAAGTGTGAGATCATATGTTAAAACAAGCAGAGCGTTGACTGTGCTGTTGGGAGATTTACCTTTACTCATTTATTCTACGTGTAAAGGACTTTGTCAGATGCTGGAGATACAAAAAATGACTAAGATAACTTCCCAGTCTTCAAAAAACTGGGCAGACAGAAAATTAAAAACCTGACCTTGACAACCCAGAGTGACTGGCGCTGCCCTAAAGGGAAAAAGGACGGGGCAGAGCACAGCAGGGGCATATAATGGGGTTGGAGTGGGGCGTCAGGAACAGCTGCTTAGAGATGACTCCCCACTGAGTGCTGAAGGATAAGTAGGGGATGTCCAGGCAAAGAAGGGCTCCCTTCTGAGGAATATAGAGGTCTTGTGAACCTGGGAGCCTGGGGGGCGGTGACACTGACTATATATGCCCAATGACCTTGTGCGTGGATGCACAAGAGAAGGGATTGGTGTGTGCCCCTGACTTAGGAACCTCCCAATGCTTTTCTGGATGTGCTGGGGCGCCCCGGTTCCCAAGTGTACCCTTTTTTTTTTTTCTTCCTGGCTGAGACCTGCATAGATGTGAGAACAATTGCTTCGTCAAGATCTGGCATACGGTAGACGTTCCTTGAATGAATGATAAAGTAAGTGAAATAAGCCCTCTGAGCTTTCACATCTCCCTTCCATGAGAGTGAAAATCAGCAGTGCCCGCTGTGAGCAGGCTACAGGGCAGGTTGAGTGAGGGTCATGGCTCTCAGCCCCGCGGGCATGGGACCAGGTGGGAAGGCAGGCGGTGGAGAAAAGCGCTCTTCGGACACTAAGGACTGCGTAGGGCCACGGAGCGGCCCCTCTTAAGAGGGTCCCTGCTTCTAGCTTGGTGGAGGCGCGGGGACAGCAGAGGGATCAGGGCCCCGAGGTTCGAGTATCCTGGCCTTGGTTTCCCTCCTCCTGCCCTCACGCAGCTCTGAGGCTGGGGCCGGCGGCCGGGGGTCCGCGCTTACTGCCGAGCTGGGCGGCAGCTCCGACCTGCTCCGTAGGAAGCGAGAGGAGTGTAAGCATCCGTGCTTTTGGAGAAAACAGGCCGGGAGGATTTGTCCATCCTTGTGGTTTTCCTCCCCCATCACCGAGCAGGACGGGACCCTGACACATGGCGCAGAGCGGTCTCCCAGCTCAGCCAACTGCCAGCAGGACCCACTGCCAGACCAGGGCATCTGGTCGCTCCCTCGGCGCGGGCCTTGGGGAGTGTCGGGGGACACGCTCGCTCGGCCTCCCGGCACCCTCCCGCCGGCACGGGGTCCCGGAGCTCCGTTGCTGGGCCGGCTTCCGGGCGGCGGCGGGGGAGGTGTCAGGTGGCCCAGCCAGGCCCCGCCCCCTCGGCCGGCCCGCCCTCCCTTCCCCTGAGCATCCGGCTCCGG
>NW_020172271.1:1337412-1372954 GCF_003031525.2 Neophocaena asiaeorientalis asiaeorientalis | reverse complement strand
CATCTTTACATCCTAAGTCTTCCTCCCTCCATCCCGCCTCCCACCCAGGCCCGGTCTCCATCTTTCCGGGCTGGGTCTTCCTCACACCGGCCGCATCCTCCCTGGCAGTCTCTCCCCTGAGCCCTCTCAGTCTCGTCTCTCCAGACCAACGGTGCTTCCAGCCCTGGGGGCTCCAAACCCTGCACCCGCTCGGAACCGCAACTATTCTGAGCGCGGGGCGGGGGTGGGGTGGACGAAGTCCAGGGAGAGAATGTAAGGGAGGGGAGCGGCTCCGGTGCAGAGCCCCTTCCCACACGACCCCTGCCCGCCATCGACCCCTTCCCCTTCCACCTCAGCCTTTCAGCCTCTTCTGTACTGGGTCGCGCCCTCTGCCATCCCTGCCCATCTCCCCCCTGTGCCCTCTGGGCTAAAGAGACACACACCCTTTATGCCTGTGCAAGGGAGAGGAGCCTGGAACGGCGGGGGTGCAGGAGAGGTTGGGCAGTGCAGGGCGGTGTCCCCGTAGTCCCAGCGTGAGGGGCGGCCTGGGGAGGAGAATTGCAGCTCTTGGCAGAGTGAGCCAAGTACTTCCACCGGGATGAAAAACCCAGGGCTCCAAAGGGCTAGAAGGTGTGTCCCTTCCCCCCGCCAGCTGCTCCCCAGCCGCCCCTACCATCCCACAATCCCTCCTCTCTCCCGTCTCACAGGACCCACAGTGACCACTTCAGGCTCCTACGAGGTATCAGAGGGTTGTGAGAGGAAGAAAGGCCAACGCTGGGGGTCCCTGGAACGGCGGGGGATGCAAGCTATGGAGGGTGAGTTTTCCCAAAAAGCTTTCTTTCCATCCCCCTCACCCAATTTCCCTTCACTTCTCCTTCCTCCCTCTGACCCCCAAAACTCTGAGCCAGGACACAGCCCTTCCCCCCAGTTCAGCTCAGTCCGCTCCACCCCTCCTCAGGGCTCAGGGCTTGAGGGAAGTTCAGGGTACATCCCTTTGGAGTCCTGATCACCAGGTAACCAGGTTGTGTGTCCCAGGGGAGCTGCCAGACAGAGAAAGAGGCCTTGTTGGACAGAGCTTTGAAGCAGCCTGTCAGCAGGGGGTTTGTTCTCACTGCCTCCAGACCCAGATCCCAAGCTGTCTCCTATTTTGAAAAGTAGGGAAGCGAGCATGTGAATTGTCTTTCTGGTGCCACCACCACTAACTTCAAATGGAAGCCTTGTGGCTTTGGTTCTCTAGGCTATCCTACCGCCTGAAAGAGGGAGCCTGGGAGCAGGGCTGGTGAGAAGGCCAACCAACCTCCCAACACACATGTATCCCCACCAACACCAGGAGCCTGGAAGGATGCTGGTCCTGTTTCCAGGACTCCTGTGAAGGGTCCCTATGCACACTCAATATGGACAGTCCTGCTTCCCCAAGGGGGACAGATGATGCAAGGGGTCCCAGATGAACCTTAGGCTGTGGTTATTGGACAAAGATCAGAAATTCCAAATTTTAAAACAAAGCAAACTATTACCATCCAGATAAGATTTTCTATTTAGAGGAACTGCATTGCAGCAAAGGAGGGCGTGCTCGCCAGCCAGAGGCTGAGGACTCGCACACCCCAGTTTCTTAATGCATTAAAATGTCAGGCTATCTTTTACACCCAAGTACAACCTATGACTTCCCCCTTAAAACTGCCTTGTGGTCAGCAGGGAGATCTCTTGACACTCAGCAGGGAAAAGAAAAGTGGACCTGGTAGAAAATTCCAAAAAGACTATTCGATAGAATATATTTGAAAGGGCCCCAGTGTTTGTCCAATAAAACATTTAGAGTCATTTCATTCAGATGTTCTCTTTCTCTACCTGCTGACAGGCAACCTTTCTTATTATGGAAAGGCTAATTTCTCACAAGCCACCCGGATCATTTGTAAACTTTGTACAAACCCCCAAACTATAATTCTTGCCCTATTTGGCTTAAAGATACACCCAGTGTCTGAATCTTTCTTGACTACTTGTCCTGCTACCCAGAGACAAGGATGGAAGAAGCAGGTATCCTTGTGCCAGCTTCACGTAGCTGAGCCAGCACCTGGCTGCCCAGTCTGCCTGAAGGCAGTACTTGGAGGCCACCAGGGGCAACATTGGTCCAGAAAGGGCCCGGGAGGGGGATGGGCTACCTCCAAACTTGACTCTCACACCTGAAGCCTCCTCATGCATGCACGTCCTGCCCAGGGGCTCTTTGGGGGACACCAGGTGGCACTATTATACCATCTCTGCCCTGGGACAGTGAGTTGGAGGGCCCTCTAAGGCCTGTGGAAAGGAAGTTGGCTCTTACTTGCTGGTGGCGGGGGGTGGGTCTCTCCTAGGGGAAGTGTTACTCCCAGCTCTCTACGAGGAGGAAGAGGAGGAGGAAGAAGAGGAAGAAGAGGTGGAAGAAGAGGATGATCAAGTGCAGAAAAGTGGCAGCATGGGCTCCCTGTCGGTTGGCAAGCACCGGGGCCTGAGCCTCACGGAGACGGAGCTGGAGGAGCTGAGGGCTCAGGTGCTGCAGCTGGTGGCAGAGCTGGAGGAGACCCGGGAACTGGCAGGGCAGCATGAGGACGACTCACTGGAGCTGCAGGGTGAGTGCCTGTGATGGGGTCGGAGGGCCTGGGCCCAAAGGCATTGGATCCCAGGCCTGATGCCAGCTTCCCCGTCACTGCAGGGCTCCTGGAGGATGAGCGGCTGGCCAGCGCCCAGCAGGCAGAGGTGTTCACCAAGCAGATTCAGCAGCTCCAAGGTAAATCCTAGCGCTCGGACTGGAGGGCAGGTGGTCATCCAAGTACTTTTTTCTTGAGGGTTTGGCTGAGGCATAGCAGACATAGCAGACCATCGGAACCGAATTCGCTACTTTCTCCTCATTTTCTTCTCCTATTCTTGCCCTGTTCTCCTTGCCTCTCCATCCTCCTCTTTACCTAATTTCCTTTCTTTTTGCACCTCTAACTGGCTCTTCTGTTCCCCCTCCTTCCCTTTCTTGCCCTCCCATTTCACTCCCTTTCCGAGGCTCTCTCCTTTTTCTCTCCTCAGTCTCTCCCCCTCACACCTGCATCCCTTTTTCTCTTTGTTCTCCTGGTCAGTCCACAGGTAGGTAGTAAGGTTGAATTCCAAACCAGATTGCTTTTGCCTGTCCCTCCAAGGGCATCATGGGAAGAGCAGTGAGCCAGTGAGAAGTGACTGGAGGGGACTCTGCATCTTTTAAGGGAGGCAGATGAGAATGCTTCTTTTGCTCCCTAACACCGAGCTGGTGGCCCCAAAAGCCCTTTCTTCTAACACCCACGTGCCTTTGTCTGGGAAGCAGCAAGGCAGTCGTCCCACATTACACTGTGCCGACAAATAAAGAGGCAGGTTTTGTTACATCTGTGGGCTTTTGGAAGATTCCTGGGAGCTGTCCTAGAAAACTGCAGGGACTCTCCAGGGAGAACTGAGATCAAGCCAAAAGAGAAGTATAAATGGAAAAAAAAGGGAGGCCGGCAAGCAGGCCTGGAGAGGAGCAAGCCAAGGTGGGAGAGGAGGAGGGAAAGAGAAAGGAAAGAAGATGTAAGCAAAGGTAGATGCAGGAAAAGTAGACAATAAACAGGCTGAGGTGGGAGGGGAGGGGAAGGAGAGAAACTGCAGGAGCTATGTTGCTCAGGGAAAAGAGTGTGAGCATTGGTCTCAGGTCACCTAGATTCTTGAGCCCAGCTCTGCCACATAACAAGCTTTGTGATCTTGGGCAAGTCACTTTCATCTCTCTGAGACTCAATTCCTTAACTGTAAAATAGGGCTAATTTAAATGTTTTGTCAACCATTTATTGAGTGCCTGTATACTTGGAGGAACAGCTATGAACGAGATAGAGCAGATCCCTCCCCTAATGAAGAGTACATTCTAATGGGGAGAGGCAGAAAATAGACAAACACCACCAGTTCAGGTGGCAATAAATGCTATGAAGAAAATATAACAATATGATATGGAGAGATGGGGTAAGATGGAAGTTTATTTTATTTTATTTTATTTTTGCGGTACGCGGGCCTCTCACTGTTGTGGCCTCTCCCATTGCGGAGCACAGGCTCCGGACGCGCAGGCTCAGTGGCCCTGGCTCACGGGCCCAGCTGCTCCGCGGCATGTGGGATCTTCCCAGACCGGGGCATGAACCCGTGTCCCCTGCATCGGCAGGCGGACTCTCAACCACTGTGCCACTAGGGAAGCCCAGTTTATTTTTGATATGGTAGTTATAAAAGTCCTCTGAGAAGAGGACATTTGAGCTAAGACCTGAATAATGAGGAAGATCTGAGGGACGTGCACACCAGGCAGATGAACCAGCAACTGCAGAAGGTCAGAGGCAAGAATGAGTTTCATGTGTTTGAGGGACAGAACAAAGGCCATTGTGGCTGGAGCAAAATGCATGTGGAGGACTTGGATAAGAGAGAGTTCTGAGAAGCAGGCAGAGTTCAGATTACAGAGGGCCTTATAGATCAGCTGAGAGGTTTGACTTTTATTCTAAGTATAGTGGAAAAACATGGGAGGGTATTAGCCAGGGCTGGAGGCTGGCTAATTTTTTTTTTTTAATTAATTAATTTATTTATTTTGGCTGCGTTGGGTCTTCATTGCTGCGCGCGGGCTGGTGGCAAGTAGGGGCTACTCTTCGTTGCGGTGTGTGGGCTTCTCATTGCGGTGGCTTCTCTTGTTGTGGAGCATGGGCTCTAGGTGCGTGGGCTTCAGTAGTTGTGGCACACAGGCTTCAGTAGTTGTGGTTCATTGCTGCGCGCGGGCTGGTGGCAAGCAGGGGCTACTCTTCGTTGCAGTATGTGGGCTTCTCATTGCAGTGGCTTCTCTTGTTGCGGAGCATGGGCTCTAGGTGCGTGGGCTTCAGTAGTTGTGGCACACAGGCTTCAGTAGTTGTGGCTCGCAGGCTCTAGAGCGCAGCCTCAGTAGTTGTGGTGCACGGGCTTAGTTGCTCCCCGGCATGTGGGATCTTCCCGAACCAGGGCTCAGACCCATGTCCCCTGCCTTGGCAGGCAGATTCTTAACCACTGTGACACCAGGGCAGTCCCCACTTTACTTTTTTAAAAGAGCACTTCAGCTACTGTATGGAAATTGGATGAAGAGAAAGGAGTCAAAACAGTGAATCTGGTCAGCAAATAACTGCAATAGTCCAGTCAAGAGATGATGATTGGTTGGATTAGAGGGATTAGCGCTGTAGAAATGGAGATGATTGAGAATGTAATTTGAAGTTGGAGTTCTCAGGACTTGCTGAATTGGATTGGGGGATAAGAGAGACATGAAAGATGACTTTACCTTGAGAAACTGAATAGATGGTGGTGTCATTTATTGGAATGAGGACAGCTTGACAAGGAACAAATTTTGGGGCTAGGGGAACCATTTAAGACACGTTTTCTACATGTTGAGTTTGGAATGGCTATTGACATCTAAGTAAATATATTAAGGAAGCAGCTGGATATATGAATCTAGAACCAGGGAAGAAATCAGGACTGGAGATATAAATCTGGGAGTCATTGGCATATAGATGACATTTGAATCCAAGGGAGATCACCATGAAATCACATGGAGAGATATAGAAAGAGGAGAGAAAAGGGTCTAGTCCCAGGGCTACTCTAGAATTTAAAAGTCCAATAGAGGAGGAGAAATGAACAAGAGACTGAGGTAGGAGGAACTACTGAGACATCTGATGACCTGGAAGCCAAGAGCAGAAAGTGCTTCAAGGAGACAGTGATCAGTGGTGTCAGAAGTTGCTAAGTCAAGTAAGATGGCCATTGGATTTGGCAAGATGGAGGGCTCTGAGACATTTCAGTGAAGATAGAAGCCTGATTGTATCGGATCGAAGAGGAAAGGGGAGGTGAAATGAAGAAGGTGAGTACCCATAATTCCCGCAGTCATGTCTTGAAGAGAAGCAGAGAAATAAGGGAAATGAAGTCAAGGGAGAGCTTCTGGTGTTTGGGTTTTGGGGGGATGGGTCACAGTAGATCATGTTGATCTGATGGAGGAAAGGATCCAGTAGAGCATTGGATCTCATCTGAGCGCGGGGATGGGGGTGGGGCTGCGGGTCTGGTGAAGGCGCCCAAACCCCACCTCGCTGGAGCAAACGGAGTCCTTGCGCACGTGCGTTGCCCGTTTCCGCCAAGAGGGGGCGCGCGCGGCCTCAGAGGTAGCTGGTGTTGAGAGGCCATTCCGGCCGCCGCAGCCCCTTGGGGGCTGGGACCGGCTGGCGGCGGGAGGCCCCCCTCAGAGAGACCACTTGCGGGGTAGGAGGGAGATTCTGGCAAGATGGAGGCCATAACCAGTGAGTGAGAACTGACTTCACTGTGTCCCCCTCCCCGGGTCTTCGGCCTCGCCCCGACGGCCCCAGCTTCACTGTCAACCGGCGCCAGCCCTTCGGAACCCTGGTCAGGCCCTTCCACGTCCCAGCCGGCCCGCCCCGTCCATCTTCCCGATAAGCCCCTCCCTGGGGCCTGTCTGCAAGCCCCACCCCTCCGCCCCTCTGTGTTTCTAGTTAAGAGCTTTCTGAGGCAGAGCGCGACCTTTCTCCGTTCCCCAGTGCATCTGAGAATGTCATTTTTTAGGGCTAGACCCCAGAGGAGGACCTAAGGGAGTTTTGAACCCGAACATTGAGGGCAAAGTGGGGAAGTAGAGGTTGGTGAGCCCTCCAACAGAACACCCACCCAGGCCTTTATCCTAATGGCCGGTTGACTTGTGTGTCCGTTCAGTAGTGGAAAGAGCAAGGGCTTTGTTTCCTTCAAACAGGAAGGAAGTCAGAGAATCTAAGTGGAGATGTTTGGACTTGGCACAGGGGTGATCGATTAATACTTGTCAAATAGACTGAAGAGAGGAGACAGCTAGGATGGTTGTAGAGAAGGAGAGACTGGCAAAGATGTGGCTGGAGCCACCCGTGTAAGGTTGGCAGGAGACCTACCCCCGTGCCACTCCCACCCCGTACCCTCGCCTCCGAGACACCTGGTCCGCTCAGCATTTATGTCTGCAGTGTGTCCAAATTTTTATTCTCAAACCTCCATGTTCTGTTCTAGTTTTTAAAAAAATACCCGAACATGTAATTCTTTTTTTTTTAAACATCTTTATTGGAGTATAACTGCTTTACAATGGTGTGTTACTTTCTGCTGTATAACTAAGTGAATCAGCTATACATATACATATATCCCCATATCTCCTCCCTCTTGAGTCTCTCTCCCACCCCGAACATGTAATTCTGTACCCGTGGTCCTCAGTAAAAGTGTGTGGACTAGATGCATCCCTGCCTCATTTATGCATGAATTACAGCAAATATTTATTGAGTGCATTATGCTGGGTTCTCTGGCAGATCCTGAACCTGTAATGGTGAGAAAAACAGACATGTTTCCTGTCTTCATGAAGCTTACAAGTGGAGACCAATGTTTTATGTACACACACACACTGTAAAAAGTACAAGGGGCTATGAGAGCATTTAATGGAGGGCTTTGCTTAATTTTTTGCGGAGGTTGGGGGTGAGGCTAGGGAAAGTTGAAATCTGAAGGGTGAGTAGAATGAACAGGAGTTGGGGGCAAGGGATGGGGACAGTGTGCCTTCCAAAGAGTTTGTGGGAAGGTCCTGACCCTCCCAATCCAATCCTCACTAATTCCTGAATCCTGACTCCCAAATTTTGAATTCTCTGTTGGTGGCAGTGCCTTTTACTCTCGCTCCACTTTTAGCCTCCTGATCCTGGATGGGTACGTCTGTCCAGAAACGTTGAGATGCTTCACGGATACTGAGAGCTCTGACACGTTTCTTTTGTAAATTAAAACCTATTATAAAATATAGGCTTGTTGTGAAATGTCAGACAGCACTGATATATATGATGTGGAAAGTAAAAGCCCCTCTCACATGCTGTCTCATTCCTCGGAAGCAGCTATGCTGTATGGTTTAGGACATATATCTTTCCAGATCTTTTTCTATGTCTTTGTATATTTGTGTTATATATTATACATATGAATATTTTTTGCAAAAATAAGATAATACCATGTATTTTACAGCTCATTTTTCTTCCTAGTTAGTATATTATGGAAACTTTCTCATGTCTTCTCTGTAGATCTGCCACTTTCTTTTAAATGGCTGCCAGTATTCTATTTTACCTTCTTCGGTTTAAGCTATCCCTTATTGACTGGCATCTAGGTTATTTTCCCATGTTTGCTTCTCATGAGATGAACCTATATTTGAATTTCAGCTGTGAGCTCTAAATACACATTGTTTGGGGACCAGTACTTACACAGGCAGTTCATGGGAGATCTGAGGCTCTGTGAGTTCTAAGCTCCCAGACTGAATAGATGAGAATAGTCTGTGTAAATTTTTTTAGTAAGGGGCTTTTTGGAAAGACTCAGGGCATCAGTAAAATGCTGTAAATTAGGTTTGGTCTTTAACTGTCAGGCGATTTCATAGAAGCACTTAATACTTTTTGTTTGGAGGAGCCTAATTTGTTTTTCATGCCAAACCTCAAGATCTACTTTTCTACTGCACCTTGCTACATAGATTCACTCTGTTCTCTTCTTAGGTATTCCCTTTATTCCATATCAGGTGAAGCTATACTTCTCTGTTGGGGTAGAGAGCAGGTTGTCGGGAGTTTCCAGATAAGAAATAAGTCTGCCTTTAACTTTGTGCTTCTAGAATATGGTAGATGAGTTCACTTGTCCTCTTGATCATCTCAAGATCGTCTTTGGGCTTTGCAGGTGAGCTGCGGTCTCTACGGGAGGAGATTTCCCTGTTAGAGCATGAAAAAGAAAGTGAACTTAAGGAAATAGAACAGGAGTTGCATTTGGCCCAGGCTGAGATCCAGAATCTGCGGCAAGCAGCGGAGGACTCCGCGACTGAACATGAGAGTGACATAGCCTCCCTGCAGGAGGATCTCTGCCGGATGCAGAATGAACTCGAGGACATGGAGCGCATCCGAGGAGAGTATGAGATGGAGATCACCTCCCTCCGTGCAGAAATAGAAATGAAGAACTCTGACCCATCCAATAGTTTAAGTCTCTCAGATTTCTCTGAGATGCAAGGTATGAGAAAGCCAGCCCTCCTCCTGGTCTGTCAGTCAAATCAAGCAGAGGGAAATAGTACGCAAGAAGATGGTGGAAGGTGGGCTTAGATCATGAATTGGGAGCCTCTAGAAAAAGCTTCCATGTTGGATTCAAGACTGTAAGAGAGAAAAACTTGATGTCATATAACCAGTCCATAATGGTGTAAGAAATAGCACCATGGAGCTGTACCCTGAGAATTCTTCCTCAGAGAGCCATTGGGCATTTGTTGATTTGCCTATGCTAAAGCCCTTCCTGAAAAAGTTTCCATTTCTGGGGTGGGCGTATAGGGGCCTGTCACCTTGGAAAGCTTCCCACTGCCCTGGCATCATGGTGTTTTGCTTGGGTCACTTTCTGTGTGGGTTGGGGTGAGGGGTTCCCAGTCCTGCTCCCAAGTCCCAGAATGCCCACAATGCTAATTTTTAGCCTCCTTTAGTCCTCCCCAAGTAGAAGCTTTAGGGGGCAGCAAACCAGAGCACAAGACAGCTGGAGAGGAACAGAGGTTATTTCCAGTAATACGTGAGTCCTCAAAAGCTTAGAGTTCTGCTCAGTCTCCCAGCTAGCTGCTAGGTTTCATGACATCAGAGCCTTTGCCTTTATTCTGAGGCTAGATTTATGATCTAGGTATTATAATGTGAGGCCCTGCACTAGGCCAGGTCAAGCAGAGGCAATCAACGAGGAATCAAAGAACTGCAAGTTTTCCCAGCTGTAGCAGGCCTCTCAGAAGCGCTTTTGGGCTGGTGTACTAGGAGAGGGAGGCCAGCACAGTGGGAACGCTTGGGCTGCAGTTAAACAGACCCAAGTTCAGAATCTCAGCTCTGCTAACTAGCAGGATAAATAGCCTGGTTATTATCTCCCTGGACCTCAGTTTCCATAGCTATAAAAATTGATTAATAAAACTTTATAGCTGGATGGGATTCTGGAACAGGAAAAGAACCTTAGGGAAAATGTAGAAAAATCTGAATGAAGTATAGAATTTAGTTAACAGTAAAGTACCAGTGTTCATTCCTTAGTCATGACAAATGTACCCATGGGAAGATGTTAACAGTCGGGGAAACTAGGTGAGAACACTCCCGGGGAATTCTGCACTATCCTTGCAACTTTTCTGTAAATCTAAAACTCTTCTAAAACTAAAAGTTTATTTAAAAAGAAAGAAAGAAAGAAAACCTTATATGACTATTTGGGGGATTAAATGAAATGCCTAGTGTATTGAAGGCACTCAGACACAACTGAATCCGAGGCTGGACTCATCAAGTCTAATGCTTAGCGCGTGGTTGGTTTTCATCAAAGATTAGTTTCCTTCCTTCCTTCTATGATAATCTGGAGTATGCCAAGGACTTTTGATTGGACTAAAGAGGGAACATTAGAAGTGAATTTCAGGGTGTTGAATCTCAAAGCAGGTAAGATAGGCCTTGTATTCTAATTCGAGCAAGCTGGTGTTTTCTAAATATCAGCAGTATTCTGAGAGAAATAATTCTTAATCATGAAGAAACAAAACAGATATGGATGTTTATATTATCACAGCATTAAAAAGTATTGGTATCTGGAACTTAGGGACATGTGCTGGGACATTTCAACCAGATCTCTGCTGACGCCTGCGGATGACTTGTAGGTTTGGTCGGGGTGGGCTTTTTTGTCAGAGATAAAAGATCATTAGAATTCTTGGCCATGTGCAGGCCGATGGATTTGGTGTGGTAATAAAGGAAGTAAAAGGATGCCTGGGTTGTCTCTGAAAGCCTGGCACTGGCAGAATGACATCTGGCAGTTAACACTCTCAGCTTTTTGTACTAAAAGTGTAAGAGGAAACTAACTGTGAACAGTTGAATGGAAACTTTAAATTCAGGAAACCAAAAACTTACTTAAACCCTCGCAAGCTCCTAAAAATCTCAAGACTGTCTTGGTTGGTGTTTTTCCCCCTGCCACCCCTACCCAACCCCTTGGTTGGGGTTTTGAAGATGGGCACACAGGGCAATCTTCTGGGAAGTTGAAAAGAAGGGCAGCTAACTGAAAGAGGATAAAGACTCACTGCGGTGCAGAACTTTCCGGGCCCTGCCTTCTAAGCCTCTGCATGTGGTATCTCATCTGTCTTTAGAAAAAGAAACTCTTCAGCTTTCTGCAGCCAGATTTCTAGGCAGGAAAATTGTGGGCTGGTCGTCAGTGCTTCCTCCCTGGGATCTCACCTCTCTGCCTGTCCTCTGCAGAAGAGTTGCAGCAACTGCGGGACCGCTACCACTTCCTGAACGAGGAGTACCAGGCCCTCCAGGAGAACAACAGTAGCCTCACAGGACAGCTTGCGGATCTGGAGAGTGAGAGGTACAGCCTGGAGGCTGGCGGGGCTCTTTAGGACTGGGCTTTTCCCTGAGTAGAACTGGTGAAGGCAGATGCCAGGCTAATGAGCCTCCCTCCAGTCCTGGTGAGCCGGTCCTTTCCCTGGTATCCAAAGGATATGGATGCTGCCAAGAAGTAGGTCTTGGGGTCCAACCCAGATGTCTCAGGACTAGAATTGAGTGAGTTCTAAAATTTAGTTTTCTTCCATTCTAGGCATTAGGTCTGGTTTGCTCTGCCCTACAGCAGATAAGAAGCAATTCCTTTGTTGTCCTCCCAGGCATGATTCAGTCTGATGGTATATTACCTCCAGATTGGAGCTGGCGTGACTCCAGGCCCAGCCTCGAGCCCGACTGGATTAGTACTCTCAGGGTCTCCCAGAGCCAGACATGCCTTTGCAGATTGAGGTGCTGGGGACTTTTTTATAATCTCCTAGGTGTGTTTGAGAGGTGAATCACTATAGAAAGCTCCTTTTGCCTAAAATGAAGACATCAGGACCAAGCACACTTGGCTGGCGGTGCTGGGCAGAGCTCTCTCCCAAACGTGACTCTGGGGTTCTGGATTACAGGACACAAAGAGCAACAGAAAGGTGCCTGGAGTCCCAAGCCCTAGGGAGTATGAAGTCAGCAGAGTCTCAGACTTCAGAAGAGGATTTCCTGGAGCCGGATCCTGAAATGCATTTGTTGCGACAGCAGCTGCTGGGAGCTGAGGAGCAGATGCATGACATGCAGAACGAGGTAGGGAAAGGCAGGCCCCTTTACAGCCTCGCTCCCACCTTCTCCTGGCCTTTGGCCGCAGCATCTCCTTAGACACGAGGCTGACAAAGGAGGCAGGTGCTGTGGCAAGAGATAGGACTCCAGGGTCTCACTTGCTTGCCTTTTACTGAATATTCCGGTAAAAGGAATGACATACTCTGCCCAAGCCTGTTCCCAGAGAGCCTATGGTACCTGTCGTAAATCCTCCTTCCTGTTGCGTTTCCCACACAGTGTAAGAAATTGAGTTGTGAGTTGCAAGAGCTACAGCATCATCGCCGGGCCAGTGAGGAGGAGCAGAGGCGGCTGCAGAGGGAGCTCAAGTGTGCACAGGATGAGGTGCTTCGGTTTCAGACTTCCCACAGTGTCACCCAGGTAAACACTGACAGGGGAAGGGCATCGGGGAGGGCAGAAGGGCCTACGTGGAGTCGCCATTTCCGGGGAGGATGAACGCAGAGGAAGGCTGTGCTCTGCTGACGCTTGCCCTGCAACCAGAGAGCAATTGGAGAAATCACACAGCATTGCATTCTAGAAATGGTAGGCGTTATCGAGTGTCTGCTGCAGAAAAGAAACTAAACCGTAGGCCTGTGGGAGTGCCTCAAGATGTCTGCGTCTGGAAAAGAACCGCTCCGGTCTGGAGAGGGGTCTGCTGATTCACGCGAGTAACCGTTCTTCCCACATCCTCCCCACCGCGCGAGTAACCGTTCTTCCCACATCCTCCCCACCGCAGAGCGAGGAGCTGAGGACCAGACTCTGTGCCCTGCAGCAAAAGTATGATGCTAGCCAGGATGAGCAGAATGAGCTCTTGAAGATACAGCTACAACTTCAGGCTGAGCTCCAGCAGCTCAAAGTTATGAAACCCACAGTCGTAGAAAGCCAGAGTGAGAAGGTAACAACGACCCCGAGGTGAGGGGCCGCTTAGGTGCCAGAGGTTTGGGGGGAGGGGGATAAGAGTTGAGTGCTGAAATAGCTCCAGCTGCCACCTGTGCGGCACCACAGGTACAGAACTCCAGCCGCCCTCGAGTCCTCTGTTGGGTGAGAGGACACCCGTAAGTGCAGGGCAGGGAGAAGTGGATTCTCAGACTGTCTGTGTCTGAGAGTGACTCAAGCAGAAGCGTGAGTGGGTTAAGGATCCCAGAGGTACTGCCCAAGGCCCCTCCACCGCAGGAGTTACAGTGCCAGCTACAGAAGCTGCAGCTGCAGTACCAGAACATCACGTGTGAGAAGGACAAGCTGCTGGCCGTGCAGCAGCAGCTGCAAGACAGCCTGCACTGCCACGAGGCAGAGGTGCAGCACCTCAAGGGCATCGTGGCCTCCTCCCAAGAGAGCAGAGAGAAGGTAAACGAAGCTTCAGGTGAGGGAGAACGTAGCACGGCAGGGCCTCGCATGAGAGGACAAGTTCACAGGAGGAGTGGGGTGGTGGAGTTCTGTGGAGGAGCTGTCGATGAGGAGATAAAAAAGTGCTTCATGGCAACGTGATCTCAAAGGGTCACGATGCGCTCAGCTTCCTTCGATTTTAAATCAGAAAGAGCTGTAAAAAGGAAGCCGCTTCCCTTCCCCACCTTCCAAAAGAGGAAGTCCCAGGTCTCTGTATAGAGCCTGTTAGGGATTGGTCCATCTCAGGTAGTCCCCGCTGGGATGAAACTGGAACTGGAAAGGACAGGACCCTTTAGTCCCTGCCTGAGAGGAGAGAGTGCAGCCATGGGGGCTTCTGGGATGATGGCGGGATCTGCCTCCCCTGCCCCAGAATGCAGAGATGCACGCCCAGCTGCAGGAGATGAAGTGGCTGTACCAGACCAGCAAGGATGCACTGGAGCGGCAAAAGCACGTGTATGATCAGCTCGAGCAGGACTTCTTGCTCTGCCAGCAGGAGCTGCAGCAGCTCAAGACCACCCAGTCCATCCCAGAGGACAAGGGAAAGTGTGCTGATAAGGTAATTGTAATTAAGAGAGGTGAGCTCTCCTGAGCCTTGGAGAGAGGAGGTATAGAGGCAAAAGATGAAGTCATCCAACCAAGAGGCTTGATGGACTTCCTGTCCAATCACAGATGTATGTGGAAAGGCAGAAAACAGGCAGAGCCCCATGCTGTTAACTTTAAAACTTTGCCTTGACCTTGACTTTGAGCCCAAGCCACAGCTTAGTAGAATCAATACCTCTGGATCCAGTCTGAACACCTGAAGATTTCACACATGATTTCATGTGTGTAGACACTTATACCTTATTGTTAGAACTGTAGTGATATCTTGTCATTCGTGGAAAAGAACATAAACATAGGCCCATATACACAACTATGATTGTTAGAACTAGAAAGAGAAGGTCCAGTTTTCTGAGGCAGATTGTAGGTGCTCTCGTCAAAAGGCATGGTCTGTGCCCAGAGTGCTAATTGGGTATTAGAAGGACCTAGGCTTTTTCAGGATTTATTCTGTGACTTCAGAATAGTTAAATTCTAAACTTGAATTTTACCCTCTTTAAATTGAACAGAACACTACTCTTATCTCACTTTCTTTCAGTAAAAAAAATCCTGGTAGTGATAAATAAGGCCTTCCTTCTTCACTTACCCTTTTTTCCATAGTGTATAAAATGCAAGTCATTATTAGTTAGCCTTGTTGAGTACTTTCAGCTCCTGACCACTGACAGGAAATGGAAAAATGTTGAAGCGTGATGCAAAAAAGGTGTAAGATTCCAAAAGATGGTGGAGCTAGTCGCCTTCTGCCAGAATACTCAGTAGCTCCTGCCACAGCCAACAGTAGGCTATATCCCCAGGGAAAGGCCTTCAGAAGACAGAACTGGGGACGTTACATGGGCTGCCCCAATAGTCCACCTGCCTTTCTACAGCCAGGCTCACTCCCCCGCCCCACCCCGCCCCGCCATTCCCATTCCATTTAGAGATCCAGGGGGTCCATAACTTGCTCATCACTTTCTCTCCTAGTGGAAGAAACTATGGGAAGGGAGAAGCATGCTGGCATACAGAGCCAGCCTCTTCTCCTCTCCTAAAAGAACATTGAGATTAGTTTGATACTAGAAGATTTGGGTTTTTGGAATCATGGGATGATTTAGTCCTCTCAACCCAAGTTCAGTAACAGCTCATACTTCTCTAAAGATTCTTAAAGCTGATTATGAAAACAAAAATGGGGAAAATTAGGGTGAAAGTAAGTCCTTATTGGTAAGGAGCATAGTTACAGAAACAACTGGAGAGTAACAGGAACTAGAATTCCCTGCAGGGTGGGAAAATAGTATCTACCAGAGGAAATGGAGGTGGGGAAATGAGAAGGGAGGGGCGCTGATAACCTCCCTCGAAAACTGCCCTCAGAAAGAACTAGTAGGCAAAATTTAGAGCAGAGCCAAACTTCAGTCCTGAGCAGCCTGCTGGGGTTCGCATTCAGCATCTAGGCCTGTATGGGCGCAGTGCGGCTTGGGGTGATCAGTCTAAGGTGACTGCAGGGTGGGAGACCCTGGTGAATCACAAGAGGTAAGAGAACACGGAGTGCTCTGCTGACCGCATGGGGCAGAGAAACGCCAGGGAGCCTGCCTCCCAGAGTAAGCACCCCTGCGCGCCCTGCCCCGTCCACAGTGTGACGCACTGCTCTTCAGACTGACAGAATTGCAGGAGAGGTACAAGGCCAGCCAGAAGGAGGTGGCGCGGCTGCAGATGGAGCAGTGCGAGCTCCTGGAGAGGCAGAGGAGGGTGCAGGAGGCGCAGGGCCAGCTGCACGAAGAGCTGCACAGGCTCACGTTCCCGCTCCCCAGATCTGGTCTCTTCCACAAGGTAATCACAGCCAGCGGCTGCTGCTAGCTGTGAGGAGCTGCCCAGATGTGACTGTACTTGGGAGAAGTAAAAGGGTGGGGATGGAACTTTTTCTCTTCTTAACCAACCACTCCTTACTTTCTCACCAATCTCCTCAAACAAAACTGTTCAATATAGCTGATTAGGGCTCTAAATCTTAAAATACATCCTATACTCTGGAATCTGTCCAGCATTTTATATTTAGATATTCAGTCCGTCTGGAGAAAATGTACTTGAAAGCACTTTGCAAACTGCAAAATGCATCCAAACATATGAGGTCGTTACTACTCAACTAGCAGGTCTCCAAAGAGAGACTCCCCTGCTGTCCCAGATGGGCTGTGCAGAGCCAGCCCCCCTAAGGGAAGGGTCCCAAGCAGGAAGGAGGCAGAGGTCTTGCTGTGTAACCACCACAGTTCTAGCCCTCTTCCTTCCACTCTGCCTCACAGAGTCAGGAGCTCCTTACAAAGTTACAAGACCTGTGTGAACTACAGATGGTCTACCAAGGCATGCAGGAGGAGCAGAAAAAACTGATACAGAATCAAGAAAGTATATTAAAAGAACAATTAGAACTGCACGGAGCGCTGCAACGTTTCAAGGAGTCTGATTTCCGGGAAGTGTTGGAGAATCCGAAGGACTCCAAATGGCCTAAGTCCTCAAAATGTGGTCATAACAAGGTAACTATAGCAAGAGGCAGGGAGATAGTTCTGGTGGCAACAGCATTGTAGGGAAAGGGGGCGCCACAGAGGGGTCAGAGTTCCGAAGCCCTGTTTTGCCAGGCGCAAGGATGAAGCTAAAGCTCCACCCTCGCAGCCACTCAGGGGCTCATTAAGATGTGGCTTTAGGTACGGCCTTAGCTGCTCCCTCAGATGGATGCCCAGTTGAAGCACTGTGAACACTTAGAAACCAGAGGACCTGGAAGCTTGAGATCTCCTGATAATTTGACTCAATCTCTTCAGCATCTCATTTTCCAGACGTATTTGGAAGTAGATCACCTTAGCGTTTGTTTGGATCCCTTAGGACTGACTCTAAACATGCCATCTTTTCCTCATGAACTCGGTGGTAATCGAGAAGGAAGCTTTCCAGGGACCACAATCTGTAACCTTTTGGCGTTCTACATGAGGCACATCTGAGGCCATTTATTTCCAAGGGAAGAATTCCCAGCATGTGGGGTTCTTGGTACTGACCTCACTGTCTTCATTGGAACTTTGTGGCAATAACAGCCTGGTCAGAGGCGTTGGACTAGAGAATCCATGGGTCTCAAGCACCAGCAAGTGGTCATGCCTCTGAGGTCACACTGAAGGAGATTTCTAGACAAGTCTGTTCAGGGTTGGGAGATGCATTTGGTCTGAGGCCTCAGTGGGGGCAAGGAAGGGCAGGTAGACAGTTTCAATTCATTGAAATTGAAGTTTATTCAATTTCAATCTATTTGTTCAGGTATTAGCCTAGACAGGCAGATAGATGTAGGGAATAGTGGAAGTCCAAACTGAGATTTGGTCAGATTCCAGGGGTGTCAGATTTCAGCCTGGATAGCAGACACCAGGAACCAGGTATAAAATATTCCCTTAACCAATCAGATCGCATCCTGGGCATCAGCTCCCAAGAAGCCAGGCCCTGAGGGCCTGGGAAACATGCCCAGGGGCCAGATTCAGAATTGAGGCAGGAGGAGTCCCTCACTACGACAGGGACTTGTAGTGAGACCTTGATTCCAAGTCTGCATCTTCTGAGGAAGAAGTTCTTCATATGCTCATATTCAAGGCCAGGGCTGATTTTAGAATTGGGGGTGGCGGAGGGGACTGAGCCCCAGAGGTCAGGATAATGGATACACCTGACTGAGAAGAGGGGAGGGGAGGGAGCCCGAGTGACCTTGAGATCCACTCAGTGCTGCTTCCAGTGAGATAGGAAGTTACCAGAGCATATGGAAACCAGCAGAAATGGGAGGCCAGAAATCGTGGACTGTCTGTCCCAGGGAGATTTTCTCCAGTGAGCAAAAAATTGACACACGCCAGTTACCTGTAGGCAAAGTCAAAGATCTAGGCTGTGGTGAGACGGGAGGGTAAGGTGTGCAGTGCTCTGACCTGTGCTCTCAGACATCCGCACCAGGAGGGGTGCAGCTAGAAGGACCGCAGTGTTTAGGGTAACGGTGCTGTTTCCCCGCCCACTCCTGGCAGTCCAAGGTGATCATCACCCAGATGCAGGCTCTGCAGGAGCTGTACGAGGCCAGTGAGGCTGAGCAGGAGCTGCTGCAGCAGGAGCAGGAGCGGCTTCTAGAGGAGCGGAAGAGGCTGCAGGCCGACCTGCAGCTCTGCCTGGAAGAAATCCACATGCTCCAAGTCCAGTCCCCTTCTGTGAAAATGAGCCTTGAGTCCTACAAGAAGAGTTACGGGACCACGGCCACCAGCAACGAGAACTGTCGCAGAGGTTGTAACATTGATGACAACGAGAGCTGTCACGAGAGTTACAACAGCAGCCAGGCCAGCGAAGAGAGCCTCCTCAAGAGCTATGACAGTAGCACCAGTACCGGGGAGTCCTGTGGGAGGAGTTACCGCAGCAGCAGCAGCAGCATTGCCTATAAGAGGAGTTACGGCACCAGCAGGAGCTCTGACACCTGTCACAAGAGTTACGTCAGCAGCAGCATGGACGACGAACTTGCTGATCCTGAAGATATGGAGGTAAAAGTAACCAGATGTCAGGTCAGATAGGGGAAGAAGGTTCTTGTCTTATTAAGAGAAGTCACGGGGAAGGGCACAAGAGGTGAAGTGGGCAGTGGGCTCAGAGCTGAGCAGGGTAACTAACTTACAGGAAATAAATGAGGTACTCTGCCTGCCTCATATGGAGATGCTCCATCTGGATGGAAGTCTAAGATTCAGGACTTTTCATCAACACAGTCATGGTGCTCTTTCTGGGAAGAAATACAGGATTCCCCCTGGGCAGCTTCAGATCCTTGTGGCCATTGTTTTGTACCCAAGAAAGGGCCTAGCGAAGAGAGTGGGCGGAGTGCAGGGGCTCCTCAGGGTGCCGTCATCGCTCCCCTGCCCTCCACAGCGCTTTGAGGACACGGTTGCCAAGGTGTTGATCAAGCTGCAGGGGGTGCAGGCCATGTACCAGCTCAGCCAGGAGGAGCACGACCTGCTGTGGCAGCAGATGAGAAACCTGCTAGACAAGCAGAAGAGGCTGAAGGAAGAGCTGGATGCCTGCGAGACGGAATTCAGGGAGTGCGTGGAGTGCCTGGAGAAGACCGGTGCCTCCCCACATGAGGAGCACGAGGTAACTGCTTTCAGGGAGGCAGGGTTTCAGGTAGGAGTCCCTAGAGCCAGAGGAGGTCGGAGCCCTTTCAGAGAGGCTGAGGAGAGAGAGAGGAGCTCATTGCCAGCTCTGTACAGTTGCCCTCCTCCTGGTCAGAGGGACAGAGCAGGGGCTGAACCCCAAGAGGCTGGGCAGTCTGTGGTGCCACTGACGGATGTTTCTCAGGTGCCCGCTGTGCTGGGACTTACTGATCATCAAGACTCCTTGAATGATTTTTTTTTTCCCCTTTGCCACATCTGTTCTCCTTTGTCCTAGAGCACTTCTATAGAGTTGTATTTTTTTTACCTCCGATTTTCTTTAGTTGGTGTGTATTCCACCTTGTCTCTTCTCTTCAACTAGATTGTAAGCACCTCAAGGACAGGGCTGTGTCTTCTCTTGGATCTCTCATAATGCCAAGCAGAGTGCTGTGCGTCCACTAGGAGTGGGACAGAGGGCATTGTCCCTGACGAAGAGTAGTCCTCTGTCCAGTGGGGGCCACTGTACGCATGGGGGAGGCTCAGAGAGCGAGAAACACGTGGGCCTAGGTTGCTTAGTGTTGGTACCTGCCCCAGAAGGCCAAGATGTGCTGCCAGAAGCCAGGAAAGACGAAACCAGGGAGTAGGGAGCAGGGTTGGCACTTGCCTCCGTTTCCAGGGTGAGGTGCAGGAGCCCAGGTCCAGTCTCAGGAGTACAACACAGTTCCTATAGTAATGATGGTACCTATTAGAGAAATAGCTTGGGCAAAGTAGGAGTTCCCATCAAAAACTACTACGTAATAAAGCCCCACGGTTCAGAAGGGGTTAGCCCTTTTGTCATTCCCCTGACAGTTCACAGTAAAAACATAATTTTAGTCATCCTTTTTTGATCATGTTAGATGTAAGTCATCAAGTGCCTCAAGTTAGGGAGAACCTCTAAAACTGCTTTAGAGGCTCATTTTTAACAGTTTAATGTTTTCTGTATTATCTACGTCCCCCTGGGCTTTAGCAGGGAGATTTCTGAAGCAGGGGCCAGGCTCATCACGTAGGCCCAGCTGTGAATAACTGGGCCTCCACTACCAACAGATCAAAGAACTGCAGGCCAAGCTGCGGGAGCTGCAGCTACAGTACCAGGCTAGCATGGATGAGCAGGGGCGGCTCCTGGCCGTGCAGGAGCAGTTGGAGGGGCAGCTGCAGTGCTGCCAGGAAGAGCTTCACCAGCTCAAAGAGAAGAGGTCCTCTGTTACCGAAGAAACCAAGGGAACGAATGGCAATGAGAACGTGAATAAGAATGCCAGTGGGGTTAAACGTAAAAAGGTGGCCAAGCCAAGCCTGGAGAGTTCTGAGGTCAGCTGTGAGAGCAGAAAGGTGAGTAGTAACCTTGGTAGCCAGGTAAGCAGAAAGTTAAAGGGGATCCTAGGAAGGAAAATCACCTTCACCACCATTCCGACCAGATGAGGTACTTGCAGAGACGCTTCTGGGATCTCTAATGTGTCTAGAGTAGTTCTGTCTTAGTAGCAGTTCGGTACTTCCTTTTCCTGTGAGGTCAAGGGGAGAGTGGAGTACAGACCACTCAGACCTGGAGCCCCGAGGCTGGATGACTGTTTCAGTTAGACCAGTGCAATTTTCTGGGACCCCTGTTCTTCTTCTTGGGTCACATGCCCAAGAGAAGGACCAAATGGATGGAAAGAGGGGGATTTACTCAAAGCAGTTGTGTACATATAGGTGGAAGAGGACTGGATAAAATGGGGGGTCACCAGGCAAGGGTAGGAAGCAGCAGTTGAGGTGCAGAATCTTTAGCTCTGGGAACAGTTGGAAATGGCTAATGGCCAGATAGATGTGGTACGGGTCCAGAGAGGCTGGGTGTGGCCACCCTCCCCACTGTGCGCGGGACATCAGTTCAGTCCCAGGACACAGTGCTGTCTGTGCACTGTGGGAAGCAGCGTGTTCTTGAGGTAGTTAAGCATCGTCATGAGGGTAGGCATCTTCCCAGGTAACAGCATCCCCCATCCTGTACTGCCTCCGCCCCGCAGAGTCTGGAGGTGGTGCTGTACTACAAGGCCAACCATGTGGCCTTGGACGATCAAACGAAAGAGGAAATAGAAGAGGAAACGAAGGAGACAATTGAGGACAAAACAAAGGAGTCCTGGGATGAACTAGTTTCTGAGCCATCAGGTCCTAGAGAGGTTAAATTCAAAGCAGACCAGGAGGAGAGAGATGAAGAGTTCCACAGCCAGGAGGGTAAGGAAGAAGGCGACGACCAAGAGGAGGAGGAGGATGAAGCTTCAGAGGGAAGCATCCCCCTCAAGCCTTCTGAGAGCAAAAAGGTAACCACAGCCAAAGGCAGGATCATGTGGGGAATGGGCTCTTGGGCGCAGGTGCCCAGCATTCAGGTGTGACCCAGCCCTTGGATGGAATTCTACAGGAGTAGAGGCCAGCAAGCTCTGAGGCATCGCACTGGGGAAAAATGGAGGTGGAGGTGGGATTGGAGAGAGCAGACTCTGCGGGAAAGGCTGTGGAACTGTCTCACAGAAAGCACCTTCTCTGGGAACCGGGGCATGCCGGTCGGAGTCCCGCCTCCTCTCATTTATGTGGTAATAACCCTCGTTACTCACGTCAGGAGGGTTCTTCGCCCTCAGCTAGCACCGCACCACGCATTTCTGTCAGCCTGGGCAAGTCACCCAGTCCTGCTTTCCCGAGGTGCCCTATTAGGGCTGACCTCTGTTGCCATGAGGGGTGTGGAGAGGCTGCTGTCGCCTGCCGGGCTCTATGTAATATTACAGGGCATGAGAGTGGGGGCCAGGGCCGATCGGAAGTGATAGAATGTTTCCGTCTCTACAGCAGAGCTGTTGGCCGGTCTTGGGAGACCAGCCAGAGGTCTGGCCCCTTAGTTACCGGATCTGGAGAGGTCGGGTGGGAGTATCCTGGGTAATGTACCAACTGCACAAAAATATTTCAGTATTTTAACAACTGGCACATCCATACAGGAACATACTAGCTGAATCTCTGCCCTGGTTGGAGTTAACCGGGGGCTCTGAGTTCCGAAGGGTTTGAGTAGTACCTGAATAAGTCCTCAGTTTGCAGTACAGGTTCTTTCTGTCCTTTTAAACACCGGGGAAGAAAATAAGTCTCTTGTGGTGGGATGCCCCAGTCATCTCGAAGTTATCTGGAATTTTCAGCAGTTCAGTCAGTTCAGTCTGCAGCACTGGCTAAGGACCCAGTTACAGTTCTCTGTCAACCTCATGGCAGAGAGCCATTGTTTAGGACGTGAAAAGTAGGAGTAACCACAGCCCCTTCCCCAGTGTTCTATTTCTTTGAATTCTTCATACCCTGCCACATGCTGGTTCAGAGCCTCATAGATTACCTGGCCTCATGTGCCAGCTTTCTAAACACGAAACTGGATTTTTCTACATCACAATCAAGTACATTCCTTGTGTCTGCATATGGAGGCATCCCTTTGCCTCAGTGGGTCCTGCATCTTTTACAGGCAGCTCTGCTGGCATATGTATTACCGCCTGCAAATTCATTTTCTCCCTGGAAGATGGTTGCAGTCAAGAGCTCGCCCTTCTCCATCGTTAGCTTGTTTTAGTGCGTTTTGTCTCACAACGACAGCATCAGACTCCTAGGGGGTGTCCCAGAACACTGAGACTTGGTGGAACACAGCCAGAACACGCGGCTAACAAAGGGACAGGTGGCCTGGCAGGAGGCTGCCCTTCCTAGAGTGACCCAGGCAAAGTAGTCATCCTGCTCATCCGGAAAGCCCAGCTTTACTCTCTGGAGCTTCACTTTTCCAGTTACTGACCTACAAGAAAGGTCTAGGTGCAGATAACCCTTGCTTGACAAGGTATAAGAGGGATATGACAAGCCAAAAATGTGGCCCCGAATTGGACCTACGCCGCTGCTTAACCCTTGCAGTTTTGCATCTCCCGTAGGCGACCCGCGGGAAGAACCAGGCCCGAGTAGCGGAGGAGAAATACCGCTGCTCTCGCTTACCTGTTGTTTAACCTCTTGATCTCTTTCCCTTTTCCCTTTGTTTTATCATCTTCATTATCTGTTGGATTCATGTGTTTATGTCGTTTTATACCATCTCTCATCTCTGGTCTCTCCTCGTGCCTCTTTCTCATTTGATATGTTGCAGCCACCCCCTGCCCCCAATCCCCCCATCTTCTCCTTGCCTCTCGTAGGCCTGGTGGTCATATTGGCTTTGCTCTGGTGCTGGTGGGCTGAGACTTCGTCCTAACGCAGGTACTGGTATTGCGTCCCCTCCTTCTGAGGGATAGAGGGAGGGTGCGGGTTGCCCTGGCCTCTCGGTCATATCGGCTTTGCTCTGGTGCTGGTGGGCTGAGACTTCGTCCTAACGCAGGTACTGGTATTGCGTCCCCTCCTTTTGAGGGATAGAGGAAGGGTGCGGGTTGCCCTGGCCTCTCCTCTTTCCCTTTTCTCTGAGCCGCTTGCTTCTTGCTTCTGCCATTTTACAACAGGTGATAGTCAGGTCTGAGTTTTAGCCCTGGCTTTTCCTTGGGCTACTGCAAAGCCCATAACATCTCAGAGAATGTCTCCCTAACCTGTACGGAATTGGAATGCTCGCCATTGACATAGTTTGAGTTTCTGTACTTTGGCTGGGAAAAATTTGAATGATCCCAGCACTGTGGCTACTTTCAAAGCTCCCTCGACTACTTCTGATGAGCTGATGTCTGACTGCAGGGCTGGCCTGGCTGCTCTTGGTCTTTGTTTAGCCCCAGAGCCAAGCTCTCACTACGGTCACTGTGCAGGATGGCAAGATAAGGAATCACTGCCTCCCCACTTGGGTGAGAGAGGAGGTCTGGAGAGTTCTGATCCCCAAAGGTCATTGGTCTGAGGAGAACCTCGATCTGTCCTTCGGCCTTGGCGTCAAACTCTTATCATATTATATACTTTCTACTGAGAAGTTCTCTGGTTTGGGGATTCTAGTCTCCAAAAAATCAGAACAAGAATGCCACATCCCTTTTGGGGGTCAGATTCTATCGTAATCGGCTTCCCAAGCTAGGCTTTCTGGAGAGAATGTGGTATTGGTGAGAAGTTTCCACTAACCAGAAATGCAGTGTTTTCAGGGAACCAGACTGATGTATTCTGGGCACCAGTCCACGTAATCTGATCCGTCAACAGGGCACCAAATTCAGGAGGCAGAATGTAGTCTCATGGCCCAAGGTAGAACCCTTCCAGACCCATAAACTATTCTCTCTTGGCCTGTTTTGGCTCCTTTCCCACGTTCCCCCTGCCACTCCCACGCCCCCACCCTCTCTTCTCACATCCCTGTAAATGGAGTGTAGTTGGCTCACTGCATAGGTTCAGAGTGACCGCTGGAGCATTTGTGGGTAGCGTTTATCACTATTTCCTTTTCTGTCCTGCCTTTTTTCCTCCTCACTTTTTTTTTTTTTCTCTTCAACCCTTCTCCTTTCTTCTTTTAGACATTCGAGTTACTCACCACGGTCAGTCTTTAACTCCTTTGGTGAGAGGGGTCTCTCCCTGTACACTCCCAGGTTTCTGGATCCGTGTGGGTTGAGACCCAAAGCATTCAGCCATAACCTTTCACCAACTCAAACCCAGCCGGGCCTGACCAGAGTGAGAGGAAGGAACTCCTGGGTAAGCGTCCTCTTGGAGGAGCCTGTTATACCCAGAGCCTGGCTACGGCCCAGCATGCAGCTCCCATCCAGAAACTGAGGCAGCAGAGTAGAGTAGAAAGTGTGGCTGACAGGCGGGCAGACATCTTGGGTGAGTCTGTCTCTGTTTCTTTGAGCTTAGTCCCAGTGGGCAAAATGCATAACCTGAACATTAGTTTCTTCAAATGTAAGGAAAGGATGATAAATCCTCTGGCTTCCTCATGTGAGGAACAGATGAGTTCATTTATATGAAGTACTTTATAAATGATAAAACACCACATAAATAATAAAAAGAGCATACTCTTACATAATGCATACTATATGCCAGGCACTGTTTAATCATCTGATAAGTATTAACTCATTTAATTCTCACAATAACCCACTGAGGTAGCTATCATGTTACGTGTGATAAAACTAAGGCATAGAGGGGTTATGTAATACAGCCAGTAAATTGTGAATCAGATTCTAAGGACTTAATATCAGCATCAGATAAAATTCCAATCCTGTTTCCCCTTATCGTCTCTCTTCATTGGTTGCTCCCAAGTAAGTAGGAAGACACCATACAGCAGCTTCTTCGTGCAGCCTCAGATCACGTTAGCTCTCTGATAACTAATATCACATTGCTAGCTTATTTCATGCATTGTTTATAAAAGCCTTTTGCACATATGCTAAGCGTTCTCTCCCCTTTCTCTGCCTGCAGTTGAGTTTTTGGATCCAAGGCAGAATGTTCCATTCCTCTCTATCAGATCTAGTCCGTTGTCCGCTGTTCTCACCTGTGAAGCCGTGTGTTTATTTTTAATCTTGACCCTGTGGTTTCAAAGTGCTCACTTTTGCAGCCAGCTTCACCTCATCCTCAGGGGTGACCCCCCACCTTCTTACCTTCACCCAAGTTACAGGTGAGGGCGAGCCTCTAGAGTGTTCCTCTCCAGTCCCTCATCCAGCTTAGCAGTCACGTACAAATGGTTGTACAGCAGGCTGCCATCAGCCTGCTCTTTACTTCTCCTGTTTTCTCCAAGGAGGTGTTTCAATGACCCTGGTGTTTGCCTCCCTGGGCCAGTGACCAACTTCCTTCAGTCTCCTTCAAGGACATCATTCTCCACAGACGGTCTGGGCTGCCTAAGAACCTCGCGTTTGCTGTACTCTGGTGCACTTTCTTCGCTCCCCCCCACCCCCAGTCTTATCCTCCTGAGTTCACTTTTCCTCCGTCAAGCATTTAATGATGCTGCTGCATTTCCCAGGGGCCCACATTTACCCTCTTTTCCTTGCCGTGGCATCTGATCCTTTGCTGCGACCGTTTGGATTCTCTGAAATCTGCTTCTGAGTTTGCTCCTACACGCAGGAGCTGGTTCTTCTCACCCCCCGGGGCATGAATACAGGCAGCCAGCTCAGGTCATCCACGTAGTGTTGTTCCAGATACCTAGTGGTGCCAGGACTAAGCCCACATTTGTCTGCAGCGGTTACCCAGGAGATAAGAGAGACTGGACCATTATGATGTTTCTGAGGTATCTCTCCAGCACCAGTCGGCAGGGGATCTCTAGCTTAGGGAGGAGTTCAGAAGGCTGGGCACTCACCATTTGTCTTTGGTCTCCACAGAACATGTTTGGGATGTGGAAGCCTATGGTGTTCTTGGCCCTTGCAGCTGTGGCTCTGTATGTGTTACCCAACATGCGGCCGCAGGAGACAGAGTCCTGCCTCGTGGAGTGATGGCAGGCCTGGGCCAGCCGAGGAGGCAGATCCGCTGTGGCCACTACCCTCAGCTTTGGGCAGGACACACTGTGCCAGAGCCCCCACCCCACCCGCGTGTTCCATGTGTCCCCATCTCCTTAGCCTCAGCCACTCAGGCCGGAAAGGCTCGTTGTGGGGAGCTGCTGGCTCCCATCTCCTGCCTCGTGTAAGAACCTGGGTTCCTTGTAATTAAACATCAGCTGAATCACATGAGACTTTGTGGCTTTTTATTTGTTAACTACCTCACAGCACAACCAGAACAGAGCAGTTCCCCTTTAACCAGGTGCTCACTTAAGGCTCTGGCTCCTACGTACTATTTCTCACCCTACAAATGACTTCAGAAATGAGGCTGAGGAAAAAAAAAGAAAGAAAGAAATGATGCTGGCTCCTTGTGCTGCCAGCCGAATCGCAGCTGGATTGGTCTGTACCTACTAACCCTAATCTCAAGGAACTTATCTAGGCACAGAGAAATGGGATGATCTGGGTACTTGTGTGACGGGGGGGGGGCAAATGACCTGCCCTTGGGTCTCGTGCCCACATCTGTCTACTGTGGGAAGGGTGCCCTGAGAAGATCTGCGTGTGGGCCTTCGTTCTTATGAGTTGTCTAGGGATTTGCTCTCGGAGATGACTTAATCATCACTCAGGGTCCCAGCAGTAAACTGAAGGGAGTTCCCTGGTGGCCAGGTGGTTGGCATTCTGGGCTCTCACTGCCATGGCCCGGGTTCAATCCCTGGCTGGGGAGCTGAGGTCCCACAAGCTGCGCAGCACAGCCAAAAAAAAAGGCTTTCATGTAAGAGTTGTTAATGAACAGATTATGTATGGAAGGCAGTTAGAACCACTGAGGAATAGTGAAGTCCCCAGGCACCAGCAACAGGGGGAACTGGCTACCGTCGCAGGCCTGAAGGGGAAAAGGGAGGAAGCAGGAGCTGGAGGCCTGGCACGGGGCCCCAGACACACATGGTGGCCATGGGGGGGGTGGCCCTTATCAGAGCCATGAGGAAGTGGGAAGTTGATGTGCTCCCCCCACCCTCTCTTCCCACTCTCCAGTTCCCTGTTGGTGTGTCTCATTGGCTGATCCCAGCTGGGAGCCAGAAAGCAGAGATGCCCAGGTGACAGTCTTTCAGGGTCAGCCTCCTGGAGTTCAGAGCCAGCTGGGCAGAGGATTGAGAATGGATCTAAGTGGGAATGATGAGGGTAATTTATGAGTGTTCCTGTTGACCTTCATTCCTGCGGAACCTTTTGTGGTTGGTTGTTCTCATCATGAATGTTCCCATATGAAAGCCCCCAAGTATATTCATAAGCCATAGTGGGCAGAATGGCCCCCGTGACTGCCGGTTTCCTGGGACCCTCTCTCTGCCTCCTTTCTACCTGATACCAAAGGAGTTTGTTTCATTCACCCCGATATACAAAGCAGCACATACCTATAGAGTGTGTACTGAGGTGGGCACTGCTTAGCACGAAATGAATTCATTTCTTCCACAGTGTTTTCCTAGTGGGAGCAAGGACATTTAGAATTAGGAGGTTTTTAAATTGTGTGCAGCCCAGAGGAGTGACAAGGCTGACTGCGAGTCCTCCTAGCAGACCTGGGGCCAGGGCTGAAATCGTGACCTGCCCTTATCACAGGGCTGTACCTAGGCAGATTGAGGGCAGTGCCGTGGGTCCCCTTTGCTCCCTCTAAATGACTCCTCTTTAGAGATAGGGCTCATTTAGGGTGGCCTAGCTCCTTGCTGCTCAAGTTGTGGCCCACGGGCCTGCAGCATGAGCATTGTTAACTTGTTAGGGAGGCAGAACCTCGGGCCCCAGCTCAGGCCCACTGACACAGAATCTACATTCTAACAAGATCCCCAGTTGATTAGTACGCCCGATAAAATTTGAGAAGCACTGCCCTTCACTATATTAGATTGTGTGTTCTCAGTTGTAACCTAATTGAAATTCCTTCACGATCCACCTGCTACCACTGTCCCCTTGCTGTTGAGTGTAGTGAGACCCTGCTTTTTACCAGCTTTACTCCGGCCACCAGTTGGCTGGAGAACATGTGTGGTGGAGAGGTCTGGAAGATTACCCACCACTGAGCATCACTGTTTTAACTTCGTATTTGAAGCCAAGGTGGAGGTCATGGTCTGGTAGGCAGTCGGCCCCCAGTCAGGACTTCATCTGGTCCTTCTCAGGCCCAAACCCAGAGCTGGCAATGACAGGGAAGTGGTCCTTTTCTTCAGCCGTTTTGTTCAGAATACAGAGCTCTTCCCTTTAGGTCACTTGCCCGTGTCGGCTCATCTTGGAAGGCCATCCTCTTCACGGATCTGGGCTCTGTGCTTTCTGGTCTTGTAGATACACTGTTCAGAGTGCCTGTGTTGAATGTGAAACAGTCCCTGGAGTTAGCTTTGAGTCCACAGGGGTGTCTCTTAGAAGCCACAGGCAGGCATGCACCCAGGCCCAGGTACAGATAGAACCAAGGACTCAGAACACCTCCAGTGGCCTCCATCTCCCCCCTCTCCTGCCCTCTGCATAACTGCTTCCTTTCTGCTCTCTCCCTGCACCACAGACCCCTCTGCTTTCCCTTCCCAGGCTACGCGGTAGAGCACACCACCTGCCACCCCCTGTCAAGGACCAGCTGCTCTTGGGGGGCATGGTGGGTAGCTCTAAAGATCAGAAGTACTCTAGTTCTGATTCTGGCAGGTGGAGTGTTAGGATGCAAGGAAGGGAAGAGGGGAGCAGTGGGAGATGCCAGCAGTGGATTCTACAGGGGACAGAGGCAGCTGTGAGGAAGGCCTAGCTCACCAGAACCCATGTGGTCCCCAGGATACCAGCAGAGGAAGCAAACTGGCTTTTTCTGATCACCTATTAGCTGCCCAGCACCATGCTAATCACTTTACATGTTATCTCCTTTCATCTTCATGCATAAAAAAATCCCTATGAGAGTACTACTAACTCCATTTTGCAGACAAAAAAACTGAGGCCCCAAAGAGTTCCATTACCTGACCAAGGCTATAGAACCAGAGGTGAAGAGGCTGGAATTCAGCCTATGTACCTTTCCACCCTACCACACTGTCCCTGCCACACCTGGGCCAGGGCCACAGTCAGTATCACGGATTGAAACAAAGTGCCTGCTGTGAGCCTGGCCAGCCTGGTGCCATCACAGGGGGCTATGGAAATGTCCCTGGTTCCAGAAAAGCAGGATTTTCAAACATGGCCCATTGGACACGCTCACTCAGATTCTGCTCTGCTCAAGTTAAATATGGCCAATGTTGGATGACCAGCAGTGCCCCTTGATGGGAGAGGCAGGGCCAGGGGAAAGGTCAGGCAACCTGGTCTCCTGAGACAGGTCAGCGGGTGGTGAGTCAGGGGGCTATATACAGCCTGTGGCCACCACCGCCAGCAGTGCCGCAAAAACTCAGCTGATGAAACCCCCTGTAAGCCCCTGCCGGGCTCTGAGAGGAGCACATCAGCCCTCCTCAGGGAGGGGCCCTCACTTGGCAGGTCCCTGGACCAGCATTGTGCACGGTCTGTTCCAGCGCTCATGGCGAGGCCTGGGGCCTGGGCTCATGGGCTATATTGAGGGCTGAGTCACCAGCCTGTGCCTGGGCAGGCTGACTGTGACGGGCTGGCTGGGGCCTGAGTCAGGCCCTGATTTATCCTGGAGAGTAACGGGCTCTGGTTTCTGGGGCAGGCAGGGTGAGAAGGGTGCCAGGAACCATCCTTGGCACTGGGCACCCTCTGCCGCCCATTCACTCACTCCCCTGGGGCCACACACACACACACACACACTCCTCTCGGAGAGAAGAAATGAGAAGGGGGAGAAGGGAGTTCTTTGTCCACTTGCTGGCTTCCCTCTGAACTCCCCCCACCTTAAGCGAGGCCCTCAAGTTACTGGGGGACCTAAGGTAATGCCCACAAAACACGAGTGTGAGCCATTTGGGTTTGTGAAGGGCTGTCAGCTCCAGGCAAACCTGCTTTACCCCTTTCTCTTCTCCCCAGAGGCTCAGGGAGAGGAATCCATCCTTTCTTGGATCTATACCTCAGTTTCTTCATCACTGAACCCTGAGCTGGCACCTCAGGTAGGGTGTCAGAAGTCTGCCTTTTTGTACACACACACACACACACACACACACACACACACACTTCCCTTATGAAACCCAGCTACATGTCATGTGTCCACAGGAGGTGGGCATCTCTGCACAGGAGAGCTCAGCCTCTCAAGTAGACAGACGGCACTGATGCCTGATGTTTGGTTTTGGCCATGGTATAAAGGTGGCATGGGGGAATGAGAGTTCTGGAGATAGGGAAGGGGGTGCCAGCAGGAGGGTGGAATTCCTAAGCACCTCATCACAGGCAGCCGAGAGAACATGAGCCGCAGGGCCCAAGCTATTTATATCTCGGCTGTCACTATCAGGGCCCCCAGAGCTCCCCCCTCCTAAGTCACGCACAGCAGGTCCCTTTTCTGTTTCTGGTCCCTTCTCTACTCCTCCCCCTCCCTCAGTAATGAGAAGGGAAAGAAATCGTTCATGGACCCCTCTCACCATAAGCACTGCCCCCCACAAAGCTCCTGAACTTCTTCCCAAGCTCTATAACAAGGACTGCCCTCATTCTTCCCCCAAAGATGCCCACTCTCCCTGTCCTTTTCACCGGGCCTGGTGGGGGAAGAGGAATAAGGTCAAATGATTCACCAGAAACTTGCCAAATTTCGGTCATCACACAACTTGAGTTGGGGCCCAAACTTATGGGTCCAGAGGGATGGGAAAGCTGAGGAAGTTTGGCCTAAAGGGGGTGCCAGGAGGTGTGGAATACATGTATCCTACAGAATTGCTGAATATATATTCCTTTTATATAAAGTATGTTCTACAGCTCTTTCACCTCATTCCAGGCCAGCTCCTCTGTTTGAGTGCCTCAGTTTCCTTGCTGTCAGCTGCCCTTGGCTTACCCTGAGCCCAGCCCAGTCCTGCCCAGGCATCCTGGCTGGCTCCTTGGGGCTCTCCCTGCCCACCAGCCCCCGTCACGTTTCCCCTTGACTACTCTGGGCAGGACTCTCTCTGTCTCTGTCTGGCTAACCTGCCTTTGACTGGAAGGATCTGCCCTGTGACCCAAATGGGCACATCGCCCAGGGGGCTCCCTGGTACTACAGGGCAGAGGCTCTCCCTCCCCTCTCATCACCTCGGTTGAATCAGACTTTGGTGTGGCGGGGAGCACAGTGTGACTCACTGGGCACTCTTTTCCTGAGCTCAGCTTCATTCTGAGAGGATGAGGACAAAAGGGCTGGTGACAGGGACCCTGAGTCAGGGGTACACGCAGTCCTTCCCCTGGGACCCTGGTTTGGGCTTCAAATGACACTTTTCTACCTGTAAAGTGGGGCACCCTCACCCCAAGCCTTCTCCCTAATTGGCGTGGTCAGTGTCGTTACTTCCTCTCAGCCCGTCTGCGCACGAGCACACACACTTCCCTTCCCTGTCCGCAGGTGGACAATACCCTGGGCTAGGAGCCAGGACTCCCAGGCCCTGTGAACAGCCCTGCCACCAAACAACCCAGAAGATTCTTTCAACACCAGATCAGTGTGTTTTGCCCTAACCACTGGCCTCAGTTTCCCCTTGTGTCTCTTTAGTCCTGGGGGGCGGGGGTATATTTCATCTCTGACCGGCGAAGCTTAGTCCTGGGGTGTTGGGAGCCCTCACTCCCCCCATTTTCCAGCTCCGCTAGTCATCTCTCCAGCGCGGCGGCGCCGGGGCCCGGGCCTCCCCGGGGTAGTAGACCCGGGCCGGGGGCGAGGATGCCCCTGGCATTCCTGGGAGGCCGGCGCTCTGACGTGGAGCCGGGGGCCGCAGGCGCGGCGGGGGGAACGCGGCCCGGGGGCTTCTTAAACCCCCCGCCCCAGCCCGGCCCGCACTTCCAGAGCACCGCTCCGCCCCCGGAGGGAGAAAGACAGAGAGAGAGAGAGCGCGGCGGAGGAGCCGAGGAGGCCCGCCGAGTCCCGCCAGCCAGGGGCGCGAGAGAAGTTGAGAGCCGCGCAGCGCAGAGCCGCGAGTCCCGCGATCGCGCCCCGACAGCGCCTCGAGCCCGAGCCCAGCCAAGCCGGAGCCCAGCCGGCAGCGCAGCCCCCGCCCCAGCCCGCGCCAGCATGATGAACAACAGCGGCTACTCCGAGGCCCCCGGCCTCGGCCTGGGCGACGAGGCGGACGACATGCCGTCCACGGAGAAGGACCTGGCGGAGGACGCGCCGTGGAAGAAGATCCAGCAGAACACTTTCACGCGCTGGTGCAACGAGCACCTCAAGTGCGTGGGCAAGCGCCTGACCGACCTGCAGCGCGACCTCAGCGACGGGCTGCGCCTCATCGCGCTGCTCGAGGTGCTCAGCCAGAAACGCATGTACCGCAAGTTCCACCCGCGCCCCAACTTCCGCCAGATGAAGCTGGAGAACGTGTCCGTGGCCCTCGAGTTCCTCGAGCGCGAGCACATCAAGCTCGTGTCCATCGGTCAGTGCGGGCGGGGAGGGGGAAGTGCCCCGAGGAGGGGCTGGCCCACGGGGACAGAGGACTCAGGTGCTGGGTGGGCGCGCGGGGAGCCGAGAGAGGGCCGAGAGAGCCCCGGCGTCGGGAGAGGACCCTGTCCCCGCTCTCCCGCCCGCCGATGCAGGCCCCCTCGGGTCCTGCCTTCGCACCCCTCTCTGGTCGGCCGGCATCCCGAGGCGGCCCCGGGGGAGTCCAGACCCGACAGTTTCTGAGCCCTCCAGCTTCAGCCTCCCTCGCACACTCTCACCAACCCGCCTCTCCCCTTCGTCCCCTTTCCTGCCACCCGCACCCCCAGACCAGGCTTGAGAGGACTGGGCCAATGCCCATTACTGATTCCCGGGGGCACCTCCCCCCAAACAAAGCAAATGGCTTCCCAGCCTCCCAGCACCTCCACCGGGGAGGAGCGGCTGAAGGCGGGTCCCAATCGCTGCCCGATCCCAGGGAGCAGGGGGAGAGCTGGTGGCCGGGCGGGCGCGGGGCCCGGGTCCCCCGCGGGCATATGTTCTCGGCGGCTGGGTTCAGGCCCAGGGGCCAGGGCCGGCAGGGCCCAGCCTCGGAAACCTAAAAAGGCTCTGAGCGAGATCCGAGAGCCTTAACCCCTGCCTGTCCTCTACCAGCTTCAGCCGGCCGGGGAGGGGGCTCCCTCCGTCCACGCCCGGCCCCCGCCCACCCCCTAAGCCCCGATTGGCTGCAGCTCAAACGGCCTGGGCTGAGGGGAGGGAGGGAAGGCCTGAAAAAGGGAGGAAGTCATTGAGTGTAACCAGATTTGGAAGGTGTGTCGGCGCTGGGTGGGGGTGGGGAGGCACCCCAGGCTTGGGAGCTGGGGAACCCGGGATGGGCTCTGAGAGGGTAGGAGCTGGCCCTCCCCTCACCGCCCTGCCGTCATCCCTGCAGGCCGGGGGCCTGGGGCAGAGCCCTACCCCTGTGGCGAGCTCCTAAGAGCCCTGATGGGATTTGCAGGAAAGGGCCCCTCGGCGGGGTGCACCCCAGGGCCGCAGGAGGGGAGTTTCACAGGGCGTCCGGTGCCCCCCAGGCTGCCCCAGAGACTTCTTCAGATGATGGAAGGTCTGTCCGTCCACCTCCACTCTCCCTCGGGGCATCTCTAGGCCTCCGGAATTAGCAGCTGAGCTCAGTCCGGGGCCTTTTGCCCCGGCCAGTCCGCTCTCTAGGCCTTACCCCCTCCTGCCCCAATACTGACCCCCACCCCACCCGCTCTGGCCTGGAAATAGCCCTGCCGCTGTGACACAGCAGATGTCTCTGAGCTTTCCAGAAGGACAAGCCTGAGGACAGGGCGTGGGGAGGGGCCCCCGGTGTGTGTAGTGGGAGTGAGGGCTGCTTGAGAGTGCGTGGGGTTGCCGGGGGCCAGGGTCAGAGAGGAGTCAGCCCTGGGCCTGTCAGCCCCCGGCAGCTGGGATTTCACCGACTGGACTGACGGTCCCAGGTGGGGTCTCGAGGGGAGAGCCTGGGGCCTCAACAAGGCTTCGTAGGAAATGGCTCAGCCTTCCCCTCCCCTCCCCGCTGCAGGGCGCTCGGCCCCTCTCCAGGCCTCGTCCTTCCTGAGAGCACACCTCTCCCCTCCCCCATGGTGGTGCCTGGCTCCGGCCCCTTTGGCTCAACTGTGTGTGGAGAGGCCGTCTCAGAACAGAGGGGGAAGAAGCAAAAGCTGGTTTTGGGGCGGGAGGGAACCCTCCTTTCCCGCTCCTGCAGGGAATTGTTCCCCATTTGGGCCAAGTGGCTCGCTCCCGCCACCGCCGCCGGATGAGATAAGCTGTCAGCAATACAGCTGCTGGGGCCTGAGGCTGAGGCTGAGGCTGGATGGGAGGGGGCACAGGCGGCAGGGGCTGCCCAACCTGGAGAAGCTGTAACGGGTGGTTCCCCGCCAGGCGGGCATCGTGCTTCCTCTAGTTTCCTCTGTCCCGCTAAGTGGTAGGAAGGGGTTGGGGCAGGGGCCGTCTCTGGGCATCGTCTCAGGACTGAAACTGAGCATCTGGGCGCCTGGGAGGAGGTCAGAACGGCTCCCCACGCCCTTTTCTAGGAGTGGGGCGGGAGCTGGGGGTTGAGCCGTCCCCCTGAAGGAGGTAGGGGTACCCAGCCGGGGTGGAAGGAGCTGTGTGCCCTCCTTACCCCACCAGCCCCTCAGCCCCTCCGAACAAAGAGGCCTATGCGGCAGCTCTGTCCCACAGCTGTTCCCCAGTTGCTATTCCTTCTCCTGGAGCCAACCACCGAGGGAGGGGCTGGAGGGGGCAGCAGCTGTCCCGGCACCTCCCTCGCTGGGCCCTCTCTTCTCCCCCTCCACTTGAGGCCTGGGGTGGCCTCAGGGACTGGCTCTGGGGCTCCTCCCACCCCTTTGGTGGCATCCCCATTGGGGTGGGAAGGAGGGAACCCGGCCTGAGCAGAGTTCCCCTCCTCTGCCTGGCCTCTGAGGGGGAGGAGGGAGAAGAAGGTCACTGCCCCTAGAGTGGGACTCTGGGCCCACCCCTCTCCTGCTGACCGGGACCACTTGCTGTCTGGCCCAGGGCCAGTTGCTGGGGAGAAACCTT
>NW_020172271.1:1332936-1337280 GCF_003031525.2 Neophocaena asiaeorientalis asiaeorientalis | reverse complement strand
CCCCCCGCCCCAGCAGCCTCAAGGCCTCCCTCCCAGGGATCTGGCTGCAGTTTGCAAGTAGCACTCTGGGCATTCGAGCACCAGCTTTGGAGGCTGTCAGGGTTGTGAGAGGCTGTGAGGCCCTGGGTGTCAAGACTGTGCGAAAGTGTTGTGGGCCTGTGTGTGTTTGAGAGAGACCGCACCAAAGCACCAGGAGGCTGGGAGTGAGTGTGTCATGGAATCTGCAAGCTGCCAAACCATTGTGCTGCAGTGGAGCCAGGGGTAGAGGGGGCGGGCCTGGGGAGCTGCTGGGGAAGGAAGGATGAATCAGTGAAAGGGTGGTGGAGCCAAGGGGACCAGAGCCCAAGGCCAGAGGGACAGAGAGACTGAGACTCCCCTCCTGGGAGCAGGTTGAGGGGGGATACTGGGGTTCCCCAGGCCTTACCCTCCAAAGGCCATCCCCCAAGATCTGGTGGGGGGCAGGAAAAGATACGTAAGGGGGCACCTTCAGCCCCACCCTTTCCCATCTCTTGGGCAACACCAGTAAACAAGGCTGATTCTCCCACCCTCTCCCAACCTCCTAAAAGCAGTGCTCAGGGAAGCTGATGGATTTCAGGCCTGCATTGTCCTTTACAAGTAAGCTGGTTTCCAATGATCTATACTCCAGGCCACTCCTGGCTCCTGGATATTTCTCTCTGGCTGTTAAAAGGGAACTAGGCCCCCCAAATCTTGGGGTACCAGTTCTGGTCCGTAGTATTCCTCAAAGGAGGGGATGGGTCGAGAGCCTCGGCTGCCCCCATGTGGACTTGAGTCCACATGGGTAACACTCCCCCCGGCTCTTGTGAAATCTTACTGGTCCCTGTCATTTGAGAACATGATTTTCAAACCTTCTCCAGTTCAGAGTAGAATTTGGCTGGAACCGCGTTGGTCCCATTCCTCTCCAACTTCAGTTTTTAAAATATTCATTCATTCAACCAGTATTTATTGAGATTCTACTAGGTTCTAGGCTCCGAGTAGACATAAGATACAGTATCTGGAGGAAAAGAAGGCAGACAAAAGAAGTATATACTGTATGATTCTATTCATAGAAAACTCTAGAAAATGCAAGCTAATCTATAGCGACCAAGAGCAGGTCAGTCGTTGCCTGGGAAGGAGACACCAGGAGGGGCAGGAGTGATGGATCACAAAGGAGAGGAAACTTTGAGGAGGGGTGGATATGTTTATTATCTTGATTTGTGGTGATGGCTTTGTGGGTATATACATGTCAAAACTTATCCAGTTGTACTTTCTAATAAGTAGTTTATTGTACATCAAGCATACCTCATTAAAACTGTTTAAAAAAGAAAAAGAAAGGAAACGAAACAAAACGGTGTCTGCCCCCGAGAGGCTTCCAATCTTGCGTAACTGCATGGATGCCTGTAGCCTGCTAGGAGGCTCGCACAAGTGCCGTGCAAGAGGTGAAACTACACGCTGAAGGAACACATTGGGAGGCAGCCTCATTCTGAAGGGAGAGGAGGGGTCCATCAAGGGCCGGGCCTCACAGGATGGAGAATTTGGTAGTCAGAGAAGGAGTAGGTCCTGACCCAGCGCTCAAGCAGCACCTCAGGAGCTGGGCGGGGGAGGGGAGGGCACTGTGCTAGAAGTGGAGCCCTCCCGAGCCCAGATGGCCTCTCCGCTCCGCAGACAGCAAGGCTATCGTAGATGGGAACCTCAAGCTGATCCTGGGCCTGATCTGGACACTGATCCTGCATTACTCCATCTCCATGCCCATGTGGGAGGATGAGGGGGATGAGGATGCCCGAAAGCAGACACCCAAGCAGCGTCTACTCGGCTGGATCCAGAACAAGGTGCCCCAGCTGCCCATCACCAACTTCAACCGTGACTGGCAGGATGGCAAAGCTCTGGGCGCCCTGGTGGACAACTGTGCCCCTGGTAAGTGGGCCGGCGGCACACCATGGATCCTTGAGCCCGGAAGGGGGGCTGGGATGAGCTGGTGATGCCGAAGCTTCTGTTTGTCAGAACACATGTCCCAGGGTTGGGGGATCAGGACCCCCTGCCCCAGCTGAGAATCACTGCTGGAGTTAGACCCTTCCTGATGAGTTGCCAGATCCTGCAGTGGCAGGAAAAGGGTTTACAGGCCAGGACACTGGGGTTCAGAAAAGGCCAGTGACTTGTCCAAGATCACACAGCTTATCTGTGGCAGAACTGAACCAGAGCCCAGGGCCTCAACTCCCTGCTTCCTACTTTGCCACATGGGTGTCATTTCTGCTCAGCCAGCAAAAAGCAAATGTGGTGGGACTCTGGCTTTCCAAAGAAGGCCAGGACTTAGACCCAAAGAAGGCTGTTCTTTGTGAGCCCCTGGGACAGCGTTGAGAAGGGGTTGAAGCCCAGGATGATGTGGGCTGAGGCTGATGTGACACTGCCCAGTGGCAGGTGACCCAGCCCTGCCCTCTGTCGATGTAGGCCATGGCCTGCTCAGGTGGGGGCAGCTGAGGGCCCATGAGAGGACTGAGGCATCACAGGCGAGAGCCGTACCCCTCGTGCGGCTCCCTTTCTGACCCTCATCTCCTGAGAAGATAGGTCTTCTCAACCCCTATCGGTCAGCTCTGCCTCTGGGGAGCCATGTCCCCTTGGGCGAATCCTCCCTCAGCCTGGGGTCAGCTGGGGAGCAGGGGGTGGGAGGCGGGGGCACTGGCCGCCTGGGAAGCATTCCCAGCTGCTGAGCCATTGCCCATGGCTGGTGCGGCTGCCAGCAGTGAGCTCAGCTGTTCTGGCCAGTCATGGATTCCAGCCTTTGAGCTGGCCCCCTCCCCGCCAGTGAGCAGCGCCCTCCTTCTTCAGCTCTGGCTTGGACCAAGCACACCCTAACCCCTGCACCCCTTCCCAGGAGTGACCTGTGGCCACCTCAGCATTCCTCCCATTAGAAGGACTGGGTTCTGGGTGGCTGGAGAGAAGAACTCATCCTCTCCAAACAGGCCCTTCAGTGCCTCCATTTCCCCAAGGGGGAAGTCAGGAAGGAGAGAGAGTCTTATGCTCTGAGGCTGTTGTGGGGAAGGGCTTGGAGACCTAGGACTTCAGGGCAGTTGTGAGGAGACCTTTGAGGCGACGGGTCAGAAGCATGTGTGGGACGGGGACTGCCCACCCGGAGGCAGCTGGGATGAGGCAGGAGAGGTCTGCGAGGGATGCCCTCACAGGGGTTTGGTGTTCAGGGTCGGTGCTGGGGCCTGGTAGGCAGGAGGCCGGCTGGCAGGGCTGGTGCCAGGCTGCGTCAGCCGGGGCAGAAAGCCCTCATTGTTGGTGCTAGGGAGGGCTGCCGTGCCTCTAAACAGCGATGGGCATCCCAGCTGATGGGCTATAACATCGGGGGTCAGCAGGAACCTGGCTGGTCAGGGGCCTAGGGCTGCGTGGGAGGGAGTGTGAACCCACAGCCCATGAGGGTGTTGGATGAGCAAATGCTCTGTATGCTGGCTGACTGCTTCCCCTAGTCATCGCCTCCCTCCGCCATCTCTCCAGGCCTCTGCCCTGACTGGGAGGCCTGGGACCCCAACCAGCCTGTGGAGAACGCCCGGGAGGCCATGCAGCAGGCGGACGACTGGCTCGGGGTGCCCCAGGTACACTGGCGGACGGGGCGGTGGGAGAGTAAGGGGGCCAGAGGGCCAAGGGTGGAGTTGGGTCTATAAGGGTACCTGGTCAGGATGTGGGTGAGAACCGGGGCTCCTGGCTAAGGAGGGCATCCTCTAACTCCCTTCCTCCTCATGGCAGGTGATTGCTCCCGAGGAGATTGTGGACCCCAACGTGGATGAGCATTCTGTCATGACCTACCTGTCCCAGTTCCCCAAGGCCAAACTCAAACCTGGTGCCCCTGTTCGCTCCAAGCAGCTGAACCCCAAGAAGGCCATCGCCTACGGACCTGGTATGTACTGAGCCCTCACAGCCCTCCCCGGGCAGCTGGGCACAGGCTAGGATGGCTCTCCCTAAACTCTCGGGCTCTGCCTTCTGCCCTGCAGGCATTGAGCCGCAGGGCAATACCGTGCTGCAGCCCGCGCACTTCACCGTGCAGACAGTGGATGCTGGCGTGGGCGAGGTGCTGGTCTACATTGAGGACCCCGAGGGCCACACCGAGGAGGTACGGAGAGGCCACTGGGGGTTGGACAGAGACCACAGGCCAACAGCTGAAGTGGCCTGGAGATGGCTGCCAGAGCTACCCTCTATGCTGGAGATGGGAGACGCCTCACCATGGGGGCTGCAGGAGCTGTGGGCTTAGGAGGGGCTCTAACTGCCAATCTTTTCCCTTCCCAATAGGCAAAGGTGGTTCCCAACAACGACAAGGACCGCACCTACGCTGTCTCCTACGTGCCCAAGGTC
>NW_020172271.1:1293217-1332885 GCF_003031525.2 Neophocaena asiaeorientalis asiaeorientalis | reverse complement strand
CCTCCTTGGCTCTGCTCTGCTCTGCTCCTCCATCCCCTCTCAGAGCTGCTCTCCTCTAAAAGCTTACCTTTGGCCTCTGACCCCCAGGTGACCGTGCTCTTTGCTGGCCAGAACATCGAACGCAGCCCCTTTGAGGTGAACGTGGGCATGGCCCTGGGGGATGCCAACAAGGTGTCAGCCCGTGGTCCTGGCCTGGAGCCCGTGGGCAACGTGGCCAACAAACCCACCTACTTTGACATCTACACCGCGGGTGAGGACGGCCCCCTTACACCTGACACCCCCTGACTGGGTGTGGGGCGTATGCATGGGGGCCTGGGGCAGAGTCCCAGCCAGAGGGCAGTGGTCTCAGGGTGAGGGAGCCCCAAGCAGAATGAGGGCTGATGGCCGTTGTCGCAACAGGGGCCGGCACTGGTGACGTTGCCGTGGTGATCGTGGACCCGCAGGGCCGGCGAGACACAGTGGAGGTGGCCCTGGAGGACAAGGGCGACAGCGCGTTCCGCTGCACGTACAGGCCTGTGATGGAGGGACCCCACACGGTGCACGTGGCCTTCGCCGGTGCCCCCATCACCCGCAGCCCTTTCCCTGTCCACGTGGCAGAAGGTAAAGGCCCTCCACCCATCCGCATGATCCCCTCCCCGACGCCAGGACACAGAGAGCGTTGCCACCGAATTCCGCGTCTGAGGATTTACGGGAAACGCACTACCTCCAGGGGCGGGGTGGGGGGAGCCATCTGAAGGCTTAAAATGGGCAGAAGAGCGAGCCAAGGGGTGGGGCTCTCGAGAGCTCGTCTGTCCATCGCCTGCCCCCAAGGGGGCTCAGGAGGCCACAGTGAAGGATGCCAGACAGGGACCACTGTGGAAGGGTTGAGGGGGAAGCGACAGGGCCACGTGGGTGGGGGGCATTTAGGTGAGCACCTGTACGCCAGGCCCTCAAGCAGTGACCCCCCACTTGGTTCTCTCTTTGCCATTCAGAGCCCCTGCCGCCGCTCGCCCCCTCCGTGCCCATCGTCCACCAGGCCAAGAGAGTGGCGCCACGTTAGTACAATCCAGTGGAGGCGGGGCCGGGCATGGCCATAGCTGACTGGCCTCTCCTGTGCTGTGTGGCATGGCCCAAGCGGTGTGGAATCGCGCCCCCCTTCTGTGGCATTCTGTGACAGGCCCCAAGTTCTGCGCCTCTGCCTATGTTTTGTGGCAGATCTAGTTTCTTTGCCACTTGCCTGATGATTTCCGTGATACAAGACCTCCGTTTCGTGCCATTGCCTGTGTTCCATGGCAGGCTCCGGGTTCCGTGCCGTTGCCTGTTCTGTGGCAGTACCCGGATTCTCTGCCATTGTCTGTGTTCCGTGGCAGGCCTGGATTATATGTCATTGCTTGTTTGGTGGCAGCCCATGGGTTCCATGCCATTTTATGGGTTCCGTGGCAGGCTGAGATCACTGTTCTTTGGCCTGTGTTCAGTAGCAAAGTCTGGGTTCATTGCCACTAGCAGTGTTCTGTGGCAGGCTGACTTCCATGCATTGCCTGGGATCTGTGGCAGGCTTCCGGTTATATGCATATCTCTTGTTCCATGGTGTTGCTGAGTGTTTTGTGGCATGACTTAGTTCCTAAAGCTGCTATGGTGGCTCTGAGAAGGCTCAGATGGCTCTAGGTGGGTGGCCTTGGGGTAGGTGAAAGGTCCTTCCCTGTCTCTCTTTGCTCCAGTCTCTGCTCAGGCTCTGCCTTGCCTGTGTCCCAAGCGACACTGACTCCAAGGAGCCTGGTGGGGAGGGTTTCTTGTGAGCAGCCTGATGAGGGGGGCTGGGGGCACCGTGGCCAGCTCCCTGCCCAGCATGGTCTCGGCAGCCCTAGTTGTGTCGGGGGCACCAGGGAGCACGGGGGAGGGTTGCGTGAGGCCATGGCCTGTGCCTGGGGGGCGTCAGGAGGGCTGTGCACAGCGAGGTGGGGGATGAGAGGTGAGGGCTGAGGCTCTGTCTAGGGCCTCTCGGCGCCCCCAGCCTCACCCCTCTTCTCTCTCCCAGCCTGTAACCCTAACGCCTGCCGCGCCTCTGGGCGGGGCCTGCAGCCCAAGGGCGTGCGTGTCAAAGAGGTGGCTGACTTCAAGGTGTTCACCAAGGGTGCTGGCAGCGGGGAGCTCAAGGTCACAGTCAAGGGACCAAGTGAGTGCCAGGGGGCCGTGGTGGGAGTCGGGGCACAGGGGGGGAAATACAGCCAGTGGTTCTGAGCCCCTGAGGGCAGTGATGGTCAGCACCACGCCCCCCTGGGGGGCTCCAAAGAGACACTGACTGGAGGCTCCCTGGGACCTCAGGCACATTGTCTGACCTCTGCCTCAGTCTCCCAGTGTGCAAGCCGGGAATGCTGCTCTCGCCGGTGTGCTGCCCTGGGCTGTTACACAGTGCCTACTACAGTGCCTACCGGCAGCAGTATCCTCAGGCTGGGCCTGGGTCCCAAGGCTCCCGGAGGGGACTGAGCAGCTGGGACTCGCAGAGCATTGACCCCCCACTTCCCACACCTCCTCAGAAGGCACAGAGGAGCCGGTGAAGGTGCGGGAGGCTGGGGATGGTGTGTTCGAGTGCGAGTACTACCCCGTGGTGCCTGGCAAGTACGCGGTGACCATCACATGGGGCGGCTATGCCATTCCCCGCAGGTAAGCACCATGCGGCCCCCGTGCCTCCAGGTCTGGTCCCTCAGAGGGTGGGAGAGGGAGGCGGGCTGCCTGGGACTCTGAGGGAAGGGAGGGGGACGAGTACCTCTGGTGGGGGCAGCTCCCGGCATGGACACCAGCTCCCTCTTTGCCCAGCCCCTTTGAGGTGCAGGTGAGCCCAGAGGCAGGAGTGCAGAAGGTGCGGGCCTGGGGTCCCGGCTTGGAAACTGGCCAGGTGGGCAAGTCAGCCGACTTTGTGGTGGAGGCCATTGGCACGGAGGTGGGGACGCTGGGTAAGTGGCTGGGGTGGTGACAGGTGGGAAGTGGGGGGAGTGGTGTGATGGAAGGACACTGGGGGGTGACTGGGGTCAGGAGGTGGGAGTGCTAGCGAGTGTCGAGATGAGACTGGGAGATGGGACGTGGGGTGATCAGGGTGGGGACGCCGGGAGAGCGATGCCCCGGGGACCTGCCTGAGTATCCAAGTTGCTTCTTGTGCCCTCTGACCCTCCCCATCTTTCACCTAGGCTTCTCCATTGAGGGCCCTTCACAGGCCAAGATCGAGTGTGATGACAAGGGAGATGGCTCCTGCGACGTGCGGTACTGGCCCACAGAACCAGGGGAGTACGCCGTGCACGTCATCTGCGACGATGAGGACATTCGAGACTCGCCCTTCATTGCCCACATCCAGCCAGCTCCACCAGACTGCTTCCCGGACAAGGTGGGGGTCCCAGCTCCCGCGGGCCCGGGACAAGGTGAACAGGCCCTCCTCCAGTCCCCAACACAGCCCTCCGGTCTTGCCCCTGCGCAGGTGAAGGCCTTTGGGCCCGGCCTGGAGCCCACTGGCTGCATCGTGGACAGGCCAGCAGAGTTCACCATTGATGCCCGTGCTGCTGGCAAGGGAGACCTGAAGCTCTATGCCCAGGTGGGGTGTTGCCCCACCTCTGTGCCCCTCGCCGCTGTAGCAGGGACCCTGGGGGGGTGGGGGCAAGTTAGAGAAAGGGGCCTCCAGGCCTCACAGGACTGATTCTCATGGATCCATTAGAACTATGAAAAATTTAAAGTTTTGTGTTTTCTTATTGATGATAATCTTAAAAACATATTTTACCAAATATATATTTTTGTACTAATAATTTGCAATTGAAAGATGATTTGACTGAGTAAGACATTGGTTTCCCAGCTGAGTTTCTCACAGTGGTGTCCACTGACCCCTAGAGGTTAATGAATATGTTCTTGGGTCCAAGAGGATGATTTCTTCTTTAAAAGGTTATTTATTCAATTTTAGGAACATTGATTTAGCTGAGCGTTTCCCCTGACAACACATTTCAGAGACCTAGGCTGGGAGACCAGGCCACACAGATGGTCTAGAGCCTGGCCTCCCTGTTCCCAGGGTGCGCCCTGGCCACCAGAGCTTGTGGCACTAGGCTCTCCCGGTCTGAGGTCTGTGGCTGGGCGGGGCCTGTGAGTGGGTTGGCGGCGGGTAAGGAGGATGGCCCACGGCCAGCAGAGGGCGCTGGTGCTCTAGGAGTCCGGGGCACTCCAAGAACCTTGCTTTGGGTGACGCCCACAGGACGCAGATGGCTGCCCCATTGACATCAAGGTCATCCCCAACGGCGATGGTACCTTCCGCTGCTCCTACGTGCCCACCAAGCCCATCAAACACACCATCATCATCTCCTGGGGAGGCGTCAACGTCCCCAAGAGCCCCTTCCGGGTATGTCCTTTGCTCCCTGCCCCGTGCCCACTGCCAGGGGCCCCAGAGGGAGGGCGGAGCCTCACGCAGGAGATGTTGGCTGTCCCTGGGCCCTGTCATCGCTCCCCACCTCAAGGTCCCTGCGAAGATGCTAAGACTGGTCCTGCTAAGGCTGGGCTCAGAAGTGCTGGGGAAAGGGATAGACCTTGAGGAAGGGGCACCGTGCTGACCATCGACTCTTCCCCACAGGTAAACGTGGGAGAGGGCAGTCACCCTGAGCGGGTGAAGGTGTACGGCCCTGGCGTGGAGAAGACAGGCCTCAAGGCTAATGAGCCCACCTACTTCACGGTGGACTGCAGCGAGGCGGGGCAAGGTGCCCTGAGGACCAGGGAGTGGGGCGGGGCCGGGCGGGGCCGGGCAGGGTCTGGGTGGGAGGCGCTAGTACCCTCCACCTGGTCCCAGCAGTAGGCGGACTGGTCAAGTGCCGGAGGTTGTTGAGCCCCCCGCTCATGGCCTCGTGCCTGCCTCCCCTCAGGCGATGTAAGCATTGGCATCAAGTGTGCCCCCGGCGTGGTGGGCCCTGCAGAGGCTGACATCGACTTTGACATCATCAAGAATGACAATGACACCTTCACAGTCAAGTACACACCTCCAGGGGCCGGCCGCTACACCATCATGGTGTTGTTTGCCAACCAGGTACCCTACGCTTGGGTTTTGGTTGTCACGGGTGGCTGCACACCCCACCCTGCCCCGGCCCACATCTCAGTCAGCAGCCTAAGAGGCAGTCGTTTGGGGACAATTCTACAGCCGTTGATTGCGCACTTCCTATGTGTAGGCAGCGTGCCTCAGAGGAAACAAAGGGCACTTTTTCAGAGACTGCTCGTGTCCACCCTGACCAAGCTTTTTCTCTCTCCAGGAGATCCCTGCCAGCCCCTTCCATATCAAGGTGGACCCATCCCACGATGCCAGCAAGGTCAAGGCTGAGGGCCCTGGGCTGAACCGCACAGGTAGGTGTCTGAGTCAGGGCTGGGCTGGGCTGGGGGTGGGGCTGGGTGGCCGCCAGCCCCTCACCACCATCTCGGGGTGACTCCCCAGGTGTGGAAGTTGGGAAGCCCACTCACTTCACGGTGCTGACCAAGGGAGCCGGCAAGGCCAAGCTGGACGTGCACTTTGCCGGGGCTGCCAAGGGAGAAGCTGTGCGAGACTTTGAAATCATCGACAACCACGACTACTCCTACACTGTCAAGTACACGGCCGTGCAGCAGGTGTGTCCGCCCCCTCCATGCTCCACCCGTCCTGGCTATGGGGTCGTGGGTCTCCTTCCTTCAGTCTCACAGGGCCTGCTCTGCATGTAGCCTCCCAGATCTTGCCCTTTGCTGCCTTCCATCCTCTCTCGCTGTGGGTCTCTGAGCCTGTGGTCCACATCGGCCAAAGGCATGTTGCCAGGCTGTGCCTAAGCCACCCAGTTCTGACCTCCTGTTGTACCCAATAGGGCAACATGGCAGTGACAGTGACCTATGGTGGAGACCCTGTCCCCAAGAGCCCCTTTGTGGTGAATGTGGCACCCCCGCTGGACCTCAGCAAAGTCAAAGTTCAAGGCCTCAACAGCAGTAAGTGGGGCAAGAGCTGCCCTGGGAGTGAGGAGAGCTGGGCGGGGGCAGTGGGTTGCTGTCTCTGCTCACGGTGTCCCTTGCCGTCTACACAGAGGTGGCTGTGGGACAGGAACAGGCATTTTCTGTGAACACGCGAGGGGCTGGCGGTCAGGGCCAGCTGGACGTGCGGGTGATCTCACCCTCCCGACGACCCATCCCCTGCAAGCTGGAGCCCGGGGGTGGAGCTGAAGCCCAGGCTGTGCGCTACATGCCCCCTGAGGAGGGACCCTACAAGGTGGACATCACCTACGATGGTCACCCGGTGCCTGGCAGCCCCTTCGCTGTGGAGGGTGTCCTGCCCCCTGACCCCTCCAAGGTGAGGAAATAGGGGCTGGTGGGAGCTGGGAGTTGGGGGCTTCTAGCGAAGATGGGTGAGTCACAGGGGCAGAGGCCAGAGGGCCTTACGTCCTGGAGTGAGCATAGCCGAGGACCCAGGGCCGAGGCAGTCCCCCACTTCAGGGCCTGCCTTTGAGACTGCTTAGTGTTTTTTTGGTTTTGATTTTTGTATTTTTATTGAAGTATAGTTGATTTATAATGTTGTGTTCGTTACTGCTGTACAACAAAGTGATTCAGTTATACATATATGTACATTCTTTTTTTAATATTCTTTTCCATTATGGTTGGTTGTAGGATTTTTTTTTTTTGGCCGCACTGAGCAGCATGTGGGATCTTACGTCCCCGACCAGGGATCAAACCTGTACCCCCTGCAGTGGAAGCACAGTGTCCTAACCACTGGATGGACAGGTTGTTGAATATAGTGCTCTGTGCTATACAGTAGGACCTTGTTGTTTATCCATCCTACATATAAAAGCTTATATCGAGACAGCTCAGCTATTAAAAGCCTGGCCTTGGATCCGACCTGGGCTTCAATCCCAGGTCCACCAGCTGCGACAAATTATTTAATCTCTCTACCTGCGTTTCCTCGCCTGGAATTGTTATAAGGACTCAGCCTGTGGTAGCTGCTACAGTTGAAAGCGCTTAGCTGATTTGAGAGCCGTGAAGGCCTCGTGGGCGAGGTCAGGTGTAGGTAATCCACACACCTGTTCCTTCTTTTAGGTCTGTGCTTACGGCCCTGGTCTCAAGGGCGGGCTGGTAGGCACGCCAGCGCCCTTCTCCATCGACACCAAGGGGGCGGGCACGGGTGGCCTGGGGCTGACCGTGGAGGGCCCCTGCGAGGCCAAGATCGAGTGCCAGGACAATGGCGATGGCTCGTGTGCTGTCAGCTACCTGCCCACGGAGCCGGGCGAGTACACCATCAACATCCTGTTTGCCGAAGCCCACATCCCCGGCTCGCCCTTCAAGGCTACCATCCGGCCCGTGTTCGACCCGAGCAAGGTGCGGGCCAGTGGTCCAGGCCTGGAGCGCGGCAAGGCTGGTGAGGCAGCCACCTTCACTGTGGACTGCTCGGAGGCGGGCGAGGCTGAGCTGACCATCGAGATCCTGTCGGACGCCGGCGTCAAGGCCGAGGTGCTGATCCACAACAATGCCGACGGCACCTACCACATCACCTACAGCCCCGCCTTCCCCGGCACCTACACCATTACCATCAAGTATGGCGGGCACCCCGTACCCAAATTCCCCACCCGCGTCCATGTGCAGCCCGCTGTCGACACCAGTGGAGTCAAGGTCTCGGGACCCGGTGTGGAGCCCCACGGTGAGTGAGAGAGGAGCCTGGAGCTGGTCGCATCGCCGGTCAGGGAGGGAGGGAAGCGGGGCTGAGGGCTTGTGGGGGGGGAAGGGAGGGCTTTGGGGCAACGCTGAGTCTTTAGGGCTCAGATACCCCAGAAGAAGGCGCCTGAGCCAAAGGCAGGACGCGGAGCTTCACCTCTGGTCTCGTGGCAAAATTGCATTTTCCTGGGGAGATTCGCAACTTTCATCAGCTGATCTGAGAAAGCTAAGAACCTTGCTCTCCATGGTACAGAGGGAAAGCTTTGGGGTTGAGGGTGACAAGAGTCAGGAGACAGTTCAGCTCAGCTCGGTGACTGTGAGTTACCATCTGCTGGGGGCCAGACCCTGGGCTAGGCATGGCGGGGTGTGCAGAGGAACCTAAGACCCAGACCCGCCCTCAAGGGGCGCACAGCCTGGTGGGGAGACTCAGGTGAACAGAGTGTCAGTATGTGGTGAGGGGAGCGCAGGCAGGGGCAGTGGGAGGCGGGGCCCGGAGCTCGCAGGGCTGAGGGGGGCAGGGCTCAGGCTGGGGAGCAGCAGGTGGGGAGGAGGAGAGGCCTCGGAGTTGGGGAGGGAGGGCGCGCTGGGGTGAGCAGCTGTGTGAAGGCTGCCCCCAACCTATGCTGAGCTCTCGTCTCCTGGGAGCCAGGTGTCCTGCGTGAGGTGACCACTGAGTTCACTGTGGACGCAAGATCCCTGACAGCCACGGGTGGGAACCACGTGACGGCTCGCGTGCTCAACCCCTCGGGTGCTAAGACGGACACCTACCTGACAGACAACGGGGATGGCACCTACCGAGTGCAGTACACGGCCTACGAAGAGGGTGAGGGGCTGGGCTGAGCAGGGGTGGTGGGGATCTGATGCCGGCATTTTCGGGGGTTGGGGAGGTAGGGGCCTCGCACACCCTGACTTGCACTGTGTGGCTGGCTTCCAGGAGTGCATTTGGTGGAGGTGCTGTATGATGACGTAGCTGTGCCCAAGAGCCCCTTCCGAGTGGGCGTGACTGAGGGCTGTGACCCCACTCGCGTCCGGGCCTTTGGGCCAGGCCTGGAGGGTGGCTTGGTCAACAAGGCTAACCGCTTCACTGTGGAAACGAGGTATTCCTCCCTCCGCCTTTCCTAACCTTGACCCTGATCCCAGCCACCTGGTCTCCCCCTTCATCCTTCTGTGTGTGCCTCATCCCCAGCCTATCCCCTGTCAAGGGTGCAAACCTCCCCGTGTCCCAACCCCTGTAGCTGGTCCCTTCTCAGCTGGGCCCCCAGCCCCCATTCAGCTTCTCCATCCCCACTCACTGGTCCTAGCGGAGCTGATATAGGGGTGTCATCTTGTAGGGGAGCTGGCACTGGGGGCCTAGGCCTAGCTATCGAGGGCCCGTCGGAAGCCAAGATGTCCTGCAAGGACAACAAGGATGGTAGCTGCACCGTGGAGTACATCCCTTTCACCCCTGGAGACTATGACGTCAACATCACCTTCGGGGGCCGGCCCATCCCAGGTGTGCACGGGGTGGGTGGGACTCAGGGAGGGCAGCAGGAGGCCTGCTCAGCGAGAGAGAAACTGGAAGGAAGTCAGGTGTGGGGACTCATCCCTAGAGCAGGAAAGCCCCGAGCCCAGCCGGCAGGGAGGACGTGGAGCAGGCAGGTGCTGCGGTCGCGGCCAAGAGGCAGGGCGGCGCGTGCAGTTCGTTCCCAGAGGTCCAGCACTGGTGTCTTGGCCCTTTGTCTGGAGCGCCAGACCTCGTGGGTTCGGTCACTCAGACACAGTGCAAGCCTCTGTCGCAGGCTCAGCAAGGACAGCCTCTCACACCCTCTCCCTCTCACTGTCTGCAAAGCAAGGAACCCCCCTGCCCTCCTGCATGGCCGAGTTGCTCAGGGCAGGGGTAGGGGTGGGGAGGGTGGGGTTATGTCTTCAATTATCACATAACTCGGGCCTGCTGAAATTGGACATTTCTCTTCCTTATCTAATTTCACGCTGGCAAAAATGCATTTTCTGTTACAGATACTCCACTTTTAACATTTTATTAATTTAGGAAGGCCTTCTTCCAGGCTTGTGGTCTAAATAAGTGGATTTGCCCAGCCGCAGTCTGTAGCCAAGTAGCCAAGTTTATTTTCCTTGTTTACATTTTCTTAGCAAGTCCCTAAGCGTTTGCACATTTGGTCTGGTCTCCCTGGGGCATTTCAAAGGCAGGGAAGGCGTCCTCCTCCTCCTCGTTCCTCGGTGTCAGGTAGACCCTCCTGGGCAGGTGGGTAGGGGCTGATGTCCCTCTCCTTGCAGGGAGTCCATTCCGGGTGCCAGTGAAGGATGTGGTGGACCCTGGGAAGGTGAAGTGCTCCGGCCCAGGGCTGGGAGCCGGTGTCAGGGCCCGGGTACCCCAGACCTTCAAGGTGGACTGCAGCCAAGCTGGCCGGGCTGCCCTGCAGGTGGCCGTGCTGAGCCCCACAGGTATGGAATGTCTGGGGCAGGGTGGAGGGAGGCAGAAATGATGCCAAGAGGCTTTGCTGACCCTGCTCCCCTTGCCCAGGTGTGGCTGAGCCTGTGGAGGTGCGTGACAATGGAGATGGCACCCATACCGTCCACTACACCCCAGCCACTGATGGGCCCTACACAGTAGCTGTCAAGTACGCCGACCAGGAGGTGCCACGCAGGTGAGGCCCAGCTTTGGGCTCCTGTGCTGTGCTGAGCTCTGGGGAGCTCCCACCAGGGCCGCACCTGCAGGGCCACTGCAGGGCCCTGGAAACACCCCTCCTACTTGTCTTCGCCTCATCCCACCTCTGCTGCCCCATCCCGCTCTTCCTCAGGGCCCCCTGCCTGTCTCCACCCTGGAGGTGGCACAGCCCCAGGGGCTCTCCTCTGGCTGGGCTGTCCCCCCGTGTAGATAGAAAATTTACAAAATTAGTGCCTTGGGAAAAGGCACCATGTAGCTACTAAAAAGGTGGGAGAGGGCAGCCTCCTGCATCCTCCTCTTTAAACAATTCACGGCATCTTCCTGGAGAATGGAGAAGAAATGCTCAGGCTTTGTCACAGGCACACCTGTGTGACCCTCCCCCAGACTCAGGCTGTGACCTGGTCCCTCCTCCCTGCCAGGAGTCATCTCCCCTGCTCATGAATGTGGGGAGGACTCCAGGCCCCAAACGAGACGGGATTCCCTTTGCCCCAGAGCTTAAGCCAACTGTCCATCCCTTCTGCCCCTCAAGCCCCTTCAAGATCAAGGTGCTTCCAGCCCACGATGCCAGCAAGGTGCGGGCCAGTGGCCCCGGGCTCAATGCCTCTGGCATCCCTGCCAGCCTGCCTGTGGAGTTCACCATCGATGCCCGGGATGCTGGGGAGGGCTTGCTCACTGTCCAGATCCTGGTGAGTCCATGTGCCGCCCCCCTCTCAGCTGAGGCTCTGGGCACAGGCTGGCCTTGACCTCTGTTCCTCCCCCAGGACCCTGAGGGTAAGCCCAAGAAGGCCAACATCCGAGACAATGGGGATGGCACGTACACCGTGTCCTACCTCCCGGACATGAGTGGCCGGTACACCATCACCATCAAGTATGGCGGTGATGAGATCCCCTACTCGCCCTTCCGCATCCACGCCCTGCCCACTGGGGACGCCAGCAAGTGCCTGGTCTGGCTTACACTCTTCTCCATTTCCAGTGTCCATCGGAGGCCACGGCCTGGGTGAGTGCCCCTTCTCCTCTCTTTCTGCTGTGGGCTGAGGTGGTGGGGGAGCTGGGAACTGCGGGGGGCTGGGCACAGGCCTGCGGACCCCTGACCAGACATTCCTGTGTGGCAGGTGCCTGCCTGGGCCCCCGCATCCAGATTGGGGAGGAGACGGTGATCACGGTGGACGCCAAGGCGGCAGGCAAGGGGAAGGTGACGTGCACGGTGTCCACGCCGGATGGGGCAGAGCTTGACGTGGATGTGGTTGAGAACCACGACGGCACCTTCGACATCTACTACACAGCGCCCAAGCCGGGCAAGTACGTCATCACCATCCGCTTTGGAGGCGAGCACGTCCCCAACAGTCCCTTCCACGTGCTGGTAAGCTCCGCGGCCACAGTGGGACTAGGGCGGCTGGGGAGGTGGGCCGGGCCCTCTTAGAGGTAGCAGGGAACCTGTCCCCACGTCTGATGGATCCGGGACCCAGAGTGCCCCAGAGTCGAGTCTTTTGCTTTCCCTGCAGCCTCCCAACCCAGGAGGTGAGCACAGCCCTGCATCTGGCCCCTCTGGTGGTTGGTCAGCTCTCTCTGGTGGAACTTGCCGTGTTCCTTCTGACCCTCGGGCCCACTGTCCCTGTGCATCTCCCCAGGGTGGCCCTGCAGGACGATGAAGCCCTCCAGAGGGTAGAGCACCCAAGATATCCATCCTGCCCTGTGGGCAGCCCGGGACTTCAGGTCCCTGGGCCATTCTCTGCGTCAGCTCGTGGTCACTCGAGCTGGCGTGTACCAGCTTGCTACGTCCTGTGCCCTCCCGCGCCTGGCTTTCCAGGCGTGTGACTCCATGCCCCGCAGGGAGGAGCCCTCTGACTCTGAGCAGCTGCACCGGCCCAGCACCTACCCCGCACACTGGGTACTGCCACCTCCCACCCGGGCCACACCTCGCCCCCCTCCTCCTCTTCCTTTATTTCTTCTCTTCTTCAGGGGCCAGGACTGGGGCATGGTTTGGGGTCATCTTGGGGGAGCAGGCCGGGAGTCAGGCTGGGCAGACGGATCCCCAGGCTGGGCGCGGCACCTCTTCTCTTGCAGCTGACACGCCTCTCCTGCCCTCTGGCTTCACCATGAACCATCTTTTTCTTTGCTCATTTGCTCTGACTTCAGTCATGGCTCAGGCCAAGCTCCCCAGGCCTTCCCCAGCCAAAGACTGTTCCCTCTCACCTGCCACAGGCCACAGAGGAGCCAGTGGTGCCCGTGGAGCCAATGGAGTCCATGCTGAGACCCTTCAACCTGGTCATCCCCTTCACTGTGCAGAAAGGGGAGCTCACAGGTACTGCCCCGGGGCCCTGAGGCATGAGGGCTCAAAGGGAGGACACCTGCATCCAGGCCCAGCTCCTTCTTTAGAGATGAAAGCTGGGGCCCAGAGCAGGGAAGCAAGCTACCCAGGGTCACACAGCAAGTTGAGCAGAGCTGGAACTCAGACTCCAGCTTTCTGTCTCCCAGGTCAGGGTTCATCCGGATGCTCCAGGCTGTCTCCTGGTGCCTGACCTCTGGGGTAGAAGCAGAACCACACAGGAGTGGGAGCCTGGGACAGCAAAGGGGGTTGAAGTAGGAGAAACTGGGGTCCCCCACTTAACCCTCTGCCTGGCAGGGGAGGTACGGATGCCCTCTGGGAAGACCGCCCGGCCCAGCATCACTGACAACAAGGATGGCACCATCACGGTGAGGTACGCACCCACCGAGAAAGGCCTGCACCAGATGGGGATCAAGTATGACGGCAACCACATCCCTGGTGAGTCGGGGGCCAGGCTGGGCTTGGCTGGGCTGAGAGGAGCCCATAGTGACTTCACCCTCATCTGCCTTCTTTCAACAAATCTTTATTGAGCACCTGCTGTGTGCAGACACCATGTGAGGCCTGGGAAGTCTGGTGCCCTGGTGGGAGGCCCCTGTGGCAGAGATGCAGGGCTCAGCAGGGAGGGAGCCTGTGGGGAGGTGCGGGGGCCGAGGTGGGCTCAGGCAGCTCCTGTCCTCACTATTGACCCAGCCCCCTTTCTCCGACCACCCCCAGGGAGCCCCCTGCAGTTCTACGTGGATGCCATCAACAGCCGGCACGTCAGTGCCTATGGGCCAGGCCTGAGCCATGGCATGGTCAACAAGCCGGCCACCTTCACCATCGTCACCAAGGATGCTGGGGAAGGTGAGGGGAGCCGGGTGGGGGCAGCCAGTGCAGGGGTGAGGGCAGAACCTCTGATCTCAGCCCTTCCTCCACCCACAGGGGGTCTGTCCCTGGCCGTGGAGGGCCCGTCCAAGGCAGAGATCACCTGCAAGGACAACAAGGATGGCACCTGCACCGTGTCCTACCTCCCCACGGCACCTGGGGACTACAGCATCATCGTGCGCTTTGACGACAAGCACATTCCGGGGAGCCCCTTCACAGCCAAGATCACAGGTGGGTGGACGTGTGGGCACACAGCCTGCCACACACACCCCAGCACACAACGGATGTGCAAGCCCAGCATGTTCAAGTAAGTCACCGGGGCGTTAGGGTAGGGCCCCCTCGAGGTGGAAGAGGTCATTTTTGGATAAATGTAAGGAACACTCTATCCTCTAGAGCAGGTGAGAGACATCCAGCCACCCTCTGAAAACATACCTTGTTGAGTTTTTTAAGTCAGGGTACTGATAATCCCTTTTGATAGACGAGGAAGCCAGCAGGCCCAGAGGGGGCTAAGCAACTTGATCAGAGCCACACAGCGGGAAAGGGGTATGGGCTGTCTGGCCCAGTCTAGTTTTTTGGTTCCATGCAATCACGTGACTCAGGATTTACATTCGTGTAAATTAGGGATTTAACCCATTCAGGACTGGGGCAGCCCCAGGGGAGCTGGGTGTGAATGGAGACTGCGCTCTCCCTGGTCTCTCTGTGCCTCGGAGTGGTCCCCAGTCTCTGTTGAGTCCAGCGGGGGTTGCCAGAAGTCTCCTGATCTCCATGAGGGCAGGGCCTGCCTGGAGTCACACTGCCTGACATGCCAACTCTCCCCCAGGTGATGACTCGATGAGGACGTCACAGCTGAACGTGGGCACCTCCACGGACGTGTCACTGAAGATCACCGAGAGTGACCTGAGCCTGCTGACCGCCAGCATCCGTGCCCCCTCGGGCAACGAGGAGCCCTGCCTACTGAAGCGCCTGCCCAACCGGCACATTGGTGAGCATGGGGGCCACGGGAGGGGCCCGGCAGGGTGGGGGTGGGGGTGAGGAAGGCGGGGGCAGCCGCAAAGGAACACTGCCAGGCCCAGGGCTCCATTCATGCCTGACCTCCCTCCCAACAGGCATCTCCTTCACCCCCAAGGAGGTTGGGGAGCACGTGGTGAGCGTGCGCAAGAGTGGCAAGCACGTCACCAACAGCCCCTTCAAGATCCTGGTGGGACCGTCTGAGATCGGGGATGCCAGCAAGGTGCGGGTCTGGGGCAAGGGCCTGTCCGAGGGACACACGTTCCAGGTGGCGGAGTTCATCGTGGACACTCGTAATGCAGGTGCTTCTTGCCCCAGAGACCCCTCATTTCAGCTGGTGCCGCCAGTGACGACTAGTCCTTTCCTGCCCAGTGCCCCTTGGCCATACACTCCTCCCTGAACCTCCTGGCGCAGTCTCTGCTGAGATTCACATTCTGGGGCCCCTTTGGGGAGAGTGAATGTCCCCATGTCACTTCTCCCATGTTTCAGAGAAAGCTCAGCTTTACTGAGTTTGTCTCTCCCTTGCTCACTGGAACCCAAGAGGCCTGCCTTAGGAATTTTCCAGACTACCTATCCCCGACCTCTGGGTCAGTGCCTGGCTCACCCCTTCTCCTCCTGCTGAGGCGTCTTTTGTTAGCGGTTGATACACCTTGGGTGCCTGTTCTGGACGGAGCCTGTAGTTTGGGGAGGGGAGAGCAGAACAGCAGTGGGGACTGAGGGAGACGTGTCCCTTGTTCCCCGCTAGGTTATGGGGGCCTGGGGCTGAGTATTGAAGGCCCCAGCAAGGTGGACATCAACTGTGAAGACATGGAGGACGGCACATGCAAAGTTACCTACTGCCCCACGGAACCCGGCACCTACATCATCAACATCAAGTTTGCTGACAAGCATGTACCTGGTAAGGCGCTGGGCTGCTGCTGGGACAGGCCAGGAGGCCAGCGACGAGTGATCTGAGACGCCCGACCCTCCCTTTCTCCCCTCCAGGAAGCCCCTTCACGGTGAAGGTTACAGGTGAGGGCCGCATGAAGGAAAGCATCACCCGGCGCAGGCAGGCGCCGTCCATTGCCACCATCGGCAGCACCTGTGACCTCAACCTCAAGATCCCAGGTGGGAGGCAGGAGCCGGGCTGCGGGGTGCGGGAGCAGGGCGATGGGGAAGGCCCAGGGCCTGCCCCCACGGTCTCTGTCCTGCTGGCTCGTTTCTCACCTCCCTCCCCGCCTTGGGCTCCATGCGCGCACAGGGAACTGGTTCCAGATGGTGTCGGCCCAGGAGCGCCTGACGCGCACCTTCACGCGGAGCAGCCACACGTACACCCGCACGGAGCGCACGGAGATCAGCAAGACTCGGGGCGGGGAGACCAAGCGCGAGGTGCGGGTGGAGGAGTCCACCCAGGTTGGCGGAGACCCCTTCCCCGCCGTCTTCGGGGACTTCCTGGGCCGGGAACGCCTGGGCTCTTTTGGCAGCATCACCCGGCAGCAGGAGGGTGAGCAGGGCGGGGCTGGGGTCTTCACAGGGACGCTGGGCTCTCCGTCCCTCGGGACAAGAGGGGGAGGCTGTTGGTCTGAGTGGAGGAGGGGGTTTTACTGAGGGAGGGAGGGAAGGGCCAGGGCCAGGAGCAGCCCCCGTGTCGCCCTGACACTCCCCACCTGCTGCAGGTGAGGCCAGCTCTCAGGACATGACCGCACAGGTGACCAGCCCGTCAGGCAAGACGGAAGCCGCAGAGATCGTGGAGGGAGAGGACAGCGCGTACAGTGTGCGCTTTGTGCCCCAGGAGATGGGGCCCCACACGGTCACCGTCAAGTACCGCGGCCAGCATGTGCCAGGCAGCCCCTTTCAGTTCACCGTGGGGCCACTGGGTGAAGGCGGTGCCCATAAGGTGCGAGCTGGAGGCACAGGGCTGGAGCGAGGGGTGGCCGGCGTGCCAGGTAAGGGGCAGGGGGCCAGGGCAGGGGGTGGGGGCAGGGCAGCCACCAGGGTGGACCATGGTGCTGAGGAGCCGCCCCTGTCCCGTTTCCATCTCCAGCCGAGTTCAGCATCTGGACCCGAGAAGCGGGTGCCGGGGGCCTGTCTATTGCTGTGGAGGGTCCCAGCAAGGCGGAGATTGCATTTGAGGACCGCAAAGATGGCTCCTGTGGGGTCTCCTATGTTGTGCAGGAACCAGGTGGGTGTCCACCACGGGGCTGGGCCTGCCTGACCTTCCAGACTGGGTTTTTGCTCGCCCAGGCAGGAGACGGGGCTACTGAACCAACTCTTCACCTGGGCTGCCGCTCTTTCTCTGCCCTGTCTCCCTCCACCCCACACTCCTGGGAATGCACATCTGTCTCCAGAGCTGAGCCCCGACCCAGGAGCTTGTTCTGGGATGAGGCCAGGGTGGAGGGGGTTCCACCCTGCTGTCCCCAGTCCTGGGGCCTGTGCTGACTGGCCTTCCCTCCCCAGGTGACTATGAGGTCTCCATCAAGTTCAACGATGAGCACATCCCAGACAGCCCTTTTGTGGTACCCGTGGCCTCCCTCTCAGACGACGCTCGCCGTCTCACTGTCACTAGCCTCCAGGTATGAGCCTGGGGGCCCCTTTGCCACCCTGAGAGATGGGCAGAAGTAGAGGATGGCAGGCCCATGTGGCCAGGGACTTAGCGGTGACCTTGGAAGGTCCAGACAGACAGATGTCCCCTCTCTCCCAGTGTCTGTACAGCAGGGGGCTCCATTCCCCCTTCTAGCTGCCCCTCAGGAGCCCTTGTGCCTCTCCTCCCCCATCCCCTACCCCTACTCTAGAACTGGGCTCTGTGCCCCAATCTTCACCTCCCCTGGGAGCCTCCCCATCGGCCCACCTCCCCCATCGAGTGCCCCCAGGGCCGTCTAGGCCACACCCCTCCTTCCTCATCCCAGCTACTGTTTGCAGTCCACACACAGCACCGTCCTAGCACTGGCTTCTCTGCTGACAGGCCTGCTTTATGGTTTCTGGGTCTTACCTCCTCAACCAGGACAGGGCACATCATGTGTCGTCCCCACCATGCCCAGCCACAGCCAGGTGGCCCCACCTCATAGCAGGTGGATGCCAAGGCCACAGACCCTGCCTCCACCTCCCATCACAGCCCTGTTCAGAGCCTCCCTGAGCTGGGCTGGGTGTGCAGTGAGATCAGTGCCGGGCTGCAGAGACGAGCCCTCCAGACCCTCCCAGGAGTCTGAGCACCCTCTGTGGCCTCTGCAGGAGACGGGGCTCAAGGTGAACCAGCCAGCGTCCTTTGCGGTGCAGCTGAACGGTGCACGGGGCGTGATCGATGCTAGGGTGCACACACCCTCGGGTGCGGTGGAGGAGTGCTACGTCTCCGAGCTGGACAGTGGTGAGCTGGCCCTCTCCCTGCCAGGCTGGGACTTTCTGGGAAGGGGAGGGAAGGACAAAGGCTCACCCACCAACGTCTGACCCACAGACAAGCACACCATCCGTTTCATCCCCCATGAGAATGGCGTCCACTCCATTGACGTCAAGTTCAACGGTGCCCACATCCCTGGCAGTCCCTTCAAGATCCGAGTTGGGGAGCAGAGCCAGGCTGGGGACCCAGGCTTGGTGTCAGCCTATGGTCCTGGGCTCGAGGGAGGCACTACAGGTGAGTGCCTGGGGCTGGGGAGGAGGGGTGGACACTGGTGCCCCAGAGGCGGGGCAGCGTTGATGAGCCCGAGCCCAGCACAGACCTGCTCCGGGGAGGCTTCCCGTCTACACCCTTGCTACCTCTGGTCCCCAGGAGTGTCATCGGAGTTCATTGTCAACACCCTGAATGCGGGCTCGGGGGCCTTGTCTGTCACCATCGACGGCCCCTCCAAGGTGCAGCTGGACTGTCGGGAATGTCCTGAGGGCCACGTGGTCACTTACACTCCCATGGCCCCTGGCAACTACCTCATTGCCATCAAGTATGGTGGCCCCCAGCACATTGTGGGCAGCCCCTTCAAGGCCAAAGTCACAGGTGAGTGTCCTGGGTGGGGGAAGGTCCCTCCAGCCCATTCCATACTGGCTGGCTCCAGTGGCCATTCACATCCGGGTCATATGCCCCAAACATCGGGGTCAGGTTACCAGGAATAAAGTGGGCCTGGCTTTACACGTCACCCCATTCTCCACGTGGACTCATGTACATCACTTAAAAAAATCAAATCCTCTTTATTGTCCATCACTTGACTAACCTTTTCCCTGCGGTGGCTCCCCAAGCTTTCGCTTAGCGTTCTGCCCTCCTCTTCCCACATTTCTGGCTTCCAAGAAGACAGAGCTCAGTAAAGATTCAGCCAGCTTTCCTTCTGGAAGCTGCGTGAAGGACTCGTTGATACATGTTCCTTTTTAAAGCAGGACCCTACCCTGTGACTTGGGGTCCCAGGCAAAGCCCAGAAGTCGGGTGGGGGGGGAGCCATCGAGGCTCCAGACCTCGAGATAAGCCTGCCCCGGAGCCCTGTTTGGAACGGGCTGCCACTCCTAGCATGCTGCATCTGAGGAAGGGAACGCGGGGCTGTCGGTGCCGGCACACGGCCTACCGCCTGGGGAAGAGCAGGCCTCTGACTAAGCTCGTGGCCACCCACTCTGCCTCTCAGGTCCCCGGCTGTCTGGAGGCCACAGCCTTCACGAAACATCCACGGTCCTGGTGGAGACTGTGACCAAGTCGTCCTCAAGTCGGGGTTCCAGCTATAGCTCCATCCCCAAGTTCTCCTCAGATGCCAGCAAGGTGGTGACACGGGGCCCTGGGCTGTCCCAGGCCTTTGTGGGCCAGAAGAACTCCTTCACCGTGGACTGCAGCAAAGCAGGCAGGCAGTGGGGGGAAAGGGGGCAGACCCCCAGGGTGGGCAGGTGCGCGGGAACGTGGGCCCAAGGGCCTGGGGTGAGCCTGTCCCTCACTCCCTCTCTCTCCAGGCACCAACATGATGATGGTGGGTGTGCACGGGCCCAAGACCCCCTGTGAGGAGGTGTATGTGAAGCACATGGGGAACCGGGTGTACAACGTCACCTACACCGTCAAGGAGAAAGGCGACTATATCCTCATCGTCAAGTGGGGCGATGAAAGTGTCCCTGGAAGCCCCTTCAAAGTCAATGTGCCCTGAATCCCAGAAGTGCCTCCCCCAGCCTCGGCCCCCACCTCTGGCCAAACACACTCACAGACACACACACACAAATAGGCCACACCCAGATGCACGCACGCAGAATCAGATACCACAAACACCTGCCCTGGGGGTGGAAGGAGTGGCACTGCCCCCCTCCCTGCCCCCCCCTCCCCCCCCCCCCCCGGGTTGGAAGGCCTCGTCCGTCTCAGGGCAGTGTCCCTGCCTCAGACGTGACATGAGGGCGAACTGGAGGTTGGGGGGCCAGGGAAGCCCTGAGTTTTCTGGCGGGGCTGAGGCCAGTGGGGGAGCACGTGTCTGGGGGTGTCTGCATGTGTGAGAGAGGTCGCCCTCAAACTGCACCGCCAGCGGGGCCTCCTTGCCACTGAGGACTGCATCCGGCCCCTCTGGTGGCCACAACCCCAGAGCGTTAAGGACTTGGAAGAGAAAGCACAATCGCAGGAGAAAATGGACCCAGCAGCAGCAGGCTTGGTGCGTGTCCTGGCCCCGGGCAACTGAGATCCCAGCCAGGCTTTCTGGGGGACTGATTACTCTTTTTTTTTTTTTTTAAAGATTGCACAGCTCTGCCCCATGGGGGGCTTTTTTTTTTTTTACACACTGCGAGGCCCAGCTTTCTCGGGGGCTTTTGCACATGTCATGCGGCTCAGCTGGGAGCCGTTTAGGTGGAAAACAAATAAAGTGCGGCCTGTCGCAGAGGCCTGGCTGTTCCTTGTGTGTGTGCTCCCCACGGCTGGCCACCAGGCCCTGGGAGGCAGAGGCTGGCTGCCTCTCCCCTGGAGGACTGAGTCAGGTCAAGGGGGGGGGTCCTGGGGCAGAGAGCGGCCCCCTCTGGGCCATCTGTTTGGGGAGGTCTGGAGTGTTGACAGAATGCTTGAAAGAAGGGGCTGGGGGAGCATGCCAGGGATGTGGGCTTGGTCCTCAGATTCCTGGAGAGCTGGTGGGTGGGAGAGGGAGGTGGACACTATGTTCTAGAAGACTGCCCTAGGACCACCAGGAGGCCAGTTTCCACTCAGCCTGATCTCAAGGATGTTCTCAAAATTTTTAGGACCTTAAAACAGCACTGGCTCAAGCAGGAATGCTCCTCACCCAGCAGGCAGGCACAAACCCAGGAACCTTTCACTCCAGCCAGGTCCTGGGTCAAAGCTGGGCCTGCTCCCTCCCCACCTCCAGCCCTGACCTGGCTTAGGGCCTCCCTCCTGAACTGGCCCCTCCACTAGCCTTCCTGGCCCACCAGCCAGCTCCCTCCAACTAGCCCTCCACACTGCAGCCAGAGGGCGGGGTCACATCACAGGGACTATGGCCCTCTCTGGTCCAGGGCCCTTCTGTGGCTCCCTGCTCTCCAGGCTAGTCTAAGTGTCCTAACAAGGCCTCCAAGGCCTATAGGTTCAGACACCAGCCTTCCTACCCATTCATTCAAAAAGCTCCCCAGGGGCTTCCCTGGTGGCGCAGTGGTTGAGAATTTGCCTGCTAATGCAGGGGACACGGGTTCGAGCCCTGGTCTGGGAGGATCCCACACGCCGCGGAGCAACTAGGCCCATGAGCCACAACTAGTGAGCCTGCGCGTCTGGAGCCTGTGCTCCACAACAAGAGAGGCCGCGATACTGAGAGGCCCGCGCACCGTGATGAAGAGTGGCCGCCGCTTGCCACAACTAGAGAAAGCCCTCGCGCAGAAACGAAGACCCAACAGCAAAAATTAATTAATTAATAAACTCCTACCCCCAACATGTAAAAAAAAAAAAAAAAAAGGCCCCCAGTTGGGCACTGTGCCCATTCCTCACTGCACCCTCCACCTCTAACCCTCTCCACAACCTCTAGTTTCCCAGGGAGCCGTGCTGCAGTTTGGGACTCTGCCCAGGAACACCCTTGCCTCTCCACCCTCCTCATCTTCCTGGCCAACACGAAGCTTTCCCGAACCCCTTCCTGTCCTCCCAGACCTGCCCCCCAGCTCTCATACTGCCCTGGGGCACTGCTCTGGCTGCATTTACTACCCTCATCTGTGACCTTGTATCTGAGGGTCGGTCTCCCTCACCAGACTGTGCTCCCTGACCCTGGGAGGTCCGATACAGACAAGTGTGACCAATGAGTAAATGAGCAACTGAGTAGCCAGAGCAGAGCAAAGCAGCATTTCACTCAACCGATCCCCCAATTCTAAACTCATCCCAGACATTTCGGCACATGGTGGTGGGCAGGCCAAAGAAAACCCAACACACGTGGCCTGGCTCCAAACACCCCCTCCCCCCGCCTCTTCACTCAATACGCTGTCTGCCTCCCGGCTCTCTTTAAGTTTCTTCTTTCCTTTCCCCTGCAAGACCCTTCTAGGGCCTCACTTTCTTCTGTAGGTCTACCTCCCTCCCTGTGATATTTTTTACTCTCCCCTCAGTCCCGAGGGAATTGAGGACAGAAAGTGTATTTTATCAATCTTGTGTCCTCAGCCTCTCCACGACCACATTTGCTAAATGCTGGTTGAATGAAGGCGTGTGTGATAAACATGGCACTGTCTCAGCTCCCTACTTTACCTGACAGACCCTTCTCAAGTACCCAACCATTCGTGGCCGTTAAGGGTCAGCTCTGTGCCAGGCACTGAGCCAGGTGCTTCTACACACACCCTTCCTCGCTCTCTGCCTTCCCTCCCACCTCGCCCCCAGATGGGAGCGTTTTCCTGCAAGGTTTGCTGGCCTCCTCAGCTTCAGCTGCCCTCCACCTGTGAGCGGATGTGTTTATGGATATCCAGCTCAGCTGCTCTCCCCCAACTGCAGTATGGCCACAGGTGCTGAGCATTTAGTGCCTCTACCTCAATCCTAACGGCCTATGAGGTGGGCATAGTATTATCTGAAGAGATCACGGTCCTGAGAACTTTGGTGATGAGTCCCAAATCATACCTCTAAGTAGCAGGGTCGAGATTCAAACCAGGTATGTCCAAATCCCAGGCCCATCACAGAGATAACCACCAGACCAGACCATCTGGATGTCTCAAGTGCTCTAAACTTGCAAATCACATGCCAGATGCAGGACGCCTTTTTGTTAAAAGGGTGGAGGAGCGAGCGGACCTCTCTCCTTCGACATGTTCATCTCATACATAGAGTTCACTCTCTGAGGAATGTTACTCCTGTCCACCTAGCTGCACAGGCCAGAAACCTGGAAGTCACCTGGTCTAACTCCCCAAACATAACCAACCCCAAACCCAGTTCTGTCCATTTTTGTCTCTAAATATCTCATGACTCCACCTGACTCTCACATTCCCCATCCCCACTCCCTGGCTTCTTTCTGGCCACCACCATCTCTTACCACAATGGTTTCTCCACCTTAGTCTTACCTCCACACACAGCACGATCTCAATGCTATCGCTAAAACATAAACCTGGCCGTATCATTCTCTTGCTTAAAATCCTTCAGTGGCTTCAGAACAACTCTGTCCTCAGGATAACTTCCAGATTCTTTATCTTTTCTTGAAGGCACTGATTCTCTCTAGTCCCCGCTAAGTGTTCGCACGTGCTGCTCCTCTTCCTGAGAACACCCTCTCGTCCTCACCTCTAGCCCTTCATCCTGCTGGCGGCCTTCTCCGCGCGCCCCCTCTCCCATGGGTTAGTTACACCTGATGTGTGCTTCCACGTACTTCTCACGTTTTAGCAATTGACACAGTGCTTTGTCAACGCTCTACCTCACTACAGAGTATCATCATTAACTTGCCCATCCTTTTATTAACTGAATAAATAACACTAGCTGTGTCATAGTTACATACATGCACGATACAGACTCGGACCTTACTCTCGAGAACAGGTACCGTCTTTTCTTTGGCGTCTCGGCGCCTAACAGCAGTAGCCTCAACAAGTTTGTCGAACTTACCGATCGAACGCGCCTCCGAGAGACTGCTGTGCCGCGTGGACTTCTGGGAACCGTAGCTCCCTGGTTCGGACCTCCCTTTATGGCGCAGCCGTATTCGGATTCAGGCGCTTTTGCTCTTAATGCGCATGTCCCGGGAGGCGGAGTGGTGGAACTGCGCATGCCTAAAGAGCGGGGCGGGGGGGAGGTGCGGCCGAAAAGGAGGTGCACTGCCGCGGCGGGGCTTTGGTGACACCCGGAGGCTGCGGCTGATCGTTGCTGGACTGTGAGGATGGCGGGGAGGGGGAAGCTAATTGCGGTGATCGGAGACGAGGACACGGTGACTGGCTTCCTGCTGGGCGGCATAGGGGAGCTTAACAAGAACCGCCACCCTAATTTCCTGGTGGTGGAGAAAGATACTACCATCAATGAGATCGAAGACACTTTCCGGTACGGTAGCCCGCGAGGCCTGAACGGGACCTTCAGCTGCCTGGTGGGAGCGCGGGGAGAAGGCGGGGGCGGCCCTGGGCTTCCAGACCTTGGCCGAAGTGTCAGACCCCGTCCTCGAGGGTCGAGGAAGTCGGTCCACCTCCCCTTCCGGAGAGGGGGCCTCCGCGTCCCAAGTTCCCTTTTGGGTCTCGGTGGGACCGGGGCTATGTCGGGTCCACAAACTCCCCCCTGTCACATGACCGTGTGTCAGGAAAGAAGGGGAACAGAGCTCGTGACGGGCGGGCGCCGCCCCTTGACCCAACCTGGCCCGCCAGAGCTGAGCGTCCGGAGGGTCCAGGCCCGGAGGGGGCTAGTCTCAGCTCCCCTGCAGGGGCTCCCCCATTTCACCCGTAGAGCAGGCTCCGGGCATTGCAAGCACTCGACTCTCTTGCGAGTTGACACCTAAAGGAACCACACACTCAGTGAACACACGGGCAGTGGGCTCGGGCTTTCCTGTATTTTCGTCTCCCTCAGAGGCTCACAATCGTCTTGTGAGGTAGGGGTTATTCCCACTTACTGGTGAGAAAATTAAGTTCAGAGAGGTTAAGGCACACTCTGTGATTCAGACGAGAGCGAGCAGGGACTTGAGCCCAGTCCCACCCTTTCTGCCTTTCTTAAGCCAGGGCTACACTCTGCCTGTGTAGCGCTCCTCAGTCGGCTTCGGAATTACCCGTTGTCCTGAGCACAGCGGACATTATCAGGACTGTCCTACCTTCTGCTGAGACCATGCACTTCAAATCTTCACTTCCTGTTCTGGGTTAAGAGCAGTAGCTTCAAAATGTGGGTGCAGGCATGTCCCTTAATCCAGGAGGCGTCCTGGTGACTAGAGTTGAGGGTGCCAGCCCCCTATTCTCTCCCACACCCCTTCTCTAGGGCCCCTGTGCCAAGTCCCAGGAACAAACCACTCTCCCTTGTTTCCCCCTAAACAGCCCAGCCCTGAGCTACCGGCTGAGACTGGTTCCTGCTGCCTGGGGTGTGATAGGCCCTGACCCGGGAGGCTGATCTCTGCCACTCTCTAAGCAGTCCGGTAAAGTGACCCAGGTTGTCATGAGAGAAGGACAAATTTTACTTCAAGAATTTTCCAAGTTTCTAACCAAAAGGGATCTCGGAAATCATCAAGTCTAACCTGCCCTAGTGTCTGGCACAGAGTAAGCTGCTCAGTAAACAGTTTTTAACGAGTAAATAAATGAATGGGTGGTTGATCACAAGAAAGTAAGAGCCCAGTGTCGGGTTCTCTCCGTGTGGAAAGTGTGATTCCTTCGTTACCGATTTTCCTCTTCCTGTGTTGTGTTCTTGGCTCAGGCCAAACTTCCCCTCTGACTCACCCCCTGCCCTCATCAGCATAGACCTTGAGTGGTCTGTACAGCGCCCCCTCAACCTTAAAAAATTTAATCTGTTTTCTTTTGAAAGGTTAATGTGTTCATGTGGGCTTACAAATTAATATTTAAAAGGTATATACATTGAGAAGCCACACTCCCACCCCGACCTCTTCTACTTCATTACCTCCTTCCTCCACCCCGTAACCACTTAGTTTTTCCCGTATCTTTCTTTTTCTTTATGCAGATACAAAGGGACAGATGTATATATTCTTATCCTCTCCCTCTCTTACCCGAAGGCAGTGTAAGGAATACACCAGCAGGCACCCTCACCTTCATTAGCAGTTCAGTTGGGAGCCTCCCAAGCAGGGCAGGTAGAAGCCATGGCCCTTAGCTTTGGACTGAAATTGATTCTAAATAGAATGAAGAGAGTTTAGTGTAGCATCCTTGTCCATTGCACTCTCTGGATCGAGCTCGTGCCCCTCTGCAGCCCAGCCCACCAACTCAGAGTGGGCTGCCTTGGACTCCCTTCTCATCTCTCCCTACAGGCAGTTTCTAAACCGGGACGACATCGGCATCATCCTCATCAACCAGTACATCGCAGAGATGGTGCGGCACGCGCTCGATGCCCACCAGCGCTCCATTCCGGCCGTGCTGGAGATCCCATCCAAGGAGCACCCCTATGATGCTGCCAAGGACTCCATCCTGCGCAGGGCCAGGGGCATGTTCACAGCCGAAGACCTGCGCTAGGGGACTCCCCTCAGCCATGTGGCCTCTCCCCAGGCTTGCCATCAGCCCTCCTCTAAGATTCAAGCCTCTGAGTTCCAATTCCCTGCCCCTTCCCACTCCACTGAGAGGCTAGGTGAGGTGCTTCCAGTTCGCTGGGGCTCTGCCATTCAAATCCAGGGTGGTTAGGGTATAGGAAGCCTGAGCGTCTTCTCTCCATTACCTCTTCCTTGTGCTGTTATACAGTGTCCTTGTTGATGTTAAATTAAAGTAGTTCTTGCTTCTCTCCGATCTGAGGCTGGGTGCTCGAAAGGACACGTGTGGGGTGAGGCTGTTGTGGGGAGGCGGTGGGGGAGTGGATTCGACTGGCAGGGCTGGAAAAGGTTTTGCCAAAGATCCAGGCATAGAGGAGTTGGACCAGGAAGATCATACCAGATCGGCCCTCTGAATTAAAGGTAGCCAGCTCTGGCAGGGAGGAAGGGAAGGAGGCTTGCGTCCAGTCCCCTGGCACCCCAGCTTGAGTCTGTATTGGCTGGCGGGGGGGACCAGACCTCAAGGGAAGGAAGCAGAAATCACAGGAAACCTGGAAGCCTGTGACTCTAGCCTGGGTCAAGCAAGAGGTTTGGGGATCAAGGCTCTTAGCCAGTGGGCCCCGGCCTGAGGCTGCCTCGGCAAGCAAGGCATGTGAGGCGCTCTGAGGGTATGGCCCTGTGTGAGGTGAGGCTCGGTTGCCGAGCGACTGTCCCTGGGCAGCCACCTGCTGGCAGAAAGGCTCTGCTCGCTGCGCTCACCTCTCAGCTGCAGTCACCCTGGCCCTGCTCCTTCCTTTGCCACCATGTCTCGGCCACTTAACATGGACACATTACGGCAGAACTTCTGGAAGGAGCAGTATCTGAGGGAGAAGGTGTTGCGCTGTGAATGGCACCGCAAGTATGGGTCGACGGTGAAGGCCAAGCAGAAGGCTAAGACTGCAGCCTTTCCCCACTCTCACCCCTGCCCACCCCCAAAGCAGTTCCTTCCAAGGCCCCCAGCCCTGCCCTGGAGGCTCCTATTCAGCCAGAAATGTACCCAGTCCCGCCTGCCACCCGGGCCCTGCTGTATGAAGGCATCTCCCACGACTTCCAGGGCCGCTACCGCTACCTCAACACCCGAAAACTGGACATGCCAGAGAGGCGCTACCTCTTCCCCATCACCACCAACTTCACATATGGCTGGCAGCTGGGTGAGCCCTAACCTCCCGGAAATTATTCGCCTCACAAACACAGAGCACCTGCCATGAGCTAGGCAGCGCTCTCGGCGCTAGACGCACAAGGCACGTGGACACTCCTTTTGGGGACGTCCATTCTAGTGGAGGGTCCAGGCCATAAACATAAGAGCAAGAGAGGGCCAGGCGTGGTGGGAGAGGGGGACAGGGGGCATGTGCGGCTTTAGACTGGACTGTCAGGAAAGGCCTCTGGGGACCTAAAGGCTGAGTGAGCTAAGTAACAAGGAGGAGGAGTTGGGGTTTTACTCTAAATTTGAGGGGAAGCCATGGAGAGTTTTAAACAGGTAAATGATACTGATAACACTTTTTTTTAAAAAAATCACCCTGACTATTCTGTAGGTAATGGCCTTTTTAGGGACACGAGTAGGCTCTGGCAGGTGGCTAAGCTATCCTGGCAAGAGATGACGATGGCTTGGGCTAGGGTGATTGGCGGTAGAGCTGAAATAGATTCCAGATATGTTTTGGAGGAAGAATCAAGAGAACTTACTGATGGTTTGAAAGAGACAAGGAAAGAAAATGCAATGGCCATGCCCAGGTGTTCAGCTGAAGCAGCTACAGCAGGGGAGACTGGGGCGGGGACAGGGCTGGGGGGGTGTGAAGACAGGTCAGTGTTGGGTGTTTTGCGCTGGAGGTGTCGGTGAGTCGGCTGTGTATGGGAGTCGCCCTATGGAGGGAGGTCAGAGCTGAAGATGCAGTTTTGGGGGTCATCAGAATATAGGTGCTCTTTAAAGCCCTGAGACTGGGTGGGCTTACCCAGGGAACTCCAGAGGCTGGATCAAACTGGAGAAGGCAGAGGACACAGCGAGGGGTAGGGAGATGGTATTGGCCAGAAGGCTGTCCATCTGGATTGAGTCATGGTCATCGGCTGGGCAGGAGAGGAGCGAAGGCAATGGTGCAGTTGGAGATGAAGAGTCAAGGTGTGGGGAAAAGAATATGCCAGGGAGTGTTGTGGGTTTTCTGGGTGATGAGACATGTCCCTTTGCTGTCTGTGGTCATGAATTTGAAGTGAGACTACTCAGTCACATGTTTTCTCCAGCTCCTGCACAGAAAACGTGGATGGTTGGTGATAAACACAGTTGAAATTTTGCCTAAAAAAAAATCCCCCTACTTTCCCCAGGGCCCTAAATGGGTAGGAAAGGGAGCAATTTCCAAATGAAAGCAGGAGGTGAACCCCGAAAAGGGAGCAGGAGGTAGAAAGAAGCCCTGTCTGCCCCAGAGAAGTCTAGCTCTGTCTGTAACAAGCATGGCTGGGAGTCCCACCACCCGCCTCCATGGAGGATTCTGAGGCTGGGGGAAATGCTGGCACACAGCTGACTGGCATTTGGCCATCACTGCTGATCCAGGCAGCCAGCCAGCTCCCTGTTTCCCCATAGCCCCCACTCCTCAGAAGCACTTCTTTTTATTTTTTCACACTTACAAAGTGGATACAACACAGGCAGATTCCTAGGGTTATGCAGGCAGGGCTCCCGGGCTCTGCGAGTTCCTTTCCCGGGAATCCATTCCTGGCCTCTGACATCTTTTCCCAGGCCCCCCAGTGAAGCAAGAACTGGTCTCCTGCAAGATGTGCCGCATTGAATCTTTCTTCCGCAAGAATGGGGCCTTCGCACTGCTTGACCCCCAGGACCTGGCCCTCTGACCTTGGGCCAGGCAGTGGGCTTAGGGGAGGGAAGAAGAAATAACACACGTGGTGGGCCGAAAGTGCCATGCGTGTCTGTGTCTGGCTCTCCCGGGCCCTGAGGCTGCGTTCCGGGCCTTTCTGAAACTACCTCTGACCTACAGGTTGCCCTCTTGCTTTTTCCTTAAATCCCCGTCTCTTTAATCGTCCCTTTGAGGATTCAGCAGTGACCAGAGCGGGCTGGGAAGAGTGCGCGATGCTCTCCAGGCGCAGGCTCCTCAGAGCCAGGGGGCCACAGAAGTTGCTGGAAGTTCTGGGTGTTCCTGTGGAAAGAGTGGCCTTTCATCCCAGATGCCAGGGAAAAGGGACCGCCACCACCCCACAAGCCTCTCCGCCCGAACCCCTCACCTGGCCCCGAGGGCTCGCAGCCGCCCGGTCCTCTCCCGTTGCATTTGCTTCAGCTGCTCCCGCAGGGCGCTCCGCTGCCCGGCCGCGTCCTCCTGGGGCGGCGCCGAGCGCTGAGCGCCCGCGCCTCCCAGCCCCGGGGCTCGATGCGGCCAGCAGAGGGCAGCACCCGGGCAGGCCGGCCCCTCCCGCTCCGCAGGTGTCATCGCAAGTGCGCGGTGCGCGCAAGTGAAAGGGACCCAGGTCGCGCCCCGTCCCCCGCCCAGGCAGGGTTTTGGCGGCCCCACCGCCTTCTCCTAGTGGTCTTGCCTGTCGTGGGAGCTGAGCCGGGCTCGGTGGGGGTCTCAAGGGGTGCACGCGGCAGTGGCGGTTCCTGGCGATGCGGAGGCGTTCCAAGACCTGGAGGAGGCTTCCGTTTTCAGCAGCCGAGCGCCCGCCCCCTGGTGCCCCGCCCACCCGGCCCGGCCGCGCACCCGGAGCCGCTGCTGCTCGCGGTTCTGTTGCCGCCGACGCCTGGCCTCACTGTGCAGCTCCAGCAGCCGCTGCAGAGCCGTCTCCTGCTGCGCCGCGCTCACGCTCGCAGACCGCCTGTCCCTGCTCGGGGACTCGGGCCACGCGGTCTTCAAGGCTCTGGGGGCCTCGGCACCTTCCCTTCGCCCCCCGAGGGCGCCCGGGAGCCCCATGGAGCCGCCCAGCTCCTGCTCCGCGGGGCCAGGGCTTCCTCCCGGGCCCCGAAGCGAGTGCGGATCGCTCAGCAGGCCCGGGTGCCCTGGGAGAGCTGCGGGGCGCTCCCGCTGCTCGGAACCACCAGTGCGTAGGGCCGCCAGCAACACCGCTCCTGGGCGTGGGAGCGGCGGCCGGGCCGGAGGCCCCGGGGGCGTAAGGGGAGCCGGCGCCTCTTCCCGGGCGGGCCCCTGCTCTCTCACGGCCGCTGCGCTCTCTCCTCTCGGGCCGCCGGTCTTAACCTGCCTCAGCTGCGTGGTCCTTCCCCGCGGGTCCGGGCCCTCCCTTCCCCCAGGCTGCGGCATCCGTTCTCCCAGGGGCCTGCAGAAGCCCCCCGGAATCCCCAGGGAGCCGCCTTCCTCCCGGGGCGGTGTAGGTGCCTCTCCCCGAGCCACCTCCCAGGCTTGTGAGATACGGCCTCTGCCCTCGGAAGGCTGAAGCGTCTTCACTTCCGGGCCCTGAGGAGAATCCTCGCTCTGCTCCGGGAGGACCTCATTTCTCCGGCACTTAAGGCGACTTCCGCTTTGACTTCGAGGTGCTTCTTTGTTCTCACCCTGGGAGGCCTCCCACCTTTGACCTTCCGAGACCTCTTCCCTCAGAGCCTGAGGGGCCTCCCCACTCTGACCCTCGTTTGTCTTCTCTCTCTTTCTTGGGGGAACTTCTTTGTCCTCCCCCTGGAGGGCCTTCCCTCTCTGATCCTGAGGGGCCCCCTCTCTCTGACTCTGAGGAATCTCACTTCTTAGCAGTTTCTTTAGTTCTGCTCTCTCCTGGCCCAGGCTGCAGCCCAGCCCCTCCAGGGGATCCGGGGGTTCTGGCAGGCCCTGGGAGGGGAGGCCTGAGGGCCCTGGGGCTCCCTGAGCCAGCTTCTTCTCCTGTAGGCTTCTGGATGGTGGTTGATGGGGCCCCTGGGGCATGGGCCCTGCTAGCTCCCCGTCTTCCCTCTGGGCCAGCTCCTAGGAAGGAAGAGCACCTTTCCCGGGTTTGTGAGGGAATCCTCGTGCCAGGGCCACTTCCCCCAGGGGAGCCTGGAGACCCCAGTGGCTACCCCAGTGGGCCTCACTTCCATTAGGGCCCTTGCCCGATTCCTAAATTCGTAAAACCCATGTTATGTAGTGTAAAAGGTGCTTCAGTGATGGCCCCTTCTTCCACCTGGCTGTGGGCTTCTCACCCCTGCAGTCTCCTCCCAGGCAGACCCCACCTCTGCTATCCCCAATCTGAGAGGGGTCTTGCCCAGGACGCTTCGACCCTTTCACCTTGAACTCTGAGCTTCCTGGTTCTCCAAAGCTACTGCTGGTGGTGAGGTTCAGCTCTTGTGAGCAACCTGAGGGAGAGAGACAGATGTTGAGAGCCCTCTGCTCATGTCCCAGGCCCTCACACACAACCCACAGAACTGGAACCAAGAAGCCTAGGGAGTCCCCAGCACGTGAGGGGATGTGGTGGTGGGGTACCCTGAGGGTTGGTGTTGGAACTTCAAGGCCGTCGCAGTTCATCATTCCACCTTTATTTACACAGCCTGCTATGTGCCTGCTTCTCAGGCTTGCCTGCCAGCAGCAGACCCCATCTTCCTCATCCTCCCAGCCAAGGACCACCTCCGAGGAACCTGCACACCCTCTTCCTCAAAACCGCCAGGGGAGGCCCAGGAGCAGGAAGGGACTGGTTTCCAGGCTCCTCAGGCCCTCATAAGGACACCCGCACTTTGTCCTTGTGTGCCTGTCCAGCCCCACAATATGCACCCGACTTTCCTATTATTAAGGATAATCCTCTTTAGCTCTTTCTTGGTTTCCGACAGCAAAACCAAATGAAATTCAAGAAGTGGAATTTTAGGCCAGAGACTAGCCTAAAAACTGCAAGTCTTCATAATTAACGAAAGGAATCTAAAAAAAGAGATGAAATGTCGCTGCTCCTTTGCAGCTGTGGAGGAAGGAGCATCGTTTTGCATCCATAAAACTACTTAGAAGAACCTGATCTCGTAAGGTCTTAAATTGAGAACTCTCACAAGAAATGCCATCTTTATGCAATATGGACATGTGGATATTCGTAACAGTAACCAAATGGGAATGTTCTCTGTGAAAACAAATCTGTCTTTTGAAGAGTTCTGAACAAAGAGGTCTGATAAGACTCCCAAGCCTTCAGAAATTATTGCCATGAACTGCGAAAATAACCTCCAACCCTGTCCCTCTGTAATTCTGATCTGTTGTCTTACTAGATCATTTATTTCACTGGTTATAATGTTGTGATAGATGTCTCCCATCAATGTATTCCCAAGAGAAAATATACTTGTAAAATTTTTTCTGTCAATCAGAAAATAATCATGGGCACTTTCCTCCACTCTCCCATGCATGATATCACAATTAAAAGCTTATAAAAAAAAAGCTTATGACTTTGCTAGGCTTATTATTTAACAAATCATTTGACAGCCTGTTTCATTTAAATTAAATTAACAGGCCCAGGGCTCACAGCATCCATCCCACTGAATTCTAATTGCCTGTTTATTGTCACACCCTCTCACTAGGCTGTGATCTCCTCAGGGATGAGGACAACTGACTGGCCAAGTCTCTTTTGTGCCCTGTATCTCCCCAGTGCCTGGCATGAGGGTGGCAGCAAGGCAGCTTGGAGCTGCCATTCCATTCCCTCCTCGCTGGAGGACAGGGAGGACAGACAGTCATTCCCAGCACTTTCTCCTCTGAGCCCCAGCTTAGCTTCAGAATCCTCCTGGACACAGTGCCTGAGACAGCTGGCACCAATCAGGTGGAATTGGCGTATAAAAGAAAACCTACTTGCTGTCCCTGGGTGCCCCTGGCAGCCCACAAAAAGGTACGAGGCAAAGAATAGGTGAGGATGGACTGGAATCCTGGGACTTGGGGTGAGGGCTTCCCCGCTCCTCCCAACCTAGGCTGGCCACTCCAGCCCAGGGGCTCCTGTTCTCCTGGCTGTAAACCCCTGCTGTCAACGTACCAGATGTGGGCCCTTCCTCAGGCATGCCAGGGCTCTCCCACCTTGGGTCTGCATCAAACCTGGCTTCAGTCAGATCCAGGGCTGATGACGGGTCCTTTGCCAGCCCCCTGCAGGAGTGCAAAGGATGCCTCAGGTGCACCTCTTGCATCTGGGCTCCGATCGGCTGGGGGCAGCCTGTCTGCCAGACTCCTCACCCACAGCAGGCTGCGGAGCCTTCCCACCCCAAGACCGAAACTCAGTCCATGGAGGCCTTCCCCACGCCTGCACCCACCACTGGGTTCCAGGAGCTGGAACTCAGGGTTACCCTGTCCAGAGGCTGTGGGGCAACCACATGGGTACAACTGAGTGAGAACCCCAGGAGGATCTGGGGCCCCGAGGAGGGGTCGCTGGGCAGGGCTGTGGAGGGAGACGGGGCAAAGGGTCCAGTGTTTTGTCACTTTGTGTGGCAACATGGAGTGGACGGAATTCCCTGGGAGACTCACCCCTCCAGAAGCTGATGGTCCTGGCTCAGGGAGTCCTCAGCCTGGGGCGATGGGCACAGCCTGGAATTCTGGAAGGATTGGGGGGGGGGTACCCTAGTCTACAGGGCACCATCCCCCAATGTGGCAGGCAGCCTCTAAAACAGCCCCCAGTGATCCCTCCTCCTGGCATCTGTGCCCTTGTGTGACCCGCCCCCCACTTCCCCTCCAAGTGAAGGAGCTTGGAAATGGATCCCTCCTGCCCACTGAACCCTTCAGCTGAGACTGCAGTCTTGGCTAAAAGTGTTGGCTGGATACTTCCTTAGTGGTCATGACTAACACCCCCTCCTGCTACAAGCTACTAACCTGCCCAAAGGGCCTCAGGCAGTTGGTGGCTGAGCCAGGACTCGAGGCACATCCTAGTTCCCAGTCACCACAGCACCCTCCTTCCTAGAAGGGTGGGACCAGCCACCAGCCCCGGAAGGAGGGGCCTGGGGCTGGGGCTGCTCAGGGTCTCATCTCTGGGGCACCCTGGGCATCAGTGCCTCTGCCCTCTGGGCACCGCCAGGCCTGCTTTCCTCCCTTGCTGCAGCCATGTCTAAAGGCTTCTAGGTGTCACCACGCTGTTGATTTGACCAAGATAGTTCACTGTGGAATGGTAGCAAGCCAGAATGGTCCTGTATGCCAGGCATGGTGCTAAATCCTTTACACAGATGAGTTCACAATCCTCCCAGCAGCGCTCTGAAAAAGAGCTATTATCTTCCCCATCTTGTAGCTGAGGAAACAGGCTTACGGTCCACAGGGAGCGTCAGAGCAGAGATTTGAACCCAGATCCATCTGTCTCCAGAGCCCACATTCCTTCCACTTCTCAACCACTACAAGTGCCCCAGTGTTTCACTGACGCCCCCACCCTCAGCCACACCCCAGCTCACCCCACTCGTCCGCCGCTCAGAGCCCCCATCCGTCCTACCACGAGGCTTGCTGCACTGGCTCCACGCACACTGGGCCCGGTCCCTCAGACCGCAAAACTGGGCCCAGGGGGGCCAGGAGAGGCCCAGCCCCGCCCCGGTCAGCAGCTCCAAATCCCACAGGAGCTGCAGGAAGGTGGGGTGCCAGGATGTGAGCGGGCACGCACCCTGCGCTCTGCCACCCTCCCTGGCCGACGGCCGCCTACCTGCTCCTGGGCCCGCCGGCTCCGCTCCATCTGCAGCAGCACGGTGGGCAGTTCGAGGCCTGAGGGACAGGTCCGGCCGTCTCCCACCTGGGGAGGCAAGGTGGAGTCAGACCCCACGGAGAGCCTGTCCCCTCGTAGACGGTGCCCTGTCACCCTCACCTGCTGCAGGGCAGCCCAGAGCTGGCCCAGGCCCGCAGGGCACCGGAAGAGGTGCTGGTACAGGGCCAAGGCCTGCTTGGGGCTACAGGGGAGCCCTAGGCCCCCAGGTGTGGCTGCCTGCTCCATGGGGCAGGGGGCCAGGGAGGACGTCCACACCCCTCCCCTCCACCAGCTGCTCCTGGAGAGAGGAGGAAGATGAGGAGCTGGGGACAGGCGCAAGGAGGAGACAAAGGCTCCTGGGCTCAGTAACGTGGGGCCCTGACATCTGAGCCAGGGCCTGGGCCTCAGCCAAGTCTCAGAGAAACCTGACTCTGATGGAGGTTTCTTGGCCACGTGGGTGGCAGTGTGGGGTTGAGGACTGTGGCCCTGATAGAGAGCGACGTGTGTGCATGTGTTTGCAGTCCCAAATGAGCGTCTATTTTATACATACGGTTAGCCCTTAAGCAGCACGGGGGTTAGGGGCCCGACCCTCCTTGCAGTCAAAGATCCACATATAACTTATAGTCTGCCCTCCATATCCGAGGATTCAACCTACCTGGGATGGTGTAGTGCTGTAGTATTTACCATTGAAAAAAATCTGAGCATAAGTGGGCCCGTGCAGTTCAAACCCGTGTTGTTCAAATGTCAACTGTATATCTGAAGCTTGCAACTGCATGATATGGTATGTGATATATGCCCAATACAGGCAGCAGCTCCCAACAGCTAACTGTATACCAGGACACAAAATGCTACGTACACGTACTCCTTCCTTGAAGCAACTCTATGAAGTAGGTGGTATCGTTTTCATCCCCATTTCACAGAAAAGAAAACCGGGCCCCAGAGAGTAAGCTGTCCTACCTAACACATGGCACTGTCTCCCTCATCTGGGGACAGACAGCACGAGAAACAGGCTCTGGGAAAATGTGGTCCCGAGTGTGAGTAGTAACGCGCTTCCCTAGTGCTTGCTCCAAGCTGTCCATGCTCTGTTTATTCTCCGCAACACACGAGATACAGCAGATGAGGACACAGCTTGTAGAAGTAACGACAAGGGGAGGGAACAGGCATACGTGATGGTCTGTAGTCTTCGCATCCCCTGCCGTCGTGAGCAGCCTGGCCTGCCTGCCGCTTTGTAACCGCTCCATGAAAGGGGCCCCAGCAGAAGCAGGCTGAGGAAGCATGCGGGGGGGTGGGGGTTGGTTCAGCCCAACGCCCTCCCTTCACTCTCTGTTGGAATACTAGGGTCCCCCCAACCCCGATCTTTAGCTAAGGTCCCTAAGAAAACCAAGGTCACAGAGCTGGTAGGTAGCAGAGAGAACTCAAAATACAGTTCTCTTTGAAAAGAGACTTTTCTTGTCAGAGATTTTTTTTTTTTTCCTATTTCAAAACCCATGTTCTTTCCCCTATAAGAATGTCTTTGAAAGTCACATGTGTGTCCCCTGCCCACATGTCCGTCAAGGGTGGGTGTAGCTGCGAACACACGAGGGATACATGCATGTGTTTATCTGGGTTTTTGAGGGGTGTGTGTGTGTGTGTGTGTGTATTTCATCACATGTGTCTGTATGTCATCACAGAAACATTGTCTCTCCTGTTCCCCACCCAGGCGTGGGGTCCTTGTGTCACCAGCTCTTAGGGTGGCCCAGGAGGTGCCGAGCACTCAATATCCCCAAGGAAAGGGGGATGCCATGTGGGCACTGAGCCCCTTCCCAGTGTTCCTCAGCCCCTGCAGGATTCCACCTGGATCCACAGAGGGCCCCACAGAGGGCCGCACACGGGGGCCACAGGCCGTGCCTGCTACATGTAAACACAGGGCTGGCACCAGGACACCTGGGTCTTCCTTCTGCCCATCGCAGGGTTTCCCAGGCAGCACCAGGGTGTGGCAGGTAGGGCAGCCCAGAGATGCAGGCGCAGAGAGTGGGCAAGGTCCACCCCACAGCTGCTACCACCCTGAGTCTGGGGACACTGACCTCTGGACCCCATGTTCCAAAGAGCCCACACCACCAGCGCAGCACCCAGAGGCAGCACACATACACACAGAGAAACCTTAGGGCAGTTCCCGAGTTTACTGCTTCTGACTCCACACGGCGGGGGTCTTTGTGGGGCCCAGACCCAGGCTCCCGATGCCCGGGCAGTGTGGGAGCTTCTCTCCGGGGGAGACTTCTAGCCTGATGAATCCTGGTCGGTGTCGTCCTGGCTCAGGGTTCCTGGCCCTGGGGCTTCTGGCTGGGGTTGGGCAGAGTGCTGGGTGGCTGGTCCCCAGTGAGTAGGACTGGGGGGCAGGCCTCGGGTGAGATACAGTGGGTCTCGTGCTCCACCAGGCCTGCGGGGCACCGGCAGGCAGGAACACAGGGCCTTACGCAGTGGGCCGCCAGCTCCCCCAGGGGGACATGCTGGTTGAAGCAGGTGCGGGGACAGGGTGGGCCACACTCATCAAACACGAAGCCACGGTCCAGGAGGCAGCCCACCACTGCAGGTGGAGTGGAAAGCAGAGTCACTTTCCAGTCACCAGGCCCACCCCCGTGACCCTCCCTGTACCTACGCTGTCCAGACCTGAGCCCTCCGTGTCACCCCTCCCCCAACTCGCACTGGGCATTGCCCCCTCACCGCAGAGCGTGGGGCCCCGCCAGGCAGGAGTCACCCCTGCTTGGCGACAGTGGCTGGCATAGGCTTCCAGGGCGTCACAGAGGCAGGTGTCAGCCAAGAAGCCAGGACCACAAGCACAGAGGTCATACACGCAGGCGGCAAAGAAGGGCTCTGGTGGCACCACGGCATGGCAGCGACTGAACGGGGAGGACTTCAGCACCCTGCACCGGGCGTTGGCCTCACGCCTGGCACGGTACCCTGCTGCCCGGCATGGATCCACCTCACGGCCCTTGGAACAGGGCCGACCAGGTCCTGGCCCCTCTGGGACCTAGGTGGGGAAAGCGGCTCTATATGGCAGCATCCACTGGCAGCCGACCTTTGTGTGCTATGTTCTTCAAAGCACTTTGCACCAAATATTTTGTTTTAGCCTCATAAACCTCCCTATGAGAACAGCAAAGGAAGCATCAGCTACTTTTCCTTTGTTCCCATTTTACAGATGGACAAACCAAGGCCCAGAGCAGGTAAGTGACTTGTCCAAGGTCACACAGTTCGTGAGCGGCAAAGCAGGGCTTGGGGATTCAGATGATGAGACCGCTTTCAACAGGCCATCCTGCCTCCCCCAGCACCATAGCAGGCAAGAAGTCCCCAAACCTCCTTGAAAGCCCCAAAGCCCACCTTGTGTGCAAACTTCCCTTTCCATACCAGAAGGCTGCTCTGAGATTCATGCTCAACTGTGCCTCCCCCCTGCCCCCCAGCTCCTGTGTGACTCACCTGCCAGCTATTCCCAAACTCAGCCTCAGTGGACAGGAGCAGCCCCTCAGGGCCCTGCAGATCATCCTGGGCAAAGCCATTGAAGTTGCCACAGAGCCCACAAATCTGGCCCCGGTAGGAGCCAGGCACTCTCACCTCCACCTGGGACTGCCCATCCCACAGCACCTGTGCAGAGAGGCTGGGACTGGAAAGTGGGGAAAGGCAGGGGCCCCAGGAAGCCCAGTGCCGATCCTGGCGGCGTCAGCACGCCCCCTGCTGTAGGGGAGGAGAATGGACAGGTGGAGGTGTCTCCTGGAAGGGAGGATACAAGTAGGTACCTGCCCTGTCAGCCCTAGGCAAACACAGAAGACATGAAGAGCCACCCACAGCTCCCTCAAAAGGGCACCTTCTCCCCTCATCCTCCATGAACTCGGCGCCCCCATGAAATGCAACCCTCTTCCAGAGAGTCACTCTCTCATGGGCATTCAGGCCTTACCGAGAACAAAGCATAATTAGAGTCTGTATCATAAGAGTAGACAAGACTTATTTTATGAATTTACAAATGTGCTTGTTGCTGGAGGCCAGGGAGTGAACTACTCTTTGACATGGGAATTGGAGAAAATCTCTGAAGCCACCCAGGAGACGGCAGTTGACATTGCCCACCCTCCCAACCCTTCCCCCATTTGACTGATGGGAAAGCTGAGGCCCAGAGAGGATGGGCTTAAGGTAATGGCCTAAGAGCCCCAGTGTGTGGGTGGTTGAGCCAAGATCGCAAACCAGGCTCAGAACTCCTTCCATCACACGTGGAGGTCTCTAACCCTGATTCCTCTTCTCCCTTCAGAATCCAGCAGAACTCTCTCACCTCTGTGGCCTCATTTGGCCTGGGAGGTAGCTGGTATCCCCACTCCCTCTACAGATACAGACACCTGAACAGGCCCGAGGCTCCCCTGCACCCCACTCGCCCCGGCCGCACCTGGAGCCCGGGCTGGGCGTGTAGCATCACCGTGCGTCCCCGCAGCTCCACATACAGCAGAGGCTCCTGCAAGAAGGGCAAGGCGACGGGGCGCCCGTCCACCTGGAGGAGAAGGGAGGCGGGAGGAGGAGCGACGTCGGGACAGCGGAGAGGAACGCGCAGGACCGACTTTCCCCGGGTCCTTGGCTTTACTCACCGTGACCGCTCCGCCCTGCAGCAGCCGCACGGCCACGTCTCCCAGCAGCACGGCCACCTCGTGGGTCCAGGACACGCCGCTCCGGCCCCGGTCATCGTTGGTCACGTGCACGCTGTGGCGTGGGAGGCCCAGATGCAGTGGTCAGCAGGGACGGGTGTAAGGGGGCAGGGAGAAGGCAGAGGGAGTTGCGCACCTAAAGTCGCCTCCACGGCAGTCCTTGGCCAGCACGTAGCTGCAGCTGCCCTGGAAGTGCAACAGGCGGCCGTCGAAGGTGCGGTAATGAGGGTCTCCGAAGGCCATGCAGGAACCGGGGCGGGTCAGGCAGCGGGGGCAGCAGCTGCCGGGACGCAGGGCGGGGGCCTCGTCCTGGCCTCCGCCCCAGACACCGTCAGACACGCTGCGCTCTCTGCCGTGCCCCACGCAGAGCCTCCCGGGGCACGGAGGATCGCTGGGAAGGCTCCAGGGCTCCTCTGCTTCCTGCTGGCGGG
>NW_020172271.1:1285418-1293101 GCF_003031525.2 Neophocaena asiaeorientalis asiaeorientalis | reverse complement strand
GACCCGGGCAAGTCCAGCTTCCTCCTTCCCCGGGGCACCCAGGGGGGCGGTGCCAAGTGGCCACCCATCCCACAGCCTCAGACAGCAGCACTCACGGGCCCGCAGGAGAGCGGCGGGCAGCGCTGGCTCTGGCAGCTCACGGCGCCGGCTACGCAGGAGCAACTGGTGCACGCGTCCACGGCCCAGCGCTCCCCGGAGGCCACCTGCCGGCCCTGGTGCGCGCACGACTGGGCGGGGGCTGAGGGGACAGTAAGGGGCGAGGGTCCGCTGCCCATCCCTCACACTGGGTCTCGCTCCCGCCTCCCCCCTCCCTGACCCTCCCCCATCTCCCTAGCCCGCACCTTGGCATCTCTCACAGCACCTGCCAGCCTCCCGCACCTTCACCCAGCCGGGGGGGCAGGAGAGGGCCTGGCACTCTTCCAGGTGGCACTCCACGCGGCCCCGCTGAGGACAGATGCCATGGCTCTAGGGACTTCCGGCAGGGCCTGGAGTCCCTGGCCTCACACTCTCGGAGCCCTTCTGGATCAGGGACTGGGGCGGGAGCCCCCTCTCTCTCTGCCCCTGCCCCACAAGAACAGCCACTTCACGTTCAGGTAGGGGATGAAATGCACCTTCAGCTACCTGCCCTCACAAGGGATGCCCAGAGGGGGCGCCTTTTTCTGATTACCTCGAAGACCCCATATTCTCTGGTCCAGTGACCAGAAGCTCCTCCCTTTATCCATCTCTCAGGTCCTCCACCCTCACCCTCCCACCCCCAGCTCACACGGCAGGTGCAAGTGATACAGTCGTCGCTGGGGTCCCGCCAGCTCTCTCCATCTGCCACTCTCTGGCCCTCAGCTTCCACCACACATTCTGAGGAGGAAGAAATGGGGATGGGAGAGCACTGTCATTCCGCCTGCATGAGCTCACCCTGAAGGCCAGGGCAGGGCAGTGCCCACCCCATCCAATTAGCACCCTGATGGTGTTGATTTCTTCAACCAGCACCATGGCCTACTAGATGGCAGACCCGGCACCAGTGCTCGGGATGTCCAGAGTGTCCCGGAAGCCACAAAAGCCAGAAGCTGGAACTTTCCTCTGGGCCGGCTGCCAGCTCAGCTGTGCGATGCCCTGCTAGTGGGCCTTGGGTCCTTGAGCCAAGCCTCAGGCCAGGCCTTGAGAATCCAGGCTTCATTCCCTGCCTCCCTCTACCTCATGGGTCCCTCCTCCACCCCAACGAACAGCCCTCCCTTTCTACAAAAGAACAAAGCCTGCATTCTGAGTGCACACCCCAGGTTGCCCACTTGGCCCATGGATGCCACCCCTCCTGTCTCCCTCCTGGCTTCGGCTCTGAGGATGCAGAACAAAATTGGGCATGAACCCTGGCACACGGGACAGCAGCTCCCAGGGGGGGTATGGCGCTCCAACAGGGGACAGCTGGGCTCAGGACAGGCCCGGTGAATGCAGAGCCAAGTCAGGTCCTGTGGAAGGGCACAGGAACACGACAGGTAGAGAACAGCAGGGAGGGAGCAGGACCTAGGCAGGATGCGACATTCAGGACAAGTGGGCAAATGTCAGGGGTGAGTAGGAAGTCCAGAGCTGCTGCAGGAGAGGAGTCGCAGCCACAGCCCACAGAGGAGAAGAGGGGGCTTGAGGAATCCCCAAGGCAGGAGGGCTCACCTGGCACTGGCAGGTGTAGCAGGGGTCTGGCGGGGCCAGCTTAGACCCCCGCAGGTGCTCCGTGCAGGGACTCAGCGGCTCTGTGAAGACAAGAACGCAGTATGGGAGATGCTGCCAGGATGGGGGTGGGGGACAAAGCCTAACTGACCCCTTATCCCCCTACTGCGTCCCCAGGCTTTTTGGGACCAGGGCATACTTATGGCCCTAACACCTTGATTCCAGGAATGACAGATCCCTTTTCCTTTTGTTCCAGCAAAGAAAAGTTTGGACTTTTGAAAAGGAACTTTGCTAGGCTGCTAGCATGGAGGGCCTGAAAACGGACAAAGCGTGGCTTCCTCAGCCTGAGGTCACTAAGGAACACTGGGCTGCCCGCCCTGCTCGCCCTCCCACTCATCGTCTGAAAGGAAGCACAATGAGCCAGGTACCCCAGGTTCCAATCCTGGCTCCAGCACTCAGTGCCTGTGCCATTTTGGGCAAATTAATCAACTTCTCTGAACCTCAATTTCTTCATCTGTTAACAAAAGGAGTAATAACACCTCCTCACTGGGTAACTGTGAGAATTAAACATGATGCTGTTTACTAAAAGCACCAAGTACAGTGCGTGGCATGCAGTAGGTGCTTAGTAAATACTGTGCCTTTCCTCTTTCCCTGCAGCAGCACATCCGAACAAGTGTTGACAAGAACACCTCTCCCCACCTCTGTAGCTGGGCGACTCACTGCCCCTCTGGTCCTAATATCCCTGCCCTCAAGAAGCCAGCAGCCAGCACAGCTGCAACCCTGCAGCGCCACCTGCTGGACAAGATGCACCAGGCTTCAGAGTCAAGGGGTCCTGCTAGCTTCCCGTTTCCCCTTCGGGTATTACAGGTCTCACCCTCCAGGGTACAGGTTTCCAGAACAATCCACTGGACTCAGGAAAGGGCTGGGGCTGGGACTGTGAAGGAGGGCTGGCTGGCCCTTCCAGTGTCACTCTGGGGGTGGCAGCCCTGCCCTCTTTCCCCCCCAGTCCGGGGACTCACGGGCACAGGTGGGGCAGCAATGCTGGGGCCCAGGGGGCAGGAGCTGGCTGGCGGGACAGCCCACCAGGCTGGGACACTGCCGCCGGTGACAGCGAAGGCTGGGAGTTCCCTCAGGCTGCAGCTGAATGAGCGAGCAGGGGGTGGGTCCCAGGCCATGGAAGCTGAGAGCCACCCTCTTTCCTCTGGATGCCAGGCTCCTCCATCTGCCTTGGGCAGATCAGACGACAGTGTGCAGAGAGACTGAGCATCTCCTCACCCCATGCCCCAGTCCCCAGAGAGGACAGTGCCTGCTGCCTGCAGTCACTGGGGCCTGAACCTTCATGTGGCCTTTGACCCTTCTGCACTCCCATGCCATCCCCCTCCCCAATCCCATTGCCTAATCTCCTGATCTATGATGTCGATTGCCTGCTCAAAACCCTTTCATTGGCTCACCCTTACCTTTCAAATAGAAGTTCCCCAGTATGGCCCCCAACCAATTCCCAGGCATCTCCCCGCAACCTTCTACCCACACCACCCCACACTCCAGCCAGGAGGGCCCGCCCACTGCCTGCCCCCCCAGACTTGCTGGCCCTGCAGGCTCTTCACCCCAAGCCCCTGCCTCACTCCCTGGCCACAGGGACACACTCCTGACTCCCCACAATGCCTGCTCCCCGCAGGGTCCAGGCTGCCCCTCAGCGTTGCGCTCCCCTACCTCACAGGTGCACACTTCACAGGGGTCTGCGCCAGGCTGGAAGCTCTCCCCGGGCTCATACTTCCGACCCTCATGCTCACAGGCTTGGCAGGGGTTGGGTGGGGGGTTAAGAGCAGAACAGAATCAGGGAGCTTTCAGGCTGGCAGCAATGCCAGGCCCCCCAGCCTCAGAGAATGGGGTGTGCATAAGAATGGGGGCCACTTCTCCTGGAACGACGCATCTCTGCCGCCCAGCCCAGGGCAATGGCAGGGAGATGCTGACGGGGCACTGCCTCCCTGCCCACGCCCCCCCACCCCAGGCTCCCAGTACCAGAGCATCGAGGGCAGCAGTCACGGGGCCCCAGGTGAGGCTGGGCACAGGAGGTGACACACTGGACGCGGGCACAGGTGATGACACCCTCATGACACATGCAGGAGGAACAGGGGCTGTTGGGGGGCTCCCAGCTACTGCCTTCAGGGTGCTCTTCCCCATGAACCAGGCAGCCTGTGTCCGAGGTGGGCAGGGATGAGCTCTGAGTCTGGGTTCTGCATGTCTGCCCCCTCACCCTGGGTGCTCAGTAGGGTATGTGGGTGCCAGGAGGGGTTTCTGCAGGGATATAGTGGAAAGGTGTCCTGGGACAGAACTCCTGCCTGTGATGGAGGGGAAAGACACTGTGTCGGGGTCAGAACACCTGGACTCTAATCCCATTCCTCGTCTGCTTGCTTGCTAGACCCAGTGCCAGGCAGCAGGCACTGTCTCTTATAGCCCAGCGCCAGCAACAGTATCTGGCCTGCAGCAAGTGTGTAATAAATGCACGTGGGATGAATGAGAGGCTCCATCAGTAACCGTGTGCCCAAGGTAACTCAATCTCTACAAGTCTCAGTCTCCCCATCTGTTAAATGGGGATTTCATCTCAGGGCAAGGAGACGCTGACAGTTCCTATACCATGCTGGGCAGTGTACGGGGCGAGGGCTCACACAGGCTAAAAAAGGCCCCTACTCTAGAAACAGATGGCCTAGATGCAAATCTTGACTCTGCCATCTACTGGCTAAGTGACCACGGGTAAGTTATGTTACCTCAGTTTTCTCATCTATAAAATGGGAAAAGTTAATAATAATACCTACTTGTTGAGATCGTTGTGTGCATCAGATGAGGTATGTGTAAAGTGCTTAGCACGTGGTATATGCTCAATAAATGTTAATGATCATTATGAATGGGGCGTGGTTAGGAATGGGCAGCTTCGAGGAGATTCTAATAAGCACCTAGAAGGGGAGACGGTCTGGATAGGCCAGGGGCGGGGATAGGTAGGAAGAGCTGAAGGTGAATGTGGTGAGAGCTCAAGGGCTGAGGTGTGGGAGGGACAGACGGGTGGACAGGGAGGTGGGAAGACTGGAGGAGAGCTGAGGGGAGGGAGGTGGGGCCGATGGAGGGACGGAAACAAGGGAGCAGCCCCACTGGCCAGATGTACCTCTGCAGCGAGGGCAGCAGCTCCCCGGCTCTGTGACCTGGAGTGGGCAGGGCAGAGGTGGGCACTGCAGCCGCTCACAGCTGACCTGGCCAGCCTGCAGGAGATGCCTGGTCAGTGACTTGCTCTCCAGGCCAGCTGACCCCGCCCCTGCCCGCTCTGCCACCTCCCTACCACACCTGACAGCGACAGCGCTCACAGCTGCCTGCGGGCCCCTCAAACTCCTCCCCGTCCTGGTGCTCCCGGCCCTGAGAGAGGCAGCCTGTGGGTGACATGTGTCCTGGGCGGGGGCTGTGCTACCAGTCCAGCGTCAGGTCTGGCAGAGCGGGAGGGGGAGGCGTGGGGGGGGCGGCGGGGCGTGTGTGCTCACTGTGGCAAACAGGGCAGAAGCAAGGCCCTGGGGAGGGATGGGGGCACAGAGCTGGAGCACACGGCTTCTTCCGGCAGCGCATGGAGCCTTCCTGGGGGAGAGAGGTCACGCTGCCACTTCCCATGTCATCACACCCTCAAACCAGGCCACATGCGGCCTCATGGGGGTGTGCCCCTACTGACCTGCCCGGCCCAGACCCCCTCCCTCAGCCCAGGAGGCCTGAGCCCGATCTGTCCTGATGGATGTCACAGGCAGCGTGTACCCTGGGAGGAGGAGACGACCTCTTTCTGGCCAGAGAGGAGGATCAAGGGATGAAGGGCTCCAAGCCCCCAAAGGGCCGCCTCACCTGGCAGGTGCAGATGGAGCAGGTGGGGTCGAGCGGGTCAGGAAGGGTCTCTCCGGGGGCAGCGGTGACCCCATGATAGAGGCATCCTGGCAGAGGGGGGAATACAAGGCAGAGCCGCAATCAGTGGATCCCTCTGCTGACACAGGCACACACACCAACACAGACACACACACACACACAGCCGGGCCTGGGGTCCTCTACCAAAGCTTAGCTAAGAGTCAGAAAGAGTGGTGAGTGGCTGGGAAGGTGAGGGGCGGGAGGAAAGACTTCAGCCAGACCACGGTGGTGAGACTTGCATGCGTGAAACACGGCGGGGGGGACTGAGGGTGGGATCACAGAGCAGGGCCCTCGTGGGAGGAAGATGAGAGGAACGGGCACAGTGGAAATGAAGGCGAGAGGTGGGCTGGGCTCAGGAGGGTGGCTTCTTTAGAAGCCACAGGGGAAGGAAGTTGCCCAAATGTGCTTGGGTGACTCAAGGGCAGTGGAAGCCACTGAATGGCTTGGAGTCTGGTGACGTGCTATTTTGGGAAGGCAGGGAGACAGCTGAAGAGTGGGAAGGTCTGACAGCACAGGGGTGGTTGTGTGGTGCCCTTCACAGTTGGCGCGAGGTGACAGCAGGGACGGAGAGGAGGGCTCGAGTATGGGGTGAGGAACCCCAGGAAAACCCAGTCTGTGGGCTTGCTGCGTGGCTGTCTCGGGGGAGGGGTGACAGTGACCAGACCAGGGGACTCGCAGCCGAAGGGAGGCCGGGAGTTGAGAAGGGCAGTGGGAGGGCAGGTCTACCCTGGCAGGTCGGGCAGCAGTGCCCAGACGGGGTGAGCGGGTGGCTGCAGCCCAGAGGCTCACAGGGCCGGCGGCTACAGTTCACGAAGCCTCCGAGACAGGTACACAGATTGCAGGGCTCTCGGGGATCCGGAAAGTCCTGGCTGCTCAGGTAGGACTCCCATAGGTACTCGCAGCCTTGGAGAGAGGACAGGGAGGGTGGGGGGAGCGGCAGAAATCAGGGAGAGGAGACCAGTCATCCAGCTCTGAGCCTGGGCCTGGCCTGAGGCCAAGGCCTCAAAGACCTGGTGGGGAGGGAAGGGCTCATTCTTGGCCGGTGGGTAAAGGGGTCTGGGGGGTGGCAGTTGGATTGGCCAAAGGGCAAACTTTCTCCCCTTCAGCCTGCAAAGAAGCTCCCTGTCCAGGGCCTTCCCTGTGGTCCAGTGGTTAAGAATCGATCTTGCAATGCAGGGGACGCCAGTTGGATCCCTGCTTGGGGAACTAAGATCCCACATGCCGCGGGGCAACTAAGCCCTCACGCCTGCAACTACTGAGCCAGTGAGCCACAATGCGCCGCAACGAAAGATCCCATGTGCTGCAACCAAGACCCAACACAGCCAATAAATAAATAAATATTACAAAAAAGAAGAAAGCTCCCTGTCCAATCCGTAGGGAAAACCCACACAGAATTTGGTCCAGGGCTTTTGTCTTACGGTAATAAATATTTTTGACCCACTCTAGCGCAGTAAAGATGACTTTGACCCCGCCCTCCTGTCCCCCCACCCGTACAGTTCCCGTCCCCTCACCATCACAGGTAGGGCAGCAGTCACCCCTGGCAGGGAAGGGGCACTGTGCTGGGGCACAGGCCCTGGGCTCGCAGCTGACGCTGCCCTCCCAGCAGAGGCAGACGTGGCACCGGGCAGTGGGCGAAGGGAAGCGCTCGCCACTGGCGAACTCCTTCCCCTGGTACAGGCAGCCTGGGGGGCAGGCGAGGGGCTGGGGGGCCTTGGAGGTGGCGCACCAGGCGCACTACCTCCCGGGCCCTGCGGGCTGGGTGGGCACCGTTCCCGCACTTTCTTAGTGAGAACCCCGCCCCCGGAGGAGCGGGCCAGGAGGAAGGGGGAGAAGGGGTGGCGCCCCGCCTGGAGGTAAAGAGGGACGCAGAGTAAGAGGGGGACGGAGCAGGTGAGGTTCCGGGGTGGAGCTGGAAGGAGTGCGGGCAGGTGCAGTCAGGGCGTTACCGTCACAGGAGGGGCAGCAGGGCCCCTGGCGCGGGTGGGTGCAGGGCGCCGGTGGGCAGGGCAGCAGCTGGCAGGACACGGAGCCGTCGAGGCAGAGGCAGCGGCGGCAGGGGTCGTCGGGCTGGGAGAAGTGCTCCTGGTGGCGGACGGGGACCCC
>NW_020172271.1:1272262-1285350 GCF_003031525.2 Neophocaena asiaeorientalis asiaeorientalis | reverse complement strand
TGGGGGGGGTGGGGAGGGAGGCTGCTGAGGGAGTCTCCCCGGAGAAGTGGCGAGGGGTGCGGCTCCTACCCGGGCACTGCGGGCAGCACTCTCCTGGCAACAGGAGCGGCTCTGGACAGGGCAAGGGCGGGCAGCGGCGGGCCGGGCACTGCACGTCGCCGCTCTGCAGATGGACGAGGCCAGGCCAAGTCAGTGGTAGAAGGTGGAGGAGACCCCTCCCCTTCTCACCCTCACCTTGGCGGACTTCTCCTGGTCTCCCCAAGTGCCCCCCCCACTCTTCCTTCCCATCCGGGTGGCAGACTCACCAGACAGCGACACAGGCGGCAGGGGTCAGAGGGGTGGGGGAAGTCTGCTCCGTTGGGGTACTCTTTCCCAGCAAAGGCACAGCCTGGGGGAGGGGGGAGCTATGGGCCTGGGAGAGGCCCCCCTTCCCCCAGGGCATGCTGCCCTCCCAGCCCTAAAGGCCTATAGATGGGGCCAAGCCATCCCGAGGGACCACCCCCCATCCCGCCCACCTCACCATTGCAGTTGTTCTGGCAACAGGGACCAGGCAACGGGTGGGCACAGGAGGCCCTGGGGCAGGCCCGAGGTTGGCAGTGGGCATAGCCTTCCCGGCACTGGCATTCCTGACAGGGGTCTCGAGGGTGGGAGAAGCTCTCGCCATCCATAAACACTTGCTTCTCCAGGATGCAGTCTGGGCAGTGGGGCGGGTGGGCAGGAGTGGAGACAAAGACTGACAGTGCAAGGAGCAGGCTGACAGTCCCTCTACCCTTGAGTCCAGAGCCACTGCAGAAGTGCCACTTGGAAGCTGTCCCCATGGAGGGAGAGGAGGAGGAGGAGGGGCTGTGTATACGGACAAGCGTATCTCCCCGAGCACACACTTGTGTGTGTATGTGTGTGTGTTTAGTTCCTTTACCTGCAGGCAGATGTGTGTGCCTCTGAGGGTGAAGAGCCGAAGGGCTCATGCATGTGCATGCCTGTGTTTGTGATATGCGCCCTGCACACTCTCCGTGTGGGCGGGGATCAGGGCACACAGCATCCCAGCTCCCAGTCTCTTGCGTAGGAAACCTGAACATTTGTTGCATGAACCAGGCTTATACAGGTAGATATACGAATAGATGTGCGTGGTGAGGGTATTGGAAGAGGAAGTGTAGGAAAGGAGGGAAGGGTGGTGTCGTAACATGAAGGGACAAACGAATGTCTACTCTTCTCTCCCACCCGTACCCTGTGATAAATATTACAAAAAAGAAAAAAAAAGAACTCTGTGAGTTCCAGAGAGTCCCAAGCTGTGTCAGACTGAAAAATTCGGAAGGCCATTGCTCTCTAAGGTATCCGTTGGGCCCACGGGGCCATGGAGTGGCAGGGTCAAGGGTTCACCAAGTCAGACAGGTACAGTAAGCACGTACCTGGGCACCTGGGGCAGCACTGGCCGGGTCCACTCTGGGGCCTGGCACAGGTTGTGGGAGGGCAGTTGACCAAGGAGCATGTCACGGTCCCATCCTGGGAGCAGGTGAGAAGGCAATGGGGGTGGGCCCCGGGAGGGGCTCAGCAGGGCAGCAGCAAGCCTGGGGAGGTACCTCGCAGTAGCAGGTGTGGCAAGGGCTGTCTGCATCTGTGAAGTTCTGCCCGTTGGCGTACACTTGGCCGTGGTAGGTGCAGCTCTCACAGCTGGGGCAGCAGGCACCTGGGTAGAGCAGGGTGATCACAGCCCAGCCAATCAGGGTGGGCCAGGCAAGGCAGGGGAAGAAAGCTAGATTGGGGCGGGGCACTCACCGGGGGGCTTGGTGGGGTGCTGGCAGGGGGCTGGGGAGCAGAGCAAAGCCCTGCACACGGGCACCCCAGCTTGACAGGAACAGGTTGTGCAGGGCTGACCATCAGGCTCCCACTGGACCCCCTCAGCAAACTCCTCTCCACCAAGCACGCAGGCTACAGCAAGGGGCGGGGGAGGGGGGCTGTCACCATGGCAACCTGGACACATCCACCCATCCCTGCCCTTCCCAGACCATAGGACCCTTCCCAAGACCCTGGCTTAGCCCTCCCCACAGCAGCCTCTGAACACACTCTGGAATGGCTGGTGGACTTAGGAATGCCTCCCCTTACGGTGAAGGAACACTCCTCCATCTCTAGCTGCTGGGAGAAGCACCCTTTCGTGGTTGCCCCCCAACACACACACCTGGGCAGAGCTGGGGGCCAGAGTCAGACAGGGTGCAGGGGGCGCCCGGGCACTCCTGCTCCTCACAGGAGACCTCGCCGGCCTAGGAGGGAGGCTGGGTGAGTGGCCCTCAAGGGACAAGACAGATCCGGGGCGTGAGACAGTGGCACCGCCTACCTGGCAGGAGCAGCGGACACAGCGGCCACTCTCTTGGAGTCTGAAGGTCTCCTGGCTCTGATACTGGTGTCCCTGGTACTCACAGCCTGGCTAGGATGACAGAGGGACTGGGGCACAGGGCTGGGGGCTGATGGGGAAGCCTCAGAGCACCTGAGGCATCCACCCCCCACCCTGACAAGGACAGCCACCCCTGTCCTCCAGGAGGCCCTGCCAGCCTCCCCCAGCCCACACGTGCCCAGGGTGCCATGAGGCGAGGTGAGAACTCATCCCTCACCCGTGGTGACAGAGCTTAGCTTTAGAAAGGACTTCCCCTGTACTTTAGCTCAAGGGGGGCTTCCTGTTAGTCCACGGGAAGCAACCACCCCACGCCGAGACCCAGAGCCTCTCTCGGGGCAGTGCCCACCCCTCCCCCTGGTGACTCAAGCCCCCCACTCACTGTCACAGACTGGGCAGCACTTCCCAGGGATCCTGCCTGGGTGTCTGCAGGGCGTCGGTGGGCAGGGCAGAGGCTCACAGTGGACACTCCCATTCTGCCAAAAGGACCTGGTCAGCAGGTGAGAGGCAGGCCCAGAAGCCAGCCCCTCCCTGCCGGGCAGACACACTCACGGCACAACGGCAGTGGGAGCAGGGGTCCCCAGAGCCCACGGGCTCCCCGCTGCGGTACTCTCGCCCATTTAGGAAACAGCCTGTTGGGAAGAGGGTGCCTTAGACCCTCCTCAGGGCCCCATGCCATTCAGTGTCCTGGCTTTCATGGGAGGCTCGAGCTGGGCCGTCCATCAGCTTTCCGAGCCCCTCCAGGATCCACCTGCTGACTCACCATCGCACACAGGGCAGCAGGTGCCCGGGAGGGGCCGGGCAGGGTATGGGCACAGGCTGGCACATTCTCGCTGGTGGCACCGGATGTGGCCCTCCTGGTAGGGGGCAGAGTAGGCAGAGGAATGGGCCGTCAGAGCTTGTCCAAGTGGCAGAGACAGCATTTGAGTCGCAGCTATCCACTTATTAGACGTTGCTATGAGTAAACTGTGTCCCCCTTCAAACTCTTATGCTGCAGTCCTAACCCCCTCAGAATGTGACCTTATTTGGAAATAGAGTCATAGCAGATGTAATCACTTAAGTTGGGATGAGGTCAGACTGGAGTGGGGTGGCCCCTGATCCATTGACTGGTGTCCTTATATACAGGGGAAATTTGGACACAGACACACACTCACACAGGGAGGGAAGCATGTGAAGATGAGGACTGAAGCCACGGGATGCCAAGGATCTCCAGCCAACTGCCAGAGGTGGAGGGGCCTGGAACAGATTCTCCCTGACAGCCCTCAGAGGGAACCGGCCCTGCAGACACCTCGGTCTTGGACTTCTGCCTCCAGAACCATGAGATAATGGATTTCTGTTGTTTTAAGCCACTCCGTTTGTGGTACTTTGTTACAGCAGCCCAAGAAACTAATATAGTTGTATAACCTAGCATGCCACTTAAGTTCTCTGTGCCTCAGTTTACTCATCTAAAAAAACAAAAAAAGACAATAATAGACCTGCCTTCATAGCCTTGTTATGGGGATAAGGTAAGTGTGTGGTATGGCATCCACCTCTGGAAGCTGACCGTTAACAGACAGTAGCTGCTGCTACTCCCCATGGTCTTTCCCAGACAGACCCCATCCCTGGAGTTCACACCTATACCTGGGCTCACTACCTTAGCCCCATAAGTGTCTGGGCTGCCAGTGACTCTCCTCACAGGTGGGGGTGGGGCGGTGGGGTGTCAGTGCGAACAGGGAGGGGAAGCACATGCCAAGGGGTTGGGTGCCCCACGGCCTTCACAATGGAGTCCTTGGTCCTTGGCAAGCTGTCAGGAAGCTTTGTGACTCTGGCTTCAGCCCCCATGAACCATAGCCCTCCTTGGCGTGCACCCTGCCTGGACATTAGGCCTCCGTGTGCCCCGCTTCCTCCCCCAGACTTTGCCCTGACTCTTCCCTTATGCCTGGTGTCTTAGCCCATTCAGGCCACTGTAATAAAAAATCCCATAGTCTGGGTGGCTTATAAACAACAAAAATTTAGTTCTCACAGTTTTGGAGGCTGGGGAGTCCAAAATCAAGGTGCTAGGAGTTTCAGTGTCTGGTGAGAGTCTCCTTCCTGGTTCATAGATGGCTGTCTAATTGCTTGTGTCTCCACATGGTGGAAGGGATGAGAGAGCTCTCTGGGGTCTTTTTTATACAGGCACTAATCCCATTCATAAGGGTTCCACCCTCATGACCTAATCACCTCCCAAAGGCCCCACCTCCTAATACCATCACTTTTGGGGTTAGAATTTCAACATATGAATTTGGGGCGGGACACAAACATTCAGTCTATAGCACCATTTCTCCCTGCTCAAATCCTACTCACCTGTTAAGACCTAAGTAAACACCCCCCCCCATGAAGATATTCTAGATCTGTTCTGCCCAATAGAAATATAACACAAACCACATATGTCATTTTAAATTCTCTAGTTGTCAAATTTCAAAAAGTAAAAAGAAACAGATGGACCTAAATTTTAATATTATGTTCCACTCAAACCAAAAAGTTATTTCAACATGTAATCAACATGAAGTGTTAATGAGATATTTTACATTCCTTTCTTTCCTACTAAGTCTTTGAAAGCCAATGTATATTCTACATTTAGAGCTCATCTCAAACCAGACAGCCACATTTCAAGGGCTCAGTGTCCACATGTAGTGGCTCCTGATCAGACAGCAGAGTCCTAGATGCCTCAGGTCAGCTGTGCTTCTCCCTCCCTGGAGCTTGTGCTGCCTGTCATATCCTGCCCGGCCTCACTCCTCCTGTAACCTGAAGCTCCTCGAGTTTGGTTCACAGACATCCTGCTCACCTACTGTGCTCAGAACTGGACATACTGAGGGCGCAACCCCTTCCCCACCCTCATGGTGTTCAGGGTTAGGTCTCCTCCATCTCTGTCCCCTCACAGTGCCTTTTGGGATGTGTTCAGTGGAATGAAGGAATGAATCTGGTGGGCCTGGGGTCGGGGAGGGGTGGGGGCAGCCCAGGAGCAGCACAGGGACTCACCAGGCACTGGCAGATCCGGCAGGGGTCCCCAGGTGTGGTCCACTCTTGGCCATGCTCCCAGTGAGAACCACCTTCTGTGCAGCCTTGGGCTGGGAGGCGATGGGCAGAGAGGAGGCCTGGTGGGAGCTTCAGCCAGAACCCCCTCCTTCACGTGCCCTCTGAGGGCTCTCCTCTGAGCCTAAACCAGACCAGATCCTGCCTCTGCCTGGACCCCTCGCCTCAGCCTCCCAGCACCCCAGGCAGGGTAAGGCCCAAGTTCCTTAGCCTGCCCTTCCAGGCCTTCCAGGGCCAGCATGGCCACACCCACGTGTCTCTGGCCCCTCCTCACGTCTCAGTTTAAGCTTTGGCCGTTCCTGCCTGCCTGCACCTTCCCGACTAACACACACCCACCTCACACTGAGTGTCAGTCCCAGGCTGCCCTCTCTTCTGGAATGCCCCCCACTGTGTTCCGCCCTTCGCCTTGCTAACTGCTCTTTAACCTTGAGGCTGGCTCCAGACGCCACCTCCAGGATGCTTTCCTTTCTGTGCCCAGGCTGGATTAGGTCTCCTTCCTCATGGATTTAGTGTCACCCTCTAGTGGTCTGCCTCGAGGGCCCACCCCGTGTCTTCTGTGCGCAAAGCAGGTAATAGTCAATGTTTATTGATGTACATATCATTACACATCTTACAAATGGGGAACTGAAGCACGGAGTAACTCCCTCAGAGGTACATAACCATTGACAAGGGCAGAATCTGAGCCCAGGCCTTCCAGCTCCGGAGCAGGGTTGGCCAGGCATGGGTCCCCCCACAGATGGAAGCCGCAGGTCAGAGGCCAGCAGGGTGGGCTTTGGGTTGAAGAAGTGGAAATAACAGCCCTCCCTGGAGCTCTACCAGGGAAGGGGCAGGGCTCTCACCTTGGCAGGTCGGGCAGCAGTGCCCGGGCCTCAGGACTGGTTCAGGGCAGGGGATGGGCGGGCACTTCATGGGCACACAGCGAACCAGGCTCCTCTGTAATGCACCCATAGCTGTACTGCCCCTGGGTCTGGCTCCCAGAGACAGCAGGATGGGCCATAGAGTGGAGATGGAGGGAAAATCTCTCTGGCACCAGGCCTCGGAAAGTATGTGAGGGGCTGAAAGAGTGTCAGGTGTGACCCAGGGTAGGCGGGGGTGTCCCAGGAAGATCAGGGTCTGGGCAAAGGTGCGGGGGACTCACCAGGCAGGAGCATTGGAGACAAGGGTTGGAGCTGGACAGGAAGTTGGCCCCCTCCTCATAAAGCTGCCCCTCATACTCACAGCCTGGGGAGGGTTGCCAGCGTGACGGACTGGTCAGCAGACAGCGGGGTGGGTGGACATTACCCAAGGGAAGGCATGACCCCAAGTATGTACGGAACCCTCTGGGGCCGAGGGGACGGCGGGGCAGGGTGGGGGGGAGGTCACCTGGCCAGCAGATGGGGCAGCACTCCCCAGGTGGGGTGTAGCTCTCCAGGCAGTTGAGTTCTGAGCATGAGGGCCCCTGGCACTGCACCGTCCCTGCCTGCAGGGTAGACACTGAGCCCTCCTTCCTCCTCTACTGCCCAAGCCGAGTTACTCTGCTGGCCTAGCAGGCCTAGCAGGCTCCAGGCCTCAATGCCGGGGTGGCGGCAGCAGTCCTGCCAGGACCCCAGATTGGGCTTGGCGCTGCCAGGCCTGGGGTTAAGCCGGGCGGTGGGGACGTGGGTGGCAGATGGGACAAGGCTCTGATTCCCTTACCTGACAGGTACAGATGACACAGGGCTCCAGTTGCCACGTTTCCCCACTCCTGTGGCCTCCAGTACAGCCTGCAAAACCAGGGCCAGGCCCGCAAGTAAGAGACCCAGAGAACTGGGGCGAAAGCACGGCCAAGGGCGCCACATGAAAGGGGCACCATTCAGGTGATTCTCAGAGATTGTATACTTACTGCAACTTTCCAGCAGATGGCAGTATAGTGTCTGCCTTGAATAATCACCAGATTCCCATTATTTACAGCACATGGAAGCATTGAGGAAAGCGTGCCTTTTTAAAACTTTCACCAAAGACATTATATGTGCTAGCAGTGGCCCTGAGACACCACGTGTCCTACAAGCGATGTGTGTGTGTGTCCCTTTTCTTTGTTGGGAGATCCAACAACTCCCAAGACTTTACTCCTCATCTCTGGCCAAGACTCTCAGGCTACATTTCCAGAACCCACCAGTCCCTAAGCCTCTGTCCCACCTTTCAGACTAGCAGCTGCCATTCTTCCCAGGGTAGGGTTGCCAAAGACAATATAGGATGCCCAGTTAAATGTGAATTTCAGATGAACAACACATAATATTGTAGTATAAGTATGTCCCAAATATTGCACGGGACATACTTGTATTTAAAAATATGTTATTTATACAAAATTCAAATTTAACAGGGCATCCTTTTTTTTTTTTTTTTTTTTTGGCAGTGCCGCTTGCAGGATCTTAGTTCCCCAACCGGGGACTGAACCCGGGCCCTCAGCAGTGAAAGCATGGAGTCCTAACCACCGGACCACCAGGGAAGTCCCAGGTATCCTATATGTTTAGTTGCTAAACCCGGCAACCTTATCTTCCTGACTATGAACCAGTAACAGCCACTGCCTCCACTCCTTTCCAGCTGTCTTCATGTCACTGGCACCACTAGTTTCCCAAGCTCAGAGTCCACTATTCCATGGGATCCAACTACGTTTTTGGAAACACCCCTCCTTCTGCAGCCCACTGCCATCCCTGGCTCCATGCCTAGGCAACTACAGTAATAGCCCCCTAACTGATCTCTCTGCATCTAGCCCATATACCACGTGAAAATTCCAAAAATGCCTCTTTAAACATGCCACACTCTGGCTTTTCAGCCTTCAGTGGTTCCCCATTGTCCACAGAAGAAAGTCCACACTGTAAGGCTTACAGCAATGTGTTCCCACTGGCTTTCGCAGTCTGATTTCCTGCAACACACCTTTCCCCACTCTGTGTGCCTAGAAGGCCTTCAGGTACACCCTTTCCTTCTGGTGAAACCCCATTTTCCCTTGCAGATCCAGCTCGGATGACCTGTTGTATGTAGGGCCCTCCCTGATCACCTAGTCTGGGTGGGCCTCCCCTGCCTTCCTGCCCTCTCCTCTGGCGACTGACCACTTAAGACCTTCCTCCACCTCCTCTTAATCTGTTCATTGGCTCTTAAATCTTGTATTATACTAGCTATATACGTTTATCTTCTCACTAGATTAGAAGCTGCCTGAGGAAAGGAAAAAGATCAGGTAGAGCAGGGGTCCCCAGCCCCCAGGCCACGGACAGGTAATGGTTCGTGGCCTGTTAGGAACCGGGCCGCACAGCAGGAGGTGAGCTTCACCTGTATTTACAGCCGCTCCCCACCGCTCGCGTTACCTCCTGAGCTCCGCCTCCTGTCAGATCAGCGGCGGCATTAGATTCTCATAGGAGCCCGAACCCTACCGTGAACTGCGCACGCGAGGGATCCAGGTTGCGCACTGCTTATGAGAGTCTAATGCCTGATGATCTGAGGTGGAGCCGAGGCGGTGATGCGAGCGCTGGGGAGCGGCTGCAAATACAGGTCATCATCAGCAGAGAGGCTTGACTGCACAGAGGCCATAATAAATCAACTGCTTGCAGACTCACATCAAAATCCTATCGGTGGGTGGCAAGTGACAATTAAGCTGCATCTTATGGAACAGACTGGACATAAGCAACACACTTTTGGTGTCACTGTCTCCCGTCGCCCCCAGAAGGGACCATCTAGTTGCAGGAAAACAAGCTCAGGGCCCCCACTGATTCTGCATTATGGTGAGTTGTATAACTATTTCATTATATATTACAATGTAATAGAAATAGAATGTACAATAAATGTAATGAGCTTGAATCATCCCGAAACCTTCCCCCACCACCACCCCAGTCCACGGAAAGACTGTCTTCCATGAAACTGGTCCCTGGTGTCAGAAAGGTTGGGGGCCGCTGACGTACAGCCTTTGGCTCAGTCCCAGGTCAGAGGCGGCATTTGCTGACTTGGGCTTCGCTTCTGAACACCCCTAGCCACTGCCGGAGCGAGCGGGCAGACGCCCTCTGGACACATGGCAGGTGGCAGGCCAGGCTCTGGGGCCCCAGAACGAGTGCAGGAGGTGGGTCTGGGGCCGGCAGAAGGCTGACCGGGCTCGCAATGCGGGCAGCATGCTCCCGGCTCCAGGCAGGGTCCTCTTGGGCATGGCTTCTGGGTGCAGGTTATGGCTCCTTCCTGTGGAAAGCAGGCATCAGAACCCTGGAGGATAGGGCCTCCAGAACCGAGACCTCTCCCTAGGGTGGGACCCACCAGAGGCGCAAGAGGCTGAGTTGGCTCAGACTACGTGGGCTACCCTTGGCCCAAGGGCAGAAAAGAGACATCCTTCCCCCTCTCCCATCATCTCCTGCCACTCTCGACCCTCGGAAACCATCTCTTCCAGGTGCCAGCAAATCCCCCAGCGTGGAGAGATCCTAGGAAGGGAACCAAGGGCTTCCTCGGTGGAAGGGTGAGGAAAGAAATAGGTGGGTGTGGAGCCAAGTGAGGGAGCAGAGGCAGGTGGATGCCAGGGACAGATGGATGACTGGGGACACTGAGGGTCCGCAGGCGAGGGGGCAGGTATAGGAAGACAAGAACCCCACTGTGTGCATGGGGATTGAGCTCCAGAAAGCAGAACTCTTCGGAATCAGCTGAAGGCGGCCAGTGGCAAGGCTTGGGGGGATGGGCAGGGAGACCCTACTTCTAAACATTCAGCACACCCGGCTGCAGCGACAGGTAGCTGAGGTGAGGCAGACAGGTGAAGGGAACAGGTATGGGATATCCAGGGTGGGTCACAGGAGCTCACCAGGCAGCGGCAGGTGGTACAGGCATCTGTGGCGAAGGTCTCCCCATTGCCATAGGCCTGACCATTGTGGCTGCAGCCTGAGGAGGAGATGGTGCTGTCGCTCAGGCACTCAGGGCCATTTCTGGGCCCTGAGGTGGTGCCAGTGGGCAGGCGGATGGCACTCACCATGGCAATGGGGCAGCCCAGGCTGGGGGACACAGTGTGTAGCCCCGTCCTGGCAGACACAGGCTGTGCAGGCATCAGGCTCCCAGCGAGCCCCCTCGGGCCAGGCCCGACCCAGCCCCCAGCACTGGGGCGAAGCCGCGTGGCATTCACAGGACTCCAGCTGCCTCACCCTCCCCTGCAGGTCTTTGTTCTGGGGAGAGAGGTGGGGGTAAGAGGAACTGGCTCAGCTTCCCCCACCAACTCCCACAGATTTGTGGGGTGTGAAAGCCAAGGCAGGATGAGAAGGAAACGTGACAGTTCCAGAGCAAGGTGGGTCCCCCTCCAGGCAGCATCCAGCTCAAACTGTCCCAGTTCTCATAGCCTGGGGTCTGGATAGGCTCCCAGGGAAACACAGGCCCCCAGTCCTCTCCTTTAGACAAAAGGGGACTCAGTCCCTGTGACCCAACAGTTAAAGACCTTTATCCATCCAAAATCTTTCCTGATGATGCTCCGTAATGTTTGCCAAATACATGAAAGAATATGAAAATCTGACAAAACAAATACCCGGAGGTTCTTCCCTGGTATGAAAGAACTGATGTTAAGAACTGCTCAGGGCTTCCCTGGTGGCACAGTGGTTAAGAATCCGCCTGCCAATGCAGGGGACACAGGTCCGAGCCCTGGTCCGGGAAGATCCCACATGCCGCGGAGCAACTAAGCCTGTGCGCCACAACTACTGAGCCCGTGCACCACAACTACTGAAGTCTGTGTGCCTAGAGCCCGTGCTCCGCAACAAGAGAAGCCACCGCAATGAGAAGCCCTCGCACCGCAAGGAAGAATAACTCCCGCTCGCTGCAACTAGAGAAAGCCCGCCCACAGCAACGAAGACCCAACGCAGCCAAAAATAAATAAATAAAATCTATAAAAAAAGAAAAAGAACCGTTCAGATAAGAATCTTTCTATGTGCATTTAAAACAAAACTCTATTTCAGGGTCCCAAGGACCCCCCTTCTCTCCTTCCCTCCCACTACATGAGGCCTGCCCTGCCCCACGCACACCCACTGCCTCCAGTGGTACCTGTTCTCTGAGCTCCGTGACCTCAGCCTCCAGCCTTCCCAGTCGCTCCTCCAGGGGGCGCCACCGCTCCTGGGGGGCCCCAGCAGGGGCTGAGGAGTGGGCCGGCGCCTGCAGCTGGTAGTCGTGGATGTCAGCAAGCCCCAGAGGCTCCCTGGGGACGGCTCCACCTGAAAGCACCAGGATCCAGGGAGGGCCTATCGGTGAGGGGCTAAAAAGGCTTCCTGGGTTTGTCTTCCCAATGATGTCTATCCTGTGCCCACCTTTGTCCACCTGTCACCCACCATCCAGGGAAGGAGAGGTGGTCTGTGAGGGGCTGGAGTGAAAGCATGGGAGGAGGAGGAGAGAGCCCTGGGTGCACGGAAGTGACCTAGACCAGCTTTCCCAAGTAGTAAGAGCCTCAGGCAGGTATAAGCCACAGGGATCCCGCCTCACTGGGAGCCTGGGGGGAGGATCTAGATCAGGGCCTCTCTGTAGGCTGCCCTGACTCTGCAGGGGTCCTCAGCCACGGGGGCTGTGCCAGGGTCATCCAGCCTCACTCAGGCCACGGACTTGGCCAGGGGCAGCCTGGGGAGCTGATGTGTCATGCTGGGAGGGCCCACGAGCCAGCACAGGCTGAAGTGCAGGAGAGGGAAACAGAGGAGTGAAAGGCGGGGCTGCTTTCAGGTACCCAGGGTCTGTGTGCAAACCCCACTGCTTGTCTTTACCTTCAGAAAGGGCAGCACTTCCATGCACAGGGAGGGGCAACTCTTCCCTCTGCGGCCACTCTCAAGCCTTGCCACTTTTCCGGGCCTGTGGCAGAGGGGCCTGGGAACTCCACCCAGGGCAGAGTGGGCTCCAGAAAGCGGGACTTGGCTGCATTTCTTGAAGGGTTCGGGGAGGGTGCTGGTAGGGCCCCCAACTAGGTTTCAAGGCACCATGAGAATGAAGACAGGTTGTCCCGGGTTCTAGAGGACACTGGGTCCTAGGAGGGGGCACCTCTGCGTTCAGGCCTGGGGTTGGGGACGGCCACTTTCACCTGACTCTGATCCCCCTCCTGCCGTGGGGAAAACAAGGGCAGTGGGGGTCATTGTCTGACTCCAGGTGTCCTTCCCACAAACATCATCCCTCCTCCCAGCAGAGGGTCTGGAGCAGGAAGTGAGTGAGCACAAGGAAGAGGTGGAGGGAGAGGGAAGGGTCTTTCCACCGAGGCAGCTCATTAGTGAGGCTGGGCCTGGGGGTGGCTAAAAGGGTTTCTCGTGCACACTAGCCCCGTGAAACAGGGGAACAATACTGCTCACTCCCCCGCCCGCCACTGCCTCCACCAAAGGGGGTTGAAGATTCTCGTCCAAGACCTAAATTGTCTTCTTTTGTCCAAACCTGCTTTGTCCTGAGTTCCTCGGCTTGGTTAGTGCCATCCCCACCTACCCAGAAATCTGGGGCTCAGCTTCTTTCTTTTGTACCCCTTCCAAAGTCCATCAGTCTCTGGTCTCAGCCAGTCATCCCCCAACCCTCCCCCAGCTCCTCTCCTCTCCCCTCTGTGGCCACTCAGGAGGCTGAAGACTCCCTGCCTCCACGTGCTCCTCTTTTCCTTTCACAGCCTTTCTAAATCACACATCTGCAGGTTCCCAGAAGCAAGTCCAAATGTAAGCTTTCCCAAGTTTCATTCATCTTTTCA
>NW_020172271.1:1206924-1272238 GCF_003031525.2 Neophocaena asiaeorientalis asiaeorientalis | reverse complement strand
CACTTGGAATGGCTCTCTGTCTTGGTATGGCCCCTGTACCTCGCTTCCTTCCCAGCCCCATGAAGGGCGGCCAAGGATGGGGTCCCAGTATCTTAAACCCTCCACCCCAGCATGACACCCCCCCCCCAACCATGATTCCTCCTTTCAGGCCACTCCCTCCAGGCCTGCTTAAGCAGGCACAAGAAAGGGGTTGGGGAGAAGCTGAGGGTCCTCTGGGACCCTCAGGGAAGATCGGGCCGGTCCTTTGCCTGGAGAGACCTGCAGAAAGAGCTCCTGTTGCACAAAGCCTGATTGCTCCCCGTGGACCTGTCCTCTGCTCCCCTCCCTTCCCCCCTGCACAGTCCCAGTCCTGACCTCTCTGTTCCTGCCTGTCCTTCTGGATGAAAGCCAGACACAGAGACTCAAAGTCAGCTCCCATGGCGGGCCTTCTTTTTTTTCCCCTTTCTCAAGACAAATAATTAACTTCAGACTCCCAGATTCCAGGGCGGACTCTCCCCCACCGCTGCCTGCAGGAATTCCTCCCGAGGCCAGAGCAGGAAGCCCCGTCCTGCTCCAGGACCCCATGCCACAGTCTCCGTGCTGCCCTGACCATGCTGGCTCCTCCACCGATGGGGAGGACTCAGGCTAGCCTGGGAGGCTCACGCACCCCGAGGCAGGGCCCAGGGAGGCGGCCCCCGGCCCCAGCCGTTCCCTCAGACTGGGCTGAGCAAGAGGTGAGGTCCTGCCTGGCTGCCCCCAAGCCCTCGGCGCCCCGACCTACCTCTGCTGGTCCCCGGGGCCAGTGCCAGGCCCGTGAGCTGCAGAACGAGGGGCAGCAGAGCGGCCTCGGCCCTGGCCATGCTCGCCCCGCCTTGCTGACTATGGGTCATGGCTCAGCAGGCGCTGGGAGGGGCGGGGTGTGGAAACACCAGGCCGCCTCCCACCCAGCCTTTGTTCAGGGAGGGCTTCTGGTGTCTGTCACCCCGCCCCGTGGCGCCTGCCTTCCTGATGGGCACTTCGACCCGACCCCGGGGCCCAGCCCCATCCTGACCCCAGACCTGGCTCAGAGGTGCAGGGGAGCCCCCGGGAGAGCAGGAAGCTGGGAGGGGTTGAGGGTGACTTCTGCATGTGATCCAAGAGCAGGCTCTAAAAACCCCACAAACTCATCACTCTTGGGCTCTGGGACAGCTGGTCTCCTAGCCCCTTGGGTTACTTCACCACCCTGGGGTTCCCTTCCTCACCTGTTTACAGGAGAAGCAAACTGAGCTGGGTTCAAATCCCTGCTCGGCCAATTCCACTAGGCCTCTAACTGCTAGTTGCCTCAGTTTCCCTGTTTGTAAACTGGGGATCATAACAGCTACTTTATAAACTAACAGTGAGGATTAAGAGAGACTAAATAGATAAAGAATTTAGGGTAGGGTAGTGGTTGGCACAGACTAAGTGCTCAGTAAATGAATAAAAACAAGAGGTGCGGGGCTTCCCTGGTGGCGCAGTGGTTGAGAGTCCGCCTGCCGACGCAGGGGACGTGGGTTCGTGCCCCGGTCTGGGAAGATCCCACATGCCGCGGAGCGGCTAGGCCCGTGAGCTATGGCCGCTGAGCCTGCGCGTCCAGAGCCTGTGCTCTGCAACGGAAGAGGCCACAACAGTGAGAGGCCTGCGTACTGCAAAAAATAAATAAATGGGTTTAAAAAAACAAACAAAAAAAGAGGTGCTGCTCCAGGTCTCTGAAGTCAAGGGCACTCCCGGTCTCCCCTCTCCACCTCTACATTTCTTTCCTGGACTCTACTCACCATCCCTATGCACCCTGGCAGCCCCAGGCTTGGCCCCAAATGCCAAGGCCTTTCTTCTCCAGCCCATTTTCCAGCTCTTGGGCTCAGGCTTGGCCTGTGTGTGTGTGTAGGGGGGTGAGTCCGGGCTGGGGGCAGGGCTGGGCCTTGGGCTCAGCAGGCGGAGGGGGCCAAAGGGAGGAAGTGAGAGAAGCTGGTCACATGGGCCACCAGGCTGGGAAACTCCTCAGTGCAGCTGGAAGCAGGGGAGGTGGGGATGGGCCCCAAGCTCACAGGCAAAGGGATATGGAGGGTGGAGCCGTGAAGCCCGCCAGAGCAGTCTCCCTCCCCATAAAGGCCAGCAAATCAGAGCCACCCTGCTCCCTGCTCCCACCCCCCAGCCCACTGTCAGGGCTAAAGGTCCCTCGAGCCCACTCTCCAAGCACCTTAAGGGAAAGCAGTGTCTCTCCTCAGAAGTGTGGACCCCTAATAGGCCCTGAGCAGTTGGCGGCAGGGGACGGGGAGAATGTGAGCCAGTGCTGAGACCTGGCCTCGGCTGGCCTGGAGCTAGGCTCACAGGAGCAGAGGAAAGCCAGGGCCAGCCGGCTGCTGGAAAAGGAGCTGGGAAGTGGCAGCTCTGTTCCCACCAGGGTTAAGGAAAATGGTGCCTGTTAGAAGGCAGGTCTCCTGGGAGTCTGGGTGGAGGAGGGGCTAAGAGCGGACTCTGGTGAGGGCTACCAGGTCAAATCCTGAGTCTGAAGCTTTCTGCTATGCGGCCTCAGGCAAGTCATTCAACTTACAGTGGCTAATTTTTCTTCTCTGTGACCTGTGGCTCTAACAGCACCCGCTTTAACGCTGGAAAGTGCACTCAGCACGGGGCTGGGCACGTAGGCATTATCTCTTATTACTTCTCTTACGGGATCTCTAACTGTCCCCCCAGCCATGCGGGCGAGGGTGCCTTTATTCCCATTTTACAGTTGAGGAATCTGAGGAGTCAGGTGAGCTGTTCAGAGTCACGCTGGGAGTAAACCACAGAGCCTGGGTTCAATGCCAGGTCCTTGGGGTCCCAGGGCCCACACGCCTTATCATCACCAGGAGCCCAAGCCCCCCGACACCCCTGGTCACCCTGGCTCCCCGCTGCTTACTGCTCTGCCCAACTCCTCACCCTTGCCCTCCCACAGTGCCTCCGTCGGAGCACCTGAGTATCGCTGCAGAACACCCCAGTCCTTGGGTGACTGGATTTGCTTCAAATTCATGGCCACAAACCTCAACAGACACACAAGACTGCCAGAAATTCTACTACAATTCCCTGGTAAATCCAATCTCCCTCTCCTGAGAGGAGCATTTCACACCCTTTCCTTCCTTCCTAAACGTTTCAGTGGCTCTGCCCTTACCCTCTGTATGATTTTGGCAGGTTACTAAACTTTGCTAAGCCTCAGGTTCCTCCCCTGTGAAGTGGGGATAATAATAGTACTTCCGTCCTGATTGTTATAAGGATTGTCGAGACAAAGGCTTACATGCAAGTTTTGGAATATGATCCCAGGGAGCAGAAATGAGGGGTGGGGAGAGCAAAACGGGGAAGGATGAAAAGCCAATACAAGACTGCCTTATGGAGTGGCTGGTCACTGCTGTGGGCATGTGTGTGTCCAATTCCACAGGACCATCTGTATGAAAGCAGCTCAGCCAGAAAGTGGAAGCACTTATCCGTTGACATCAGTGCCCCACTGGTCTAGGGTAGAACCGGAAGGCATTAGGTGCTCCCAGTTAGGTGTGAATGAGTGCTCAAGTGGGCTACCGAGGGTGCAACAGGGAAATTCCAAAGCCAAACAGGAGAGATTTATAGCCAGGGCCTGAGGCGAGACGCCACTGGGATGCACCTGTGCAGCTTGCAGACTGTGGAGAACTGGAATAAGGCGCAGCTGAGAGAATTTGCAGAAGCGGCGTCTGACGAATGAGACAATGAGTATAAAAATCTTTTTACAGTGCCTGGCACATTTTAAACACCCAAAATATATTATTATTTTTATTGACATCATCATCATCTCCCGCTGAGGCCCAACCTGAAAAGGCAATATTAACATTCTTTACCTGCAACAGAAGGTACAGGAGCGTCTGGAAAACTCGCTCTGTGAAAAAAATCCCAGAGCCCAGAGGAAAGGGTGTTATTTGGAGAGCAGCTGAGTTTCCACTGTGACTGGTCAGTGTGAGCCTCTTCGGTGCCAGGTATTGAGGCAGATACAGGAATACAGGGATGAATGAATCAGGAATAGCAATGGCCAGAATGCCCGGGCCAGACCAAGGGAAGGGGAATGTGGATCCTGGCGGACGGAGGGGCGTGAGCACACGACCGCAGGTGCACTCAAATGTCAGGCTTGGAATAAAGGGCTCACATTTCTCTGCTGGGCTAGTGGAACCAGATGCCACCATCCTCACCAAAGTCCAGTACTTTCTTTAGAACAGGAACATTCTGGCTAGAGAAAGGAGGAATATCTCAGGCCCAGGCTTGAGTCCTTATTTGACAGGATGTCCGCATGAATGGAGTGGCGTTTGGGACCCAGCCGGGTGTGTGGGCACAGTAGCATGCGTGGCTCCGTAGGGCAGCACAAGGGCTCCAGGGTTTAGAGTCAGTGAGTCCTGAGTTCAAATCCTGCTCCACCACTGACTGTCTGTGCTGGTTGATCTCCCTTTCTACCTCTTCCATTCATTCTCCCTCTCCACCCCCTACAGACGGCATCGCTCTGGCTTTCGTGCCCTCTGGCTTCCTGTTGGGTCAGCCAGTGAGAGGTGCAGGCAGGGCCCGAAGGGCAGGGGAGGAGAGCGGTTGGGGTATTTCTTCTTGGCCTCCTCCTGCTCAGCACAGCTCCCATGGTACCACTAGTCCTTCCCCTTATCCGCTCAGCCCAGGGAGTGGCAATGGCTCCCTACTATTGTTAGTTCCCTGGTGATTCTCTTTTTTTTTAAACTGGCTGCAGCTGTGCGTTGGCTGCTGCTCTTTGTTTTTTTTTTGGCTGCGTTGGGTCTTTGTTGCTGCACACGGGCTTTTCTCTAGTTGCGGCGAGCGGGGGCTACTCTTCGTTGCAGTGCGCGGGCTTCTCATTGCGGTGGCTTCTCTTGTGGAGCACGGGCTCTAGGCTCGTGGGCTTCAGTAGTTGTGGCACGCGGGCTTCAGTAGTTGTGGTACGCGGGCTCAGTAGGTGTGGCTCGCGGGCTCTAGAGCGCAGGCTCAGTATTTGTGGCACATGGGCTTAGTTGCTCCGTGGCATGTGGGATCTTCCCGGACCGGGGCTCAAACCCGTGTCCCCTGCACTGGCAGGCGGATTCTTAACCACTGCACCACCAGGGAAGCCCCCTGGTGATTCTCTAATACCATGTCTACAGATCGGTAAATGGTCCCTCCTTTAAGTTCTCTTTAGCTAAACCCTTTTGAGGGGAATTCTCTTTTCTCCTGGGCCCTTAGCTGATATGCTAACCTTACCACATATTCTACTAAGTTACTCTACCACCCTAAGCCAAAATCTTTCATCTGGAAAAGGAAGTAATAACTGCTACGGTAGGCTGGGAGAGTCTAATAAGGCAACAAACACGTGATGTGTGCTTGACACATGTGCAGCACCTGGTACACGGAAGACCCCAACATAGTCACTTTCTGTTCCTTACCTCTTTCAGGTTGTACTGTCAATAGAAGCAGCTTGGTTTTCCCTCTGCCTTTGGTGGCTGGAAGCAAAAGTTGGCTGTAAACAGGGAGGGAGAGAAGGGGTTAGTAAATGATTAAATTTTGTACTTAAATGTTGACCTTTCAAGTCACACCAGTTGTAACAAATGAAATAAGCTACCACAAAGGAATAAAGGCAAAGCCCATCATTACACCTGCTCCAGCCCTTCCTTGCCCATCACTCGCATCCGGTGTAACCAATGGTAACAAGGTCTGTTCTTCCACACCCTTCACGTGGCCCACACAACCGCGTGCAAGCGTGTGTGCACCACAGGATGTCGTTTGGACGTGGTATTTGGGAACAGGCTGTGCAGCATCCCAACCCCCATCCCCATCTGCCCCTGCAAGTCACCAACTTGCCCCCAAGTCACCTCCCTCAGTGGCTCCTGTCTCCAGCTCCCTACTCCCCTAGGACCCTCTCTCCCTGCTCACAACATCATGTCCACCCCAGGAGAAGGTTACCCCGGCTGACCTGACCAGCTGAGCAGCTGCAGCAGGGGGACAGGGGGCGGGGATGTGCTGTTTATCACAGATCAGATATTGTTTTTTTTTTTTTGCGGTACGCAGGCCTCTCACTGTTGTGGCCCCTCCCGCTGTGGAGCACAGGCTCCAGACGCGCAGGCTCAGCGGCCATGGCTCACGGGCCCAGCCGCTCCGCAGCATGTGGGATCCTCCTGGACCGGGGCATGAACCTGCGTCCCCTGCATCGGCAGGCGGACTCTCAACCACTGTGCCACCAGGGAAGCCCCGACCTGAGATTCTAATTCCACAGCTGTACCCCACAGCTGGCCACCTCTCCCCACAATTCAGAATAACTAGGCCACCAGCCCCCTTCCAGGAAAAGGACTTCCTTTGTCCCTTAAAAGGCCTTCAGGGGTCCGCCTCACTGTGTTCCAGGGACTGTGCCAAGCTGCAGCATGCCTACTCAAGTACCAGTGTGAGCTCACACACTAGACCAACACCACTCACAGGTTAGTATCACAGTTGGAGCGCAGTACTTCCTTGTCAGATGGAACCTGCTGGGATCTTAGGAGGGTTTGTGTATTTTTCTGTTTTCGTTTTTGGCAAAAAAAGACCAGGGCAATCAGAGTGCGTATCTGAACCTCGCAGCAGAGCCAGGACCTGGAGGGGGGTATTGGCAGAATGTTTCCAGGCGCCACACAGGGACCTCCAAGCCACGAGGCTCTCCAGCCTGGAGGGAAGCTTGCCAATCAACCTTGGGCCCACTGGAGAACCTGGGGCTTCCCCAATCTCTTTTCTATCTTTTTTCTCAAAGACCGCTCCCTGGGGATCCCATTAGGGCTTGGAGAAGCTAAGAGGTTGGGGCAAAGAGGGCAGGAGATATGTGTGGCTTCCTGCCTGCAATTTCCTCTTCTTCCCACCCATTTCGCTTCTTCCCATCCCTCACGGTCCTGCTCTCAAGATCCCACAAAGCCTCTTCCAGTGGTTTTGAGCAGCACAGTCCAACAGAACTGTCTGCGATGATGGAAATGTCTATATCTGCACTGTCCAATACGATGGCCCCATGAGGCTACTGAGCCCCTGAAATATGGCTAGTGCACTTGAGGATCTGAATTTTTATTTTTTTTTATTTTTTGGCCGTGCCACGCGGTTTGCAGGATCTCAGTTCCCCAACCAGGGATTGAAGCCGCGCCCTCGGCAGTGAAAGCGTGGAGTCCTAACCACTGGACTGCCAGGGAACTCCCCTGAATTTTTACTTTTTATTTCATTCTAATTCACTTTAATAGAAATAGCCCTATGTAGCCAGTAGCTACTGTATAGAACAGCGCATATTCAGACTGTAAGGCAACTTTGTGCAAATTAGTGAAAAGTGCAGCTTCTCAAGACAGAATACTCCCTTCCATTGGCTGGGAAAGTTTCGTAATAGATCCACATTGGCTATGATGTGAATGAGGCCCCCTAGAGAGAGAAGAGACAGTCTTGCAGGAGTTTGGGCCAAGACTTGCCATGGGGCCTCTGGTCAAGGACCTGATCTCACTCAGCACCATAGCCCCACTCCACAGTTTTGAGACAAGCAAGATCTTAGACAGGGGCTGAGGGAGGGGAAGTGGCAGCTGTTCCTTCCAGGTAGTATGAAGAGAGGGGGTCAGGTGGCAAGGGAGTAGAGGCCAGTGGGTCAAAACCACAGCTGGGGCCATAATGAGGCACCAGATGTCCTGGAACAGAGTAGTGACCTCAAATTCCTATATGTTTGGCTTATTTTTTTGGTAACAGCTTTATTGAGATATAATTCACATACCATAAATTCACCTGTTTAAAGAGTATAATTTAATAGTTTAGTATATTCATAGAGTTGTGCAATCATCACTGCAATCAATTTTAACACATTTTATCATCCAAAAATAAACCCCATACCCTTCAGCATTCACCCCCTATTTCCCACCACCATCCATGCCCCAGCCCTAGGCAACCACTCATCCACATTTCTTCTCTATGGATCTGCCTATTCTGGACATTTCATATAAGTAATCCTTTGTGTCTGGCTTTTCACTGGGCATAACGTTTTCAAGGTTTATCCATGTTTTACCATGTATCCATACTCCATTCCTTGTTGTTGCCAAGTAATGTGTATGTACCAAAGTATGTACCATACTTTATCCATTCATCAGCTGATAGAATTTGGGTTGTTTCCACTTTTTGGCTATTATGAATAATGCTGCTGTGAAGATTCATGGGCAAGTTTTTGTGAGGACATACGCTGTAATTTCTCTTGGGTATGTTACTGGAAGTAACATCATATGGTAATTCTACCTTTGACCTTTTGAAGAACTGCCAAATTGTTTTCCAAAGTGGCTGTACCACTTCCCATTCCCACCAGCAACATATGAGGGTTCCAATTTCTCTACTTCCTTGATAACACTTATTATTATCTGATTTTTTTATTACAGCCATCCTAGTGGTATTTCATTGTGGTTTGATTTGCATTTCCCTAATGACTCATGATGTTGAAAATCATTACACAAGCTTATTAGTCATTTATGTGTCTTCTCTGGAGAAATGTCTATTCAAGTCCTTTGTCCATTTAAAATATTGAGTTATTTGTCTTTTGATTATTTTGTTGTAAGAGTTCTTTATATATTCTAGATTCAAGTCACTTATCAGGTATATGGCTAGTCAATATTTTTTCCCATACTGTGGGTTATTTTCATTTTTTATGGTGTTTTTTTTTTGCAGCACAAAAGTTTTTAGTTTTGATAAAGTCCAATCTGTTTTTTTTTCATTGTTGTTGTTGCTTGTACTTTTGGTAACATATTTAAGGAATCATTGCCTAGTCTATGTTTAGAAAAATTCATCCCTGTGTTTTCTTATAAGAGTTTTACAGTGTTAGCTCTTACATATAAGATCTTTGATCCATTTTGAGTTAACTTTTGTATACGGAATGAGGTATGGATCTGTTGTTAAGGTGCACTTAGGTTTACAATTGTCACCTTTCTGATGCATTACACTTTTATCATTATAAAATGTCCCTCTTTATCTTGAGTTACTTTTTTTGTTTTAAAACCTATTTTGTCTGATGACAGTATAGCCCTCCAGTTTTCTTATGGTTGCTGTTTGCATGATAAAACTTTTTTCTATTCTTTTAGTTTAAATCTTTTTGTATCTGTAAATCTAAAGTATGTCTGTGGGACTTCCCTGGTGGTCCAGTGGTTAAGCATTCATCTTGCAATGCAGGGGATGCCAGTTTGATCCCTGGTCAGGGAACTGAGATCCCACATGCCGCGGGATCCCATAAGCCTGCATCCCATAAGCCTGCACTGCAAAACTAGACAGAAGCCCATGCATCGCAACTAAGACGTGATGCAGCCACAGAATAAAAATACATAAATAAATATTTTTTTAAAAATCTAAAGTATGTCTCCTATAGACAGTATTTTGTTGGATCTTGTTTTAATCCATTCACGTTACTAATATAGTTGTATTTGCCATTTTACTTGCTTTCTAAATATATCATTTCCTTTTTGTTCCTCTATTTCGCCTAGACTGCTTTATTTTGCATTAAGTGAATATTTTCTAGTATAACATTTTAATTATTCCTTTAATGAGTTTTTTTTTTTTTGCGGTACGCGGGCCTCTCGCTGTTGTGGCCTCTTCCGTTGCGGAGCACAGGCTCCGGACGCGCAGGCTCAGCGGCCATGGCTCACAGGCCCAGCTGCTCCCCGACATGTGGGATCTTCCCGGACCAGGGCACGAACCCGCGTCCCCTGCATCGGCAGGCAGACTCTCAACCACTGCGCCACCAGGGAAGCCCCTTTTTTTTTTACTGTATTTTTTTTCTATTTTCTTAGTGGTTACTCTAGGGCTTACCTCTGGACAGTTTACTATACTGTCTTCCTGTCCCATCCGGGTAAGTTGTTCCCAGGAAAGGTCCTGGGCAGAGCGTGTGGGCAGGAAAGTTGCCTGAAGAAGGACGGCCTTGGACGATGGGGCACAGGAGGGAGGACTGAGGCACTGAGATGGCCACAGGGTGGGAGCCCCAGTGATAGAGAGGCTGCAGCTTTTTTTTTTTTTGCGGTATGCGGGCCTCTCACTGTTGTGGCCTCTCCCGTAGCAGAGCACAGGCTCCGGAAGCGCAGGCTCAGCGGTCACGGCTCACGGGCCCAGCCGCTCCGCGGCATGTGGGATCTTCCCGGACCGGGACACGAACCCGCGTCCCCTGCATCGGCAGGCGGACTCTCAACCACTGCGCCAGCAGCGAAGCCCCGAGGCAGCAGCTTTGATGGAGCTTTGTGGGGCTGCACAGTCCTCAGGGTCACCTCAGATTTTATGAGTCAGGATGGATGTCCAGATCCAGGAAAACGCGTGTTCTAAGGTCTGGGCGTGGCTTATTGGTGGCCCTGTGGTCAGGCTCCCCTGGTAATTGCCCCTGCTGCTCCATCCTGCACCTGGAATACCTCTCGGTGTAGACCCCGGAGCTGGTCCAAAATTCCCCTCAGCCCCCAGGGACCAACAAGTTGTCGGGGCAGGTCTCAGTGGGAATGGTGGCTACCCTCCTTTTCCACATCAGCTACCACCTGCCTTACCTCCCAGGGTACTCTGAAAGCACGCACGGGTCCGAGGCCAGGCTCTGCTCCTCCCACCAGGAGGCCCGCTCTGGGGATCCTGGCTGCTGCTCTGCAGACGTGCACACTGTACGAATCAGGGTGACAGGTCCCTTGGTTTCCACCCTGCTGTGCCTCCCCTCCCCTGCAGCACCAACGCCTGACTGAGCCCTGTGAACCCAGCCTATGTCCCTGAGTGGCCCAGCTGGAGAAGGCGGGGCCTGGGGAGCAGGGTGGGGCAGGACAGGAGGCAGCCCGGGAGTAGGTTTCCAGTGTGAGGGAGGAGGAGCAAAGCCTTTCATCCTACAGGACCTACCCGCTCCCCAGTACCTGATGGCCCACCTTGCCCTGTCCTGCCCAGCCCATGCCCTCTGCTTCTCTTGCTCAGGGTCCTGTGTAGGGCCCCAAAGTGGGTATTCTGGAAATAGTCCTTAAAGGCCTGCAAGGGTGGGGATCCTGGGAAAAAGGATCCACCTCCTTCTTAGTGCCAATAGGAACAGGCCCATCCCCATTCCTTCTGTCACTCATCCATTTTCAAATTTATCATTCATTCATTCATTCATCTAGGAACTCCCACCCTGGAATAGCTGGGACGCCTGGCTGTCCCTGGGTAGAAGCCTGAGGTAACCATGGGCCCAGGGTATGCTCCCAATTTCCCCATGAGAGCCCTCCCTTCTCCCCACCACCCTCTGCTTTTTTCTGCCCTACTTCATGCCTCAAAGCGGCTGACCTGGACCTGCATGACACAGGCTCCCTTGATCTCTGGATTCTGGGCTGATTTGGCTAAGGGGAGGCACTGGCAAGAAATAGGAGGGTGGGAGAGTGGAAGCCATAGAGCCCCCAATCTTGCACAGCCGCAGGTCCTGGAGGACAGCCACTCTGTGGGTGGTGACAGTTCCCTGCTGATGCTAGGCCTTGGGTGCCTGGAAGTTTCACAGTGGCTTTCATAATCCTGTTCACATCTCTGCAAATGTTCTAAACTTGCCTCCATTTAGCTCCGCCTGTGTCCTGCCACAACCTTGCCTCACACGCCTCTTACCTAGAGCCACCCACACTGAGGGTAGCTCCTTTTTCTGTGTCCCTGGGGCAGTCAGGGAGCCTGATAGAAGTCATCAAACCCCAGAGACAATACTCAGCCTCCTGCGAGTGGGAGGAGGTCAGCAGAGGTATAGCAGGATGACCAGGGGAAGAGCCCAGAAGATCCAGGCTGGAGGGAGGGAGAAACGGAGAGGGTAGGGGCCAGGTGCCAACCCTGTCTCTCTGTGATGAACCCGCTCTTTTGCTTTTCTTTTTTAAATTATTTAGAATTTTTATTTAAAACTTACTTAGAGATCTTTAAGGCATATTTATATTATATTGGTCTTTTGCTTGCATTAAAAGGAAACTACAAGCTATATAAATTTGTTAAGTCATTCCTAAAATGTCTTGACATCTAGAATTTGGATCTTCTGAGTGGCTTTTTAAATTTTTATTTATTTAATTTATTTTTTTAAACATCTTTATTGGGGTGTAATTGCTTTACAATGGTGTGTTAGTTTCTGCTTTATAACAGAGTGAATCATCTATACCTACACATATATCCCCATATCTCCTCCCTCTTGCGTTTCCCTCCCACACTCCCTGTCCCACCCCTCTAGGTGGTCACAAAGCACCGAGCTGATCTCCCTGTGCTATGCGGCTGCTTCCCACTAGCTATCTATTTTACATTTGGTAAGGTATACATGTCCACGTGACTATCTCACTTTGTCCCAGCTTACCCTTCCCCCTCCCCGTGTCCTCAAGTCCATTCTCTACACCTGTGTCTTTATTCCTGTCCTGACCCTAGGTTCTTCAGAACCTTTTTTTAGATTCCGTACATATGTGTTAGCATACGGTATTTGTTTTTCTCTTTCTGACTTCACTCTGTATGACAGTCTGTACTCTAGGTCCATCCACCTCACTACAAATAACTCAATTTCGTTTCTTTTTATGGCTGAGTAATATTCCATTGTATACATGTGCCACATCTTCTTTATCCATTCATATGTCGACGGACACTTAGGTTGCTTCCATGTCCTGGCTATTGTAAATGGAGCTGCAGTGGACATTGTGGTACATGACTCTTTTTGAATTACGGTTTTCTCAGGGTATATGCCCAGGAGTGGGATTGCTGGGTCGTATGGTAGTTCTATTTTTAGTTTTTTAAGGAACCTCCATACTGTTCTCCATAGTGGCTGTATCAGTTTACATTCCCACCAGCAGTGCAAGAGGGTTCCCTTTTCTCCACACCCTCTCCAGCATTTATTGTTTACAATTTTTATTTATTTGTAATTCACATACAATGGAATCCGCTCTTTTTAGTGAACAGCTGTGAATTCTGGCAAATGCAGAGAGTTGTGTGACCATCACCACAATCAAATCAAGATGCAGAACACTTGCCATCACTTCATGCTGCCTTTGTGGTCAGCCCCTCCCCGCGGTCCCACATCCACCCACCCAGCTCTGTTCTCTGACCCTATGCTTTCTCCTGGGCCTGTTCCTGAGGGGGAGACAGCTGGGGAGTGGGCAGCCTCTCTCAGGGGCCACGATCATTCCCTGACTCGTACACGGGCCACATTTTCTATACAGACAACATCCCGGGGCCTGAGCATGAGGAATAAGGCCCCTAGCAGCCAGCTCCCTCTCCTCTCCCAGTGGAGAGCATGCCAGGTGGGAAGCTGGAGGCGGGGGGATAGCCCCAGGGAGCTCTGGGCTGGAGAGTGTGGGATCTGCATGCTTCCCTGGCTCTACCTGCCCCAGGGGCTCAGTGAGGACAGCTGGCCATAGTGAGGCTGCGACCCAGAACCACCAGAACACAGGATGTGCTCTGGGGAGTGGCTACTGCTATGTTTAAATTAACATCACTTCTTCTACCAGGCACTGGGCTAGACCTCACCCCCCCCCCCCCCCCACCAACTGCTGAGCAGCAGTTCTTCGCTGCTGACAGTACAGTATTAACCCCTTGTGTAAACAAGGATACTGAGACTCAGAGAGGCCGAATGCCTTACCCAAGGTCACACAGCTGGGACCTGAACCCAGGTCTGTCTGACTCTAAAGTGATCAAATATCACTCGTGGTCAGGTTCAAATCCCAGTGCCTCATTTTACTAATTGCTGTGTGCCTTTGGGTAAATTGCCCAACCTTTCTGAACTTCAGTGTCTTCACCTATAAAACGAAGATAATACATATCCCTACCTTGTACAGTTGATGGGAGAATCAAATGTGACTCTGGTGTTTGGTGGAGAGTAGGTTACATGATAAATTCTGTCATGGGTTGAATTGTGTCCCCCCCTCCCCCAGATTCATGTGTTAAAGTACTAACCCCAGTACCTCTGAATGTGACCTTATTTAGAAATAGGGTCTTTGCAGATGTAATTAGTTAAGATGAGGTCATTAGGTGGGCCCTAATCCAGTATGACTGTTGTCCTTATGAAAAAAGGGAATTTGGACACAGTGACGTGCACACAAGGAAAGCAACGTGTGAAGACGAAGACAGAGATCAGGGTGATGCTTCTTCAAGCCAAGGAGCACCAGAGATAATGCTAAGAATACAAAGAAGTAAGATGAGTAACTCACTCAAGTTTGCAAGGTTAGGAAGTAACTCAACTCGCTTCTTTGTAAATGGGGACATGTACGAATGATGCCCACGTCACGGTGGCTGGTTGTGACAGTTAAATGCAATAATGTATGAAAAGTGCTCAGCGGTATCCTGCATGTCTTAGGGGCTCATCAATATCACCTGGTTGTATTTGCGCCTCCAGCCAGCCCAGCATGTGGCCTGCCCTCTCCAGAACACCACGCCCCGTTCCAACAGGGCCTTCACCAGCCTGGTGGTGCTTCTCCTGGCTCTTCTCCATAGCTTGGGATGGGCTGTCCCTCTGCAAGAGGCCCATGGCCTACTCTCTTTCCTGACCCCCATGGTCCCTGAACTGCAGGAGGACGCAGGATTGAGCACACTTGCTCTCTAGACGGCCGAGTTCCAGGTGGACCCAGGATCCCTGGGCTCACCACCCTCTTGCCCAGTCCTCTCAGGCACTCCCGTGACCTGCTACTGCAAAGCACAGCTTTTGAAGTGAGTCGGGGGGTGACGAGGAAGCCCCCATAAGTTCTTTCCTACCTGAGCAGGTGTCCCTTTCTTCTTCCCATCTCACCCCAACCTCCACCACTGGTGATGACTCCTGGACAAGCTGTCAGGTCACGTCAGCCTCCCTGCAGCTTTGGAAGTGCTGCTCCAGGAGAAAGGGAGGAGAATAGGCTGAAAGAAATCGGGGAGACTGGTCCTCAGACTGGCACAGATCGGTGGAGACTCTTGGGTCCTGCATGCCCACCGGCACCCTTATGGCCCCAGTTGGCCTGGCACAGGGTGCCTGGGTGGGCATCAGAGCTCCAGCTGGCTCCTGACTTGAAAAACTGTGAAACACAGAGATTCCAGGACACTGGCCTGGTCAGAACTCCCACTAGACTCCCCTCTAGCAAGTCCTGACACCCTCCTTCTCTAGGAGGACCCAAGAGAGCAGGGTGGTCCTACTCTAGGAGCCCCCCGGGGTCCTTCAGCCCTCAGGGCTCTCAGAGGCCACAGAAGCAGCAGAGCAGCCTGGGGGAGCCCCATCTCGGGCCCCCAGGTCTGACTCTTACAGGGTGGTAGCCCTGGCCCAGGGGTACCTGGCTGGCAAGAACCAAACACCTGTTCCCACAGCTCTGTTGGCTCCTGGCCCCCAAGAGCTCCTTCTCCTGCCTCTACCACATACATGACGTCCTCAGACCACAACCCCCAGCCAGCCCACCCCTTAGGAGGCCAGAGAGGGGCAGCTGGGACATCCCCCTCCCATGGTGAAGTGTTGAGAGGCCACGTGGGACAAATATTATGCCCCCTGCCCCCTCCCATAACCTCACACCTCACTCCAGGCCAGAGTGCCTCCTCTGGACTCCCAGAGCCATCCCCAGAGTCCCCCCCCCCATGCAGGGTGGTTCTGTCATCTTTCCACCATCCTGAGGTCCAGATGTGAGCTGAGAAGAGCCCCCCCCATGCCATTGGGCCGACCCTGCCATCCTGGACACAACTGAGTCTCTCCTCCTTTCCCACCTTAGAGGCACAACAGTCCTGCCCCAGGGGGGATCCCGAGCCCTGGTTCTAAGTTGCAGGGGCTTGAGATGAATTGGGCTGATAAGCCACAGGACCCCCTGCACCCACATCAATGACGGGTGGTCCTCGTGCATCTGGGGGGATCCCTCTCCCCGGTGGGGGCACCTATGGACTCTGGGCTTCAACCAAGTCTGTTTGGGACAAGGGAGGACACTGAAGTCCACAGCTGGTTCTTGCAGGACTGGGGTGGCCTCTGTCCCCACAAAGCAGGGGCTCAGTCATTCCCATTGCAGGAGCCCTGGAAGACTGTGGTTTCCAGGTTGGACTTCCTTCTCTTCCTTTTCCTCCTTGTCCAAGTGCTGCATGCTCTCAAGTGAGTCCTCCAGACAGGCAGGAAGGATGGAGGCTCTGGCCCCAGACCCTTCCTTGTTAAAGCCCAGTACTGGGGAGGGAAGTGGTTTGAGCAAAACACTGAGCTAAGTAGATTTTAGAAGTGTCTAAATCAGACCAAGGGTAGTCGCGGGGGCAGAGTGGGGAGATGACGATCTGGGCAAGAGGCCTCCTGGTGTCGTGGTGGAAGATACAAGCGGGGGAAGAATCAGCAGAAGGACCAATGACGACCGCACTGAGAGGCAGGGCAGGGGCGAGGCAGCGCAGGGTGCAGGAGGATGCTAAGGCACCGAGCTGAGCTAGGAGCGAAATCCCAGGGCATTTATTTACAGTGGATGGGGAGAAACCCAGGCAACAGTGAAACCTCAGGATCTGAGAGTTTAAGTAAAGAAGACATGCAGAGACTGGAGTTTCTGAGGCGTACCTGAGGGTCTCAGGGACGGCTGGAGCTCTGGGTCCAAGGTCCAGAGCAGAATCCGTGGGAAAGGGGGTGGGAGCCAGATTGCAGAGGATTAGGGAGAGGAGAGGGGCTGACCACGAAGGACAAGGGAAGTAGCATTTTTTCTCAACAGGGTTAAGGGAGCACAGAGCCAGGACCTGGGATGGACAAGGGTGGCTGTGTAGCTTCCTGGGACACAGGCCATTTGAAGAGATAGAGTGCAGATTTGGAAGGGGGTGGGGTGGGATATGAGGTCTAGAGGCATCTGCGTGACAGTGCTGGCCAAGCGGGGGACTTCCAGCTCACACCTCAGAATGCTCTGAGGACGCAGCGTTTAGTAAGAAAGGGGAAGGAAGCCCCAGCTGTGGCGTCCTGGGCATCGGTAGCCGTGAAGCTGCCACTTTCGCGTGTCATATTATGTGCTTTACAGGCAGGAGCCAGAGTGGCCGTGTAAAACCCTAAGTCAGATCAAGTAGCGCCTCTACTCTGACTGTGCAACAACCCACGAAGCGCCCCGCCCCCCCCAATTTTGTCACCGAAGCATTTATTGTCTAGCTCACGCCATAGAATGGGAGCTCCAGGAAGGCAGGGTGTGTAGACAAAGTAGACTTTGGTTTGCCGTTTTCTCCTGGTACGTAGGAGATGCTCACTGAGCATTTGTTAAATTTAGGCCTCATGGTCCAACTGTGACCGTGATGTTATCATTCTCACCTTACAGGCAGGAAATGGGGCTTCCAAGAGAGTCCGAGATTTGCTCAAAGTCACACAATCCCCGAGTGGTAGAGCCAGGGTGTGACTCAGCCCTGTTCGAGTCCAGAGCCCAGTGTCTCGCCAGCAAGTTCCTAGAAACAGAAGGACATCTGAGGACCAGGCCAGCCTGGGGAAGCCCGACAGCCCAGACTGAGGGGATGGGTCTCCCGGATGGGAGGTACTGGGGGCAAAACCAGCTGTCATCTGCCCAGGCCTGTGTTGAGGGGGGCAGGTCCAGAGTTGGGAGGGGGTCTTGTCCAGCTGCCTGCTGGATCTCCACCTTCTCTCCCCACCACTCACCCTGAGCTTCTTTCGGTTCCCTTTGGTGATGTGGCTCCCCCATCCCCATACACAGATGCACACGCGTGGTGGCTTCTACAGGAATCAGGCCTCTCACCGCACCCTCAGTCTGATGCCCCGGCCAGGGGAAGTCAGGGCAGGGGCCGTCTCACCACTGCGAATAAGAGGCCTGGATACACGTCTCTGCTGAGGCTCCTGGGGCTGTGGAGGCCGAGTCTCCTCGTTCCCCGTGTACCCCGGCCCCACTGCGGGGAACCGGGAGTGATCCCATGGGGGTCACCAGCGTAGTCTCACTTCCCCTCTGCTTGTACTTCACCATAAGACAGCATCCAGAAGCAAGGGGACCCTTTGATTTTGGAAGAGCCTGAGTGGCTCTCCGTCCTCACCCCTTCCTCCTTATGCCATGTCTATGGCCCAGAGTGGTTCTCGGTTCAGGTTCCCCTGGTCTGGGGAAGGCAGGACCCAAGCCGAGCGGAGCCCCTGCATAGCGCCTATCCTTGGAGCGTCACGCCAATGTTGCGATCTCGATAACATCACCTCCCTTTTACCCCAGGGAATGAGAGTCACAGGACCTGCCTAAGGTCGCTGAGCTTGAATGCAACAGAGTTGGAGGCAAGCTCAAGGGCAGTGCCCCTTCTTCTACACACAGCCCCTGAATGGTTCTTGACAAAGTTCAGAGACCCTGAGTGGGGGAGGCCTCACCTGAGGACACGGGATCGTGGGGAGGCAGAGTGCAGAATCCTAGTCTCACGCTCCCTTAAGCTGTGTGTGGTGCATCTAACGATAAAAGAAGGCTCCTCTTGACTATTGCTCCAGATATATTTTCTAGTCCAACATAGAATACTTTCTATTAAGCACAACTGACCTCCGATGGAAAAGGTTCGTATTTTGGGGGCAACCATTTTCAAGTAAATAGCAGTTTCACATTTAAAGAAAGAAAGAAAAAACAATCTCCCTATCCTCATTTTCTGCATCCACACTTTAAATTTTAAAAATATAAAATAGTGAAAGATTCAGCAGATACAAATAATAAAATACATATAATTATATTCCCTTTTATATTAGGGCTATGCAAGAGTGGGGGAGAGGGAGAGACATGCAGGAGAGAAGAAAAACAGACAACACATAAAGAGTCATGATTACAGATGGGGGTAAAGACCAACCTCGGTATTCCTGCAGAGATGGAGAGGGGAGGGGAAGGTCAAAGTTCTGATTCATCAACTAACTAATACGGCTGTATTTGTTAAAAAATACAGGCTCTAAACTTTAAAGTGCAAATAGTGTTTTTTTAGAACTTATGTATTTTAGTTTCTACCTAAAATTTAATCAACTGACGTAAATTTCCTTCGTTTAAAAATATTTTAATTAAAAATTACTATAGAAAATAGAAGACGAAAAGACAGGAGTGGTCCCTGAGTAAGCTGATTCCAGTGGGAATCAGACATTAAAATCCTAAGTGAAAACCAGCGAGGACGAGCCTCAGAGGCTGGGAACCCGACCTAGGAACGGAAGTCAAGGTAAGCTTTCCAAAGGAGGTGATGCTGAGGCAACATTTGAAGACGAGCAGGTGTTCCCAAACGAAGAATGCTCCTGAAGAGGGAACAGGTTGTGTGAAGGTTGAGGCCAGCGAGGAGGCCCACGTGTGGAACCGAAAAGCGTTCAGAACGGCAGACGGGTAGTCAACATAGCGGTGAGTGAAGGGGTGGGACAAGCGACCAAGGAGCTGACCCTGAGAGACCCGAAGGTGATCAGGGAGGGGACCTGGGGCAGGCAGGTGCGAAGGTTGAGAATTAGAAAGGAACAGAGTAGCCTGAGGATCCCTGTCTGCAGGCACGTCGTGGAGGGGTTGTCTGAGTCTGGGTGCCAGCGACCCTCGGCTGGGTGCCAGTGACCCTCGGTAGAGTTCGCAGGCTGGCGGGCGAGGGCCGGGGGCTGTCTATCAGTCCGCCCCACCGCGCTGGTACGTGGCTCGGTTGATCGCCAATGTCCGCACCGATCTTGAGCTCCCGGAGGGACAGGCTGGGAAGCTCCCGGGCCCAGCCGAGCACCGCGGCAGGGTGGGGTGGGGGGCTAGGGGCGTCGAACGACTTTTTCGCGCTTCCCGATTGCTGAAGGAGCCCAGTACTCAGTCAAGGCTACCTCGCCGCCTGGCGTCTCCCCCAGGCCCTGGGCTGCAGTGGGACCAGCCTGGCCCGAGGCTCAGCCCGGCCCCTCGGTCGCTGGGTCTGCGCGGGGACCCCACGGTGGCTTCGCGGGGCAGGGCTGGGCGCTGCCCGCGCACCCAGGCTCGGCGGCCTCGGCCCAGGGGCGGGGGCGGTGATGCGGAAGTGCCGGGAGGGCGGGCGGACAGACAAGCGCGGCTCCGGGAGGGCGCAGCTCGGCCCCACCGCCTGGCCCGTGCTGCCGGGCGCAACCAAGCGGGCGCACCGCAGACAGGTAGGTCCCGGCTGCCGCGCGCTCCTCTCCGCGCCCGCGGAGCACCCGCTGGCGGCGGAAGGGGGACCGGAGCGGGGCGGGCGCGCGGGAGGGGTCAGCGCCGGCTTCTCCTGGCGCCGGAGCGCGGTGAGGGGGGGGACGCGGGGGGGTCGCGTAAGGCAGGGCGCGCCCCGCCGTTCTGGCGGCCTCCAAGATGCCTCCTACGTCCTGATTAGCGTGGGGTGCCCCGCACCAGCAGCCTTCGTCCCGAAGGCGCCCGGGGAGCCCGGAGGCGCGGGCGGCGGAGTAGGCACTGCTGCCAGGGGCGCCAGCTCTGCTGCTTCTCTCCCTTCGTCTCGCCACCGCCAAGGATGGGCAGCGCCCGGGCTCCCGGCTTGGGCCATGGGAGGGGCAAGCCCCGATTCCCCCTTTCTGTGCACTCCAATCCCTCTTCCCCTGGCACCTCTCATCCTTTCGAGTAAGGGAATGAGGTTTAAAAAGGTTCATCCTCCCTGGATCTTAAGGCCAATGGCAAGAATTCGGGCAGAGAGTGTGTAGTAAGATGGTGTCAGGCAGAGGCGCCGGCCGTCCTTCGACTCGTGGCCGAGAAAAGAAGGCGCTGACCCTCCTCTAACAGAGAGGAACCACGGGCGTGATACTTCTTAGACTAGTTCCCCCGAACTTAGAAACGAAACAGTTAAGAGTCTAAAAGTGGAAGGAAAGTGAGACCAGCGTGACCATGATGCGGGATAGGAGATGGTGAACACCTGCGCCGGGGTTGTCTCCGCGACCCCAGAGCTGCCGGATCCGGCACTCGGGATCAGGGGCGAGAGGGACTTTCCCGCCCGCGCCGCCACCCTGGGCACATCAGAGCGGGGACGAGGGCGGGGGCGCCACCAGCCAGAGAAGCGGTCCGAGAGGCAGACCCTAAGCCAGCGCCCCGGGCCGGGTAGGGGGGTGGTGGTTCTGTGGGCTGGCCCAGGAGGCGCGGGCAAGCCACCCGGGGAGCACCTGCGGGGGCGGTCCAGAGGGCAGGGCCGGGCCTGGGTTCCACGAGCGCCCAGAGCTGGGACGAGTGACCAGGACCAGTAAGGACGAGGGCGGGGCCGATGCAGGAAGCTAGAGCCCTTCGGGAGGGCAGCTGGGCCAGAGCAGAGCTATCGGGCTAGGGCGCTGGGGCTTCCAGCAAGTCAAGAGAAGCCATGGGAAACCACCCTTTTCTACCTAAAGGCCCCATCTTGGGGTTTTCCCCCTGCGCCTTGGCCTTACCCCAACGTGCGCCCCAAATGAAGCCGAGAGAAGCTTCTTTCGCCGCATCAGCTGCCCCAGAGCCTCAGCTATTCTCAGGGTGTGGTCAACTCACCATGAGAGGGCGGGGCTTAAGCTCTTGCCGGGGCAGGGAACCCCTTGCCTTCTCCAGGAGCTTGGTGTGGAGTTTGTGGGGAGACGTCTGAATCAGATAAACTCAGGAGGTGCAAGGGCTTTCTGATCTGCCCACTATTGAGGGCTGCAGAGCTTCCTCCCCTAGGGGGTCCCTGGTGCCCACAATGTTCCAGGCTCCTCTGGTGGCTGGCTCCTGGGACTTCAGGAGATGTGGGGCCTCGCCCCCTCAGGAGGAGCTCCTGGGCTGCCCCTTCACCTCTGGGGGCTTCCTCGGGTCCTCAGCAGGCCACACCTCCTTTGATGTTCCCGTGGAAGCTGATGCATGCACTTCCGCCTTTCCCCTCTTCTGGTGCTCAAATCCACAAGGCTAGGTCTGAGGGCTGCAGACCGGCTCAGCTGTGAAGGATCAGGGCAGACCCCCTGACTAGCCTGCCCTCTGATGGAAAATCAAGTCCTCTTCCCAGCAGCAGGTAGGGGGTGTAGGATGGAATTTCTCAGGGCTGTGCTATAGCTTCTGGGACACCCTGGGAATCTGGGCGGCTGCTTCTACGTGGAGGGAAAGTAGGGTTGGAGCACAAAGGCACTGAAATTCGGAACTCCTGGCATTGGGATAGTCTGAATCAGATCTAAGCCTGTCTCCCTGTGGGAGGAAGCCACCTTGGGGAGCTGATGCTGAGCCTGGTCCTGGTGCACCTGGAGGCAGGCAAACCCCCTGTGGCTGAAGACCCTTCTGTGGCATGCTGGACAGACCCTCTCTTGGCCCTGGTCAGGCTTGTCATGGGAGGCTCTCTCCACAGCCCCTCCCTGTACTGCTTGAAGGGGTTGCACCTTACTGTCAAGAGGTCAGTGTTATAATTTCAACATCTTTGTGTTGAAAAGCAGTGTTGTTCCAGGCCAGGCAGTGTTCCTCTCCCTGATTTCCTCCTTGCCCTGGGCAGAGGACTCGACCTTTCTGGCCTCCCAGCTGCACCACCACCTATGGCACAGCTGCGGGCTGACCATGTGTGTGGGTCATCAGGAAAGCTTGCCTTGTCCTCTGTGTCAACAGAGCTTTCCTCTGTCCACCTTCTCTTAGCCAGAATGGCCTGCTACTGGTGACTGCCACCCTTCTATTCTAGGACCCAGGCCTAGAGGGTCCTAGAGGGTCCTAGGGAGGGTGGGGATGCTACAAATACATATTGGGTGAGGCTCTCCAGTGCTGTGAACCACACAATGTACAATGACTGCCAGTGGGCTTGAGGGTTGGGGGATGGGCCACAAGGTGAGAGATTGAGAATTTGGTCTGGGGGACCCAAATGTGATTCTCTCCACATCCCTTCCCTCCCCCAGCTCACAGTGAGTCAGGTTTCCGAGTTGTCCGGTCTGGCCACTTTCATTTCCCTTGGGGCTGGGTGGAGGCTAGTGCAGAAAAGGGAACCGAGCCACCCATCTTCTGAAGCCTGGGGGCAGGGCTGGACGCTCTCCTGCCTTCCCTGTCCCGGCCCAGCGCTGGGCACTGCTCTGAGGAGAGGCCGCACATGAGACACCTAAGCGACGTCGAGGTGGCACTTACCTGCCACAACCCAACAAGGTACTGGGGCAGGCCTGGGAGGATGATGTGTGTGTGTGTGTGTGTGTGTGTGTGTGTGTGTTTGTCCTGGTGCAGGCCAGGAAGCCCGCCAGGGCTTGTGTACTCCCAGAAGCCATTGCTCCCAGCAGCAGTCCGGCCTGTGGTTGGGTGGCTTTAGCTGTTAGGAAGTTCTTCAGCCTGGGTCTAGTCTGTCTCAGTAGAGGCTGTCCGGGTGTTGACTTCAACCCTAGTCTCTTTGTCACATGGTGGTACCTCTCATTCCCACCCCACTGAGTGTTCACTTCACCTACCCAGATATCCCATTTCCTTCAGTCATTTCTTCCCTGACAGGCCTGCCTCCCTGAGACCCTCACCTGCATCACAGCCCCTGCAGCCTTCCTCTTGGGTCTGGTCTCACCCTTGAGTCAGAGGAGGATCCTGGGGAGAGCAGGGCTGGTTGTGGGGCGGGGATGGGGGGAATAAATGGCTGGAGGACAGATGCTTCCAACATCTGGTTGGTATTTCTTAAGTCCTATTTTGGTCCACTGAATGGCCGGGTGTCTGGGAGGGGGGCCAGTGGTGAGGAAGAAGAGCAGGAGGCACTCCTGGCCTCGAAGAGGTTTTGCACCCCCCCCCCCACCTGGAAGGTGAACGAGATGGGGAAGAGGCAGTGCGAGGCTGAGTAAGAGCCCCAAACCACTCATCTCAATGGTGAAGAGTTCAGGACCGCCCATGGCACTCTGGAGAGGGGCATGTGAGTGCTGGGGTGCCCACCCCAGAGGCCAAGTGTGGGCACCTCTGTTCCAGGAAGCACGACCTCTGGAAAAGACCCTGGCCCACCCCCTCCTCATCGCCACCACTCCCTCTCCATTACTTGTGGAGCATCTTCTGCGAGGGACAGTGGTACCAAGGAAGTGGGAGAGGAGCATGGTGCTGGGGCAGTGTGTGCCCTCTTACACACACGCTTGCACACCCATCTAACTCACATGTGCTCAGAAACTAGAGCCCCGGGCGGGAGGCAGCCTGATTTCTCATCGTGGCTCAGCTCTTTGTTCCTTCCTTGACCAGAGACAGAGTCCCCTCTGAGTCTCAGAACGGGGGTCTATGATGGCTTGGTCCTTTCTGTCTCTGACCCTGGCTCACAGGTTCTACCTTTGTCTTAGCCGGGTTTCCTAGAAGGTGGTTTGGTGAGGGGTTCTCTGGAGGAGAGGGAGGGAGCAGGGGTGGGGCAGGAAGAAATCTAAGCAAGGATGTGGCCTCAGCTGGAGACTGGCTTCAGCCCGAGCCCTTGAGGAGCCTGGGGCACACATTTGCTCCACCTGAAGCCAGGGGACCAGCCTTCCGTCCCCGTGTGTCAGTCACCCACTGGCTGTGGGCTGTCCCCCCAGAGTGGAGGGATGGGCCCAGCCTGGGAGTGAGGCAGCCAGGGTGGCTCTGCGCTGTGCCGGCCTCACAGCAGCGGGGGAATTGACGCCCTGCCTGGCACGGGGCGTCACGGTGGGGCCCCCACAGCATCCACTAGAGCTGTACACCCCCTCCTTCCTTCCCCCCAAACACAAAGCCCACATGCAGGGACCCTGTGACAGGAAAGCTGGTGGCTGGAGAGGAGAACTGACTTGAGCACCTGGATGGACGGCAGTGACTCCGGCCGCCCGTGCTGGAGGAAGGGAAAGCCCTAACGGCCCGGCCCGTGCCTCGGCCCCCCGAGCGCCCACACGTCCCCTGCTGCAGGGAACGGCCAGCTGACGCGCTGATGTGCTCCCCCTCTGCTCTCTCCGGCAGACGCCTTTGCCATGAACCAGCCTGCCCCCGCTGCCCTTCCTCCGCCCCGCCGCGTACGGCTGAAGCCCTGGCTGGTGGCCCAGGTGAACAGCTGCCAGTACCCGGGGCTTCAGTGGGTCAATGGGGAAAAGAAATGCTTCTATATCCCCTGGCGCCATGCCACGCGGCACGGCCCCAGCCAGGATGGAGATAACACCATCTTCAAGGTAAGCCCTGGACAGGCGTACCGCCTGGACCTCTGAGGCCCCCCTCCCTAGAAGAGAACTCCCTCTACATCTCAGACTGGCCACTCTCCTAGCTGCCTTGCTGCAGGTGACCCCAGTCCTGGGCTAAGGGGCCGCAGGCATCATCACAGTGCACATCTTTCTAACCTGATCCCCAGAGCAAGGTGAGGACTGAGGGACCCCCCAGGAGACCTTCCTGTAACTCTTTCTCTTCCTCCTTGTTCTTGTGTCATTTTCATCACACGTGAGTGCCTGTCCAGGTTGCACGTTTGGTGTACACAGACGCTAAAAGAACACCACAGAATTCCCCCTTAATACTAGGAGGTAACTACTGTGAATATTTTTTGCTTACATTTCCAGTTTTCTGCATGTGTGTGTATATGAAGTGCAAACATGGAATCAAACCATAGATTCTATTTTATAACCTGTATTTTTCACCCAACATCAGGACTAGCTTTCCTCTCCAACAAATGCCACAGCACCTTTAGTGACCACTGAATGTTCCATTGGAGGGGTTAGCACACTTTAGTCACCCGGTCCCAGTTTCTGGACACCTCAGGTGGCTTTCAGGGTCTCTTGTGTTGAAGACCACGTTGCCATGGACACCCTCTAAACTCTTACCCCTGGCACATCTTAAATGATTTTCTTTGGGGTTAGTTCCCCATTAAACATTTCTGGGTCAAAGGGAATGCTTTGTTTTAAAGCTTTGGCTATGTATTTCTTAGTCTTTGCATTTGGTATTTACCTTTTCAAGGTTCCTTTCAAATCCATTTCTTATTTTTGAATAGGTAACATGGTCATACAATTCAACATTTAGGAAGTACAAAATGGTTAACAGCAAAAAGTCTCCCTTATCGGAGACTGTCCCCCAGGCACCCAACCCCCTCCTTTGGGGCAATTAGTATTATCAGTTTCTTGTTTATCCTTCCTGAGAGATTTTTGTGCATATACACGCAAATGTATACCTATGCTTTCCCCAACTTTTGACAAAAATGGTAGATGTTTACATACTCTTCTGTACCTCATTTCTTGAAGATTACAACATGTTAGTGTATCAAAACTTCCCTGTTTTTGTTTTTCTTGCTGCCCAGTATTCCATTCTACGGGTTAGCCATAATTTAACCAGCTCCCATTAATGGACATGTAGATTATGTGGGGTCTTTTTCTCTTGTAAACGGCTGCAGTGAATAACCTCGTACGTGCAAACTTTTGTGTGGATGCTTCTGCGTCCGTAGGATAAATTCCCAGAAGCCAAATTGCTGGGTTAAAGGGCAGAAACATTTGTAATCTTGATATCAACCAAACTGCCCTCCAAAATAATAACACCAGGAGTTCCCTGGTGGTCTATAGTGGTTAGGATTTGGTACTTTCACTGCCACCGCCCGGGTTCAATCCCTGGTCAGGGAACTGAGATCCCGCAAGCCGTGCAGCGAGGCCAAAAAATAATAATAATTATGATATTTATAATAATACCAACAGCTGAAGTGTACGGAGTCCATCCCAAGTGCAGACACAGTTCAGAGAGTTTATGTGCATTAGTCCTGAGTCTTCACCGCCACACTGCGAGGTAGGCACTGTGTTGGGGAGATCAAAGCAAAGAGAGGCAAAGTGACCCGCCCTGGCACACAGCGGGCGGTGGCAGATTCCGGATTCAGTTCTGCTCCAGATCCCATGCTCTTATCCACCATGTTACCCCATCCTCCTCAGAGACTGTACCTATTTGCCACCTTAGGACCAGTGAGTACAATGCCCTTCAAAGCACCTAGATTTCCTTTCGCTTGTTGGAGCCCCAAGGGACTGGCCTCCTGTCTCCCACCTTGCAAACGGACACTTGGGCTCCACCAGTGTGTCGCTGAAGGTTTCACCGCACAGCAGCGACTCCCACTGGCCAGGAGGGGCTTTTGTGAGGGGTGAGGTTCTCTGTGGTCGCCTGTCTTCTCTTCCTGACCTAGGCCTGGGCCAAGGAGACAGGAAAGTACACCGAGGGGGTGGACGAGGCCGATCCGGCCAAGTGGAAGGCCAACCTGCGCTGTGCCCTTAACAAGAGCCGTGACTTTCGCCTCATCTATGATGGGCCCCGGGACATGCCGCCTCAGCCCTACAAGATCTATGAGGTCTGCTCCAATGGCCCCACTCCTGCAGGTATCCTGTCTGGCCCTGTGTGGGACACCGGGGAGGCTATGCAGGAAGGGCCAGGGGGCCCTCCAACGAGCAGTGGTCGGGGGCATGCTGCTAGGTCATAACATCCAGGGCTCCCAGGAGTGGATCATTTGTGAGGCCAGGAATGGCTTGGCACGGACCAGGCCCCCAGGTTTGTCTTCCTCAACCCATCCTTGTTCTTGGTTCTTGGCTCCAGTGAGTGTAGGTCGGTGGTCCAGGGAGCAGAGTGCCGTGGGGTCAGGGGCATCCCTAGTGATTGCTGATGGCTGTGCGGCCCTTCACTCACTCTGTTCGGGCAGCTCTGGGCAGGGGGAGAAGCCACAGCAGGAGCTGCCACATGGAGCCCTGGTGGCCTTCCTCCTCCTCCCCCACTGAACTCCTTCTTTTCTCTCCCTCACTCTGCAGAGTCACAGCCCAGTGAGGATTACACTCCCGGTACAGGAGAGGAGGAGGAGGAGGAAGAGGAAGAGGTGAGCTCCGGGGCCGCTCTTCGCAGCGTCTGCCTGCGCTGATGCAGTGGGCCTTGCTAGGGCATTTCTGCTGTCCTACTCTGCTGTAGGATGGAGCAGTTCCATTCCTCTGGAGCCCTGCTGCTGTTTCTGCAGCTCTTCTCTGAGTTTCTTCTCTCGGGATTCTGGAGACAGGAACAAAGTCACCACCTTGAACCTCCCTGGGACTTTGTTGGTATAAAGTATGCTCACACATGGTCTTGCCCTCAGCAGTTGGGGCTTAGTAGGTATTACCACCTGCAGAAGGCGGAAACTGGGGCGCTGAGAGCCTACTGACGTGCCTGGGATGGCCGAGCTGGGCCTGGAGGCAGGTTCTGGCCTCGCCTAAGCGGAAGACCAGGGAATTGCCTTGTGGGTCTCATTCTTTAGCCTCAGATCAATTTAATAACCTGTCCTCCCTTCTCTCTCTCTGACCTCCTCCCTCCTCCTTTGCCTGTGTCTTCCTTTCAGCTCCAGAGGATGTTACCAAGCCTGAGCCTCACAGGTGGGGCTGGGAGGCGGTGTGGTTGGGGGTTTAGTATAAGGAGGAGCTGCAGGTACCACAGGTACCTGGGAGGGGGCTGAAGGGAGGCTGGGGGGTGGCCCAGGGCTGGGAGTAGGTGGGCCCGGGAGGCAGCTCCTGGAAGTGGCATTGAAGCTTTGTCCGCCGCCACCTTCCGTAGAAGCAGTGCAGGCCGGTCCCCCCATGGCACCCTATTCTTTATCCAAAGAGGATGTCAAGTGGCCACCCACTCTCCAGCCGCCTGTGGTGCTGGGTCCCCCTGCTCCAGACCCCAGCCTCCTGGGCCCTGCCCCTGGCAACCCTGCTGACTATGGGGAGCTGCTTTCTGAGGTCCTGCCAAGCCCACAGCCTGGGACCCTGGCTGCCAGCCTGCCCCCCACAGGCGAACAACTCCTGCCCGACCTGCTGATCAGCCCTCACATGCTGCCTCGTAAGGACCCCGGGGGGGGCTGGGCCGGGAAAAGCAGCGCTGGGAACGTGGAGGATGACGAGGAGAACAAAAAAGCCCACGCCAGTCCCTGCTTGGGTGGAGGAAGGAAGTGGGAGAGCTGAAGATGGCCTGGCCATGGGGCAGAGAGGGCAGAGAAAGTCAGTGGGCTGCGGAATGGGGAGGCGTGGGGCTCACGGGTGGGGTGGGGCTGCCCCTCTGCCCTACAGTGACCGACCTGGAGATCAAGTTCCAGTACCGGGGGAGGCCACCCCGGGCCCTCACCATCAGCAACCCCCATGGCTGCCGGCTCTTCTACAGCCAGCTGGAGGCCACCCAGGAGCAGGTGGAGCTCTTTGGCCCTGTGAGCCTAGAACAAGTGCGCTTCCCCAGCCCCGAGGACATCCCCAGCGACAAGCAGCGCTTTTATACCAACCAGCTGCTGGATGTCCTGGACCGCGGGCTCATCCTCCAGCTACAAGGCCAGGATCTGTATGCCATCCGCCTGTGCCAGTGCAAGGTGTTCTGGAGCGGGCCCTGCGCCTCAGCCCATGGCTCACACCCCAACCCCATCCAGCGGGAGGTCAAGACCAAGCTCTTCAGCCTGGAGCATTTTCTCAATGGTGAGGGCCCCATGTCGTGTTCCTCTTGGTCTCCTTTCATCCAGGGGCATGGTGCCAGCCTCTGATTAAGGGTCTCAATCTCAATGCAGAGCTCATCCTGTTCCAGAAGGGCCAGACCAACACCCCACCACCGTTTGAGATCTTCTTCTGCTTTGGGGAGGAGTGGCCTGATCGCAAACCCCGAGAGAAGCTGCTCATCACTGTACAGGTATACTCCCACCTCCCACCCCCCAACTCTGCTTTGGTTTGAATATTGGGGAATCCTGGGGCTAGGCCCTTGCCCCACCCAGGGTAGAGGCGCAGGGCCCTCTGGGTGGTGTAAACTCAGTGGTCAGAGTTAATCAAGGATCAGTGCTGCCCACACATAAGCAGCCTTTTTATGAGGTAGAAGTTGGTGCCCCATCTTCCTGGTGGATGCAGCCCACCACCTGACCCCTGCATGCACAGCTGGGTTGGACAGCCCTGCCAAGGTTCTCCCTGTCCTTTCTCCTCTTTGCCCCCCAGGTGGTGCCTGTAGCAGCTCGGCTGCTGCTGGAGATGTTCTCAGGGGAGCTTTCTTGGTCGGCTGATAGCATCCGGCTACAGATCTCAAACCCAGACCTCAAAGACCGCATGGTAGAACAGTTCAAGGAGCTCCATCACATCTGGCAGTCCCAGCAGCAGCTGCAGCCTGTGGCCCAAGCCCCTCCTGTGGCAGGCCTCAGTGCTGGCCAGGGGCCCTGGCCCATGCACCCGGTCGGCATGCAGTAATGCGGCTGCAGTGACTGGCCCAGGCTTCCAGGGTGGCTGTGCAGACTGATGTGGAGGTGCGATGGCCTCAGTGGGCACCTGGTGGGCGGCAGGGTTCTATCTCTGGGTTCTCTGGAAGTGGATCTGGGTCACAAAGAAGAGGGAAAAGAGGCCCGAGTTCCAGGTTCTCCTTAGAAGCTGACGGAAACTGGAAGCCAATTTTGCTTTGAGGACTCTGTCTTCCTGGATATGCCTCTCCTGGGCTGGGTGGGGGAACTGGGGGAACTGAGCCATCGGCACCAATGAGGAGGGAAAGAACTCCCCCTGGCTCCAGGGGGCCTAGTTGTACAGAGGGAGTTGCCCCAGAGTGACCCATACTTGTGGTTGCCCCCATTTCTTCTGGCAAAAAGAGCCAAGTGCTGTGGGTCAGGTCTCCCTGGCAGGTCCTCTGCAGGGCATGGACCGGATATTGGGGTTCCCTAGCTTGAGCCCCACTTCCTCATCTTTCTTCCTCCAGAGACAGAGATGAGCACTTAGGTATTACACCAGATACTTAAGGCTGGCAGCTACCTCCCTTCAGAGTCTAAGAACCTGGGGTAGAAAGTGGAATTTTACGTATTTTTGGATTAATAAATATTAAAAAACAGACTCAGCTATTATTTTCCAGTACCGTTTGTTCCCATGCTATTCTACTAGACCGTATGTCTCATACCAGCTGGCCCTCTTTCCCCCAGCACCTGCCCTCCTGCTCTGGGGCCGCCGACACAGGGAGGGCTCGCCTTCCAGGCTGATGAGTCAGTGGGGCCTTCATGAGCACTCAGCTGGCTGGCTTTGCTTTCCAGGAGGAAGCCGGCTGAAGCAAGGGCGTGGACTTTTAAATGTGTGCAGAATCTAAAATCCTGTCCAAATCAATTCCCGTAAGAAGTGGTGAAAAAGGAAGGGCTGGATTTCAACTAGGGACCATTACAATCTGTCACCCTCATGTATACTCATATGCTATTAAACATATTAGGACAATGCATACAAATTGGTAGCTCACTGTTTGAATCTGGCTCATAGACGTTAATTTTCTGACCTGAACAATTCTGCTCGCATCTTTTTATTAGGGAATGTTTTAAACGTTTGTGAAAGTAGGGAGAATGGTATGAAATTCCCATGTAGTAGCTCCAACAATAATCAATTCGTAGTCTTTCTCATCTAAACTCCCAACCACACCCCCACCCTGAGATTATTTTGAAGCAAATCCTAGACCTATTTCAGGTATAAACAGTATATATCTCTAAAAGACAAGCACGTCCTAAAAAAACGACAATATCGCACCTAATTAATTCTTATCAAATATCTAGCATTTAAAAATTTAAGACAACTAGAGAAATTTTATTCCCTTGCCATTTAATTGTGGAAGAAATTGCATTTTTTGTTCTGCCTTTTGTTTTTGCCTAGATGCTCCTGACTGCATCTGTTGTGTTAACGTATTTTGTCTCCTGTGTTTCCTGTAAATTGGTACTTTGATCTGGACCCTGGATTCTAGAGGCTTAATTGGATACAGGTTTTTGTTTCGACTACTTTTGACTTGTGGGTATTGGAATTGTTTCCGATCTTTAGTTATTATACATAACGTTGTAGTGGATAGGCTTGTGCATATTTATGTATTTTCATATTTTTGCCTGTATATCTTTAGGATGGCTCCACAGAAATGGGATTTCTGGGCCAAAGGATAAATGTGTGTCTAACTTTGCAAGATATTGGCAAAATTCTGATAAATCTCTGAGCGTGGCTGTTTCCCCACTGTCTCAACAGGCTATAGTGTCAACTTTTTGGATTTTTGCCAACCTGATAGGTGAGAAATAGTATCTCTACCATTTCTCATTATGAACAAGGCTTAGCATCTTTATATGGTTAAGTGCCCTGGGCAGATTTTAGTGATTTTTTTTTAAATAAACAAATTTAGAATAGTCTCAGATTTACAGGAAAGTTGCTAATAGAGTGCCTATATAACCCACAGCCAGTTTCCCCAGTTGTTAACACCTTACATTATAACTTACATTACTATGGAACATTTGTCACAACTAATGAAACAAAATGAATACATCATTATTAACTAAATTCCATTCTTTATTCAGATTTCATTAGTTTTTATCGCATACTCTTTTTCTGCTCTAGCATCCCATCCAAATGATCACATTACATTTAGTCATTATGTCTCGCTAGCCACCACTGGTCTCACAGTTTCTCAGACTTCCCTTGTTTTTGATGACTTAGATGGCTTTGAGGGTACATTTTAGAATGTCCCTCATTTGGGATTTATCTGATGTGTTTCTCACGGTTTTTGTAAGGAAGACACTGAGGTTAAGTGTCATTCTCACCAGTCATATCGAGTTGATGAATTACAAAGCTTGGCAGGAACATCTGACTGACTTCTGCAACACTGCAGGAAGCTCAGTGGCTGCTGAAAATCTTCCTTGGGCTTCTACTTATATTTTGATTTCTTAAAAATAAAACAACAATGAAAGCAGAAACAAAAAAACAGCATACCTGCCATCATTTCTTGTAGATCTGTGTGTTGTAGCCAGTGGTGGATGAACACTACCCCTCCCCGCCCAAAATAACAGATACTGTTAAGTTCCAGAGCTTAAAGGCAGGACAACGCGTTGCTATGCACTGCTCCCTAGCTACGCTAAAGTTCCGGTTGGTAGTGGCCTCTGCTAGTGTTTAAGTTGGAATCCACAGAGTACTGATGCTCATGGCCCTGGGGATGAATACACCCCTCTAGCACCCTGCAGTTTACCTTACATCCTTCCTGCAGGCCCCTCATCCCCACCAAGTTCATCCTTGTACCCAACAAAACATTCCCTTTTAATTCAAGACTCCTTCCCCTTAATCAGCTTTTCACTGACCTAAAGAACTTTTCAGTCTTTGTCGAGTAGGAGAGAAATATTGACAGCTTTTCCCCATTTTTGTCAGAGGAATGTTCTCACAGGCAACTTTCTCATTTGCTAGTAATACATCTCACAAAAATCAGGCATACCTTGTTGCATAATCTTGAATGTTTAACTTTTCTGGATTTTGGCTTTCATCCCTGTAAAACGATTTAGCACCCAGGCTACACAAGATGGACACATACTTCGCATTCATGAGGTCTTGATGCCATTCAAAAGTTCCTGTCTTATTTATCTTACATTCTCAGTTATTGATCTTTATAGAACAGGTACATAAAAATTACAAGTTACTTTAGTTTAGTACAATCTTGCTGGGAATAGCCCCAACGGGTGATTTGTGTTTCACATAATCATGACTAAAATTTCTTGGCTAAGTCAATCACGGAAATAAGGGAACAGATCCATGGGAACTTTCTGACTTAGGTAAGTTCAGGTGCTTACTTAGGTAAGACTCTCATTCTACTCCCACTAGACAATGTCAAGCAGGAACACAATATCTACATTAGGGTACCTGATCCCAAACAGTTCCCTGTTAAATTGAAATTAAGGTGGGTATCCTTGCTATGCCCAAAAGTAACAAGACTATTTGTAAGAATTAGTCTGAACCAATCTGTTAACACTGAAGAGTAAGCAGTGAGAACCATTAATAAGAGTTCTGGATTTCAAAGCTATAGCTGTGGAGAGGATGTTCTTGACATACACTAGGATATGTATTCCAAAGGCTACTTTTTAGTGGCTGGGGAGAGTTATATTAACCCTTCCACATGTTTTCCAGTCCTAGACACAGCTTTTGGTGATAAAAGCCAAAATCCTTAAACAGAGAAAAGTCAACTGGTCATTGCAAGGACCTAGGGTTGGACTAGGCTTCAAAGTTTTACTGTCTAACCAGAAAATGAGCAGGATGGTGAGGGCAACGTGCTGATCCCCAGAATCTGATAATCTTACTCCAAACACCGTTCCATATTCAAGTTTTTTTCTCCCCTTCCAATATTGCCTTTTTAGAGAATCAAACTCTGAGTACCATTGATGTTATGCAGGGAGGTTTGTTTCATGGATTCCAAATACTAGATGCAACTCTGTGGTCAAGGTTATTAGCTCAAAGCCCAATTACTAAAATATACTGTGTGATCTCATTTATATAAAACTCAAGAAAACGCGAACTAATTCACAGTGATGGAAAGCAGATCAGTGGCTACTTGGGCATGGGAAAGGGTGGGAAGAGGCACGAAGAAACTTTTGGGAGTAAAGGGTATGTTCACTATCTTTTCTCTTGTTGTGGAGCATGGGCTCTAGGCGCGTGGGCTTCAGTACTTGTGGCACACGGGCTCAGTAGTTGTGGCTCGCGGGCTCTATAGCGCAGGCTCAGTAGTTGTGGCACACGGGCTTACTTGCTCCGCGGCATGTGGGATCTTCCCGGACCAGGGCGGACCTGCCAATCCGCCCCTGTATTGGCAGGCGGATTCTTAACCACTGCACCACCAGGGAAGGCTATTACCCAACACAGCCAAAAATAAATAAATAAAATTAATTAAAAAAATAATTTTTTACATACATACATACACAGGTGTATCCTATGTCAAAGCTTATCAACTGTATACCTTAAACATGTAAACCTTAAACATGTACAGCTTATTGCATGTCAATGATACTTCATTATGGGGTTGTTTTTTTTAAGATCAAATAAGTACTCAGTAGGTTAGGAAACAATCTACTTGGGTGCCCACTGTAAAAAGAATATGCTACATTTTGTTTAATATGCCAAGTCACCCAACCTCCTTCCCACTGAGGCCATATGAAAGGACAGAATGTAGCAGGAGGAGTTTTAGCGTAAACCAGAAGAATAAAAGATGCAGAAAGAGCCACTCCCCTGAAATATGAAGGGTCTGGGGCAGTAATGGCAGGGGCCTGAATTTCAAACTCTGTACCCAGATGCCTATTAGAGAACAACTAAGACTATTCACTCAGGAGGTTTAGCCATACCATTTCAGATCTATGAGGCAGTGAAATGAAGTAAAAACAAACACTGATTAAATTTTTAAAATTTATTGGTTTTTTTTTTTGGTTGCTGTTGATTTGTTCTTGTGATGGCTACAACACCAGACAGAACAGTGCCCTAATATCTAATGCCTGTGCAGGGCTGCAACTCCTTTAAAATATTAGGACTTGCTTTGGGCCTCCCTATTCTGCCTCACTCCCCATGAAGTCAAATAATTTCTGCATTTTTTAGTAAACTACAGTTAGCCCTGTAAACACTTTTTTCCATTCTCCCACCCTCTGTTTTCCTCTCTCATGTCTATGGGTGAAAAATTAATTGAAAAAAAATCTTAAAAAAACTACAACTTAGAATATATATTTATATCCCACTCACCCTAATTTTGGCTCTTCTCTCCAAAGATGACAACAACCCAATGTAGGTGGGAAGTGGACTTAAGAGACTGAATAGGGTCAGGATGGGGATATACATGAATTTTGGCCCTGGCAGGTCCTAGTATCATTGATATGACCATGATATAAAACAAAACAGGCTCCTTGCTTATTTCTCCTTGTCTGAAGAATTCTAAAGGTGAGAAGAAAACAGTTGGGACAGTAGGAAAAATTTCTACTAACTTTCATTAAAAGAGGAGGGGGAGGGGAAAAGGGAAAGAAGAGAGGGTGGGAGAGAAGGAAAGGACAAAACAGCAGAAAACCTTAAGAGATGATCCTGACCCTTTCCTTCCAATTGCAGTTATTTAATTCATTTGAATTCCCACTTCCCTAAGTAAATGTTTTTGTTTCACAGAAGGTTTTGTACTTTTATTTTTCTGTGTGCACACATGCATGTTAGCATGTGTGTGTGTGCGTGTGTGTGTAGGTACGTGTACGTATGTGTGCATGTCATTTGCTACCAGGAGAATGTTTCAGTTCTGATTTCAGTTTAGTTTTCCTTTTTTTTTTTTCTTTTTTATTTCTTTAAAATTATTTTTCCTTTTAGAAACAAGTTCACCAGGAAACCAGCTCACCTCCCACCACGCTGCACAGGCCACAGCCATCTTTTTTAAACCGTGCTGATTTTCCCTCACACCCCCAAACAGGAACTCCTCGGGATGGCCTTGGAAGGCTGGAGTCTCTCCCTGTCTGGCGGGAGGCCCTGGTGGCGGTGAAGGCCCCTCTGCCACAATGGAGGTTTCTGATTGTGGGACACAGTCTGGTTTTTGTTTTCTTCCTGTCTTCTAATTAAAAAAGACATTCCTGACAAAAGAGAGAAGATAGTCAATAACTGTGGTCCAGGAGACAGCAAATACTTCAGAAAGTCAACCTCAAGACAGAAGTTTCTATACTTGCTCAGGCACCTCATTCTGGCCTCTGCTGTAAGAACTCAGTTTAAAAAAAAAAGAAGTTGGATTTTTTCACTTGTGATTTTAAAGGAGCTACTGTTTTAATGAAATACCGTCTGTGGTGCTTTTCCAATTCTGAGTGTCCTCAGTGATAATATGTGGGGGTAAAGAGTAAGCCAGCAGGTCCAGGCTGCCCACTCCAAAGCCAACCAGAAAACCTCCATTTAAGTCTTTTAAAGTATTGGGGTTTCATGCAAGATTTTATTTTGAAAGAAGGCTTTGCCTACTAAGAAAAGGTTTAAGAGCCACTGATTTAGACTCTACTATTACAGACACTGCAAAACCTGAGGATCCCAAATGATATCACTACTCATCAAAGAACCAAAGTTTAGAAATAATTTCTGGTATGGCGAGGCATTGCTCAACAGCATCTTCACCCGCAAATTCATTTAATCACAAAACCACCAGTGAGAGGGCTGCACATTCATCGAGAATTGCCTCCAGGGAGAATAAATTCTGCTTAAGACATCAAAGGGTGGGCTTACAGGAGAGATGCCTTTCTTCTTTCAGTCAAGAAACTGGCACCCAGATCCCACCACCCAGTCCTTTCCTTCCTCAGCTAAGCTTCTTGCTTTACTTCAGAATCAGAAGCAAATGGAGAAAACTGATGATCAGGGGCTAGACACAGAGGCTAGCTCTTTTCCTTTACCTCCTGCCTTGGTCAAAAACCTAGCATTTCAGCGTTAAAATTGTAAAAAATGATAAGAACAAGCATCTTTATTTATCAAATCTGAAAGATCAGTTTTAGGAAGGCAGTGCCATGTATCACGGTCTACTTTACGTCAGCACTGTTTTCACCAAAGTTGCCAGGTTGAAAAATATTCATTTGTTACCACACATACTTACCATGCTAGAAATATCTGTAAAGAGAAGAGGGGAGGAATTATCTTTTTGAGATATTCTGCAACAATAACTTTCTTATGGGGGTAAAACTGGCATCCAAAAGAAGCTGACAATTATTTGGCTGCCTTGACCCAAGAAAATCAGGCCTGTGCATTTCTCAGCTGTGCAGCAGCGTTAAACTGTTAAGTCCTTCCCTGACTCTAGCTATAGTACTAGTCCCATGATGGGCATTAAAAACCTACGCCTATCCCCAAGTACTTCCAACAGCCAGGGGAAAAGCTGGGAACTATATACCACTCACCTGGGTGACAGGCACAGTGCAGGAGTATGAGCTATCGAAACAACCTGGTGAAGTCTCGCAAGGCCCAGCAAACTTGTTTACATTCCTCAGCACTAGAAAAGAAAAGGTAGGTTGGTCCCTGACTCATGAGAAAGATATAATATGTTGAAAAGCAACCACAACCTTGAGGTATACTGAGAACTGTCCCAGCTCTGCTCTCTCCATCATCTCTTTGACCCCGCTTTCAATCTTTCTGTAACTCAAGAGTAAATATTAACTATTGTACATGAGAATAATTATAAGCTGTGTGGTTGTTAAAGAGTGGGTGTTGGAGAAAAACTGCTTAGGTCTGAATCTTGGTTATACTGTGTCCTTGAGCAAGTTACCAATCTGCCTCAGTTTCCTCATCCATTATCTACCCCATGGTGTTCTGAAGATTAAATCAATTCCTATATGTAAAGTGCTTAGGATAATAGAACAGTGAATAAAATAGTATTTGACAAATGTAGGCTGCTACAACAAGAAAACTTGGCTATTCCCTGGCGGTCCAGTGGTTAAGACTCTGCGCTTCGGACTTCTCTGGTGGCGCAGTGGTTAAGAATCCGCCTGCCAATGCAGGGGATGTGGGTTCGAGCCCTGGTCCGGGAAGATTCCACATGCTGCGGAGCAACTAAGCCCGTGCACCACAACTACTGAGCCTGCGCGCCACAACAAGAGAAGCAACCACAATGAGAAGCCCGCACACTGTAACGAAGAGTAGCTTCTGCTCGCCACAACTAGAGAAAGCCCGCACACAGCAACAAAGACCCAATGCAGCCATAAATAAATAAATAAAATTAAAAAAAAAAAAAAAGACTCTGGGCTTCCACTGTAAGGGGCACGAGTTCAATCCCTGGTCGGGGAACTAAAATCCCGTGGCCAAAAAATCAAAAAACAACAAAACCTGGTTAAAGTCCTTGACATAAATAAAAGAAAGCCAGAACCCTCAAAGTAAAAAAGCAAGCATATTCACCTAAGGTTGATCATTTTAACTCTATGAACTGAGCTAACTTAGGTACCCTGGTTTCCTCATTCTTTCCCAAGAGCAGATTTTGTTTATAAAGCCCAGTCCAGAAAGTGAGTCTCAATAAGTGATTTTCTAGTTGAACAGGCTGCTCAAGGTTTCCTCCTGTGGGAGGAGGAGGGAGAGGAGAGAGGAAAGGGTTAAGGCACGAAGAAAGGGAGGAGGAGGAAGCAGGTCTTGGTCCTCAGGCAAGCAATGAGATGCCTAGGTGGCAGGAATAGCCCAATATTCATTTGACCCTGTTTTTTCAAAAGGCTTCCTTTATCTAAGATTGTCATCAAGAAACCAGCTGATGCCAGCTTCATTCTTTTTTGTCAGTCTTCATAATAGTTTTTGGTAACTGAACATGAGGCTAAGCTAAAAACAGTGGAAAAGAAAGCACATCCTAATATGCTCACCCTTCTGTGGCCCTCTCTTCGGCTCAGAAAGATTAAGGGAGCACAGCCTATAGCCTAGCATTCAGTGTCAGAAGAAAGCTCTCTCTCCTTGTAATGGTTAAAAGTCAGGGAGGGAACCATTAACAGTGATTCAACATAAAAGAAGGTAATAATAGCTATCTCCTTAAGAGCCTACATCTGGATTTCCCCAGCTATTATAAGGTCTGAAACATCACTAAGAACCTTGATTTAGACTCTAGGACTTGATTCAACAGAGGCTTTCTTCTAGTCTCCCTCCATCCTAAAAATGTAAGGAAAGTAAAGAAGGTCTTCTAGTTTTATTGTAATTCTGCCATTTGCTCTGTGAATTTAACATGCCTCAATAAAAGCATTACATTTCTCTATTTCCGAATCAATACTGACTATAAGGAGGCAGCCTTGGTGAGTGAGCCCGATCACTCCTGCTTCCCAATGTCACGAAGGTGGAAGATACGTAACCCCAGAGAAGTCACTGTGTGGTGTATTATTATAAGGGACTAAGACGACAGGAAAGAGATAAACTTAGGATAATGCTGGAGACTCAAGATTCTTTTGCTATCTTAATGCCTTACATGTTGTTCAATACTACCCTTCTTCAACCAGAAATCATGGTTAAATCTGGAAGAGAAATGATAACTCCACTCCTAGCATCTTTCGTAACATGAGAAAAAGTATTGAAACCAAAATTCAAGTACAGGAGAACTGTGGTGAGACATGGTGAAATGAGCGATAGGCCACAATCTCTCGAATCAACTCAGCTTCTGCTCCCAATCCTGTCAGCAACTGCTCTGGTGTCAAGCGCTTCAGCCAAATGTTTAACTTAAGTGTCCCTGGTGATTAAGCCCAAAGAAATAGATTTTTAAACAAACAAACAAACAAACCTCCTTAAAAACTAGAACTATTTTCTGTTACTGCCTCAGTCCTCCCGGCACTTAACATTTCTGCGTTGTTTTTATATTCATTTACACTTATTTATTTATATTCATTCATTCATTCAAAACTGCCACTATTTTTGTAGGTTCTATTTTCTGGCTTCTAGTCCCACCATCCCAATCCTTCCTATACTTTTTTTAAAAAATTAATTTATTTTTTTCACTACGCGGGGCTCTCACTGTCGTGGCCTCTCCCGTTGTGGAGCACAGGCTCCGGACGCGCAGGCTCAGCGGCCATGGCTCACGGGCCCAGCCGCTCCGCGGCATGTGGGATCCTCCCAGACCGGGGCACAAACCCGTGTCTCCTGCATCGGCAGGCGAACTCTCAACCACTGAGCCACCGGGGAAGCCCTTTTTTTAAAATTTTAAATAATCCAAGTATAGTTGATTTACAATGCTATGTTAGTAATTTATCCCTCCCTGATCCCTTTCCCCTTTGGTAATCATGTTTGTTCTCTATGTCTGTGAGTCTGTTTCTGTTTTGTAATTAAGTTCATTTGTGTCATTAGACTCCACACATAAGTGATATCATATGGTATTTGTCTTTCTCTTTCTGACTTACTTAGTATGATAATCTCTAGGTCTATCCATGTTGCTGCAAATGGCATTATTTCATTCTTTTTTATGGCTGAGTAGTACCCTGTTATGTATATATCACATCTTTATCCATTCATCTTTACATGGACATTTAGGTGGCTTCTGTGTCTTGGCTATTGTAAATAGCGCTCCTATGAACTACTGCACTATTGCATGTATGGGGGTGCATGTATCTTTTCGAATTATAGTTATCTCCAGATATATGCCCAAGAGCCTTCCACTATACTTTTGAGTAATTTTATGGTCACTATTCCTCAAGCCCCGTAATCCTAGTGGTGCGCTGAGAAGTGCAACCCTTTTCATCTGATGTGCATAATGGAGAGTAACCAAGCTCTAACTAATGACTTCAGCAAGAAGACACCCCCATACTGGCCCATTCTAGTGTCAATGCTCCCCATGCATGTCTTTTTATCTTGAGATCCTCATGCAAGTGATAGTCACAGAATAAATACCAAGACAGGAAAATGGGAAATGATGGCAAAATTTCTTCTAGACATGATTAGTGGTATTTGGAAAGCAAGAATGATATTTCAGAATGAAAAATTCCAGCTTTCTTAAAGTTAGCCAACTAAAAATGCCAGGAAATTAATTAATTACCAGTACCATTTGAGAAACAGGCTTGGACTTGCTGAAATGACACTGAACCAGTTTACCCTCCCTGCTAGGATGGCAAACAAAATAGCATGTTGAGGCAGGAGTAACAGGACCTTAAAACCGAAAGGGAGACTGAGTCATGCATGGAACAGAGGTTCAAGGGCAATACACATACCAGAGAAAGAGAATTACTAAGAGGAGCTGAGCAATCTCAAATCCTTTCTCTAGCACCTCAACATTACCTCTTACTTCTGTTCATTTCCCACCATTATGTCACAGCCTACTATAGGAGGAGCTGCAAAACTTGTTTAGCAGTAAGAGATCAAGTAGTCCAGGATGGTAAATACCTTATTGTCCCATATCACAGGACAAAGATCACAGATATTTTTGTTCAAAGCAATACATTATTTGGGTTCATTTTCCTAGCCTCAAGATTTTCCTTACACTATGGAATGTCCATGACTTTTATTTCAGACTTACACTTTGTTTCTACCTGTCATATATTAGCCTGGATAAGGAAATATGAGCTTGGTGGAAACTTATTCCAGAATGTGTGGGAGGTTGCCTTAGAGCTGAAGGAGACATGCTCTAGCTAGTTTTGCAAGTATGTAATGACATTCTGGCAGGTTCTTCTCCAAGGAAAAAGTTAACTGATCACCTACTATGTACCAGATCGTCTTTAAATTTCCACTTGGTATTTCACAATAACCCTATGAGAGAGGTATTACTAACCCTATTTTACAGATAAATAAGCTGCAAAGTAACAGTAAGTGGCAAGATTCAAACCTACAGCCTTGACTCTAAGCCCAGGCCTCCTTTGAGGGTTCTCCTCAGGCTCTCATTCGCTCTAATCTAGAGTCAATATGATCCTGCCCTTCTAATGAACAACACTAGATAAAATAGAGCAAAACAGAAGCAGGGAGAAGCAACTGTTATACTTCTTTCCCCTGAGACAGTTTGTAGGTACAATATTACTTCTACTGGGAAGATTCATAGTAAAAAAAGATAAAATAGTTTTTTAAGGTCATCCCAATAAATATATGCCTACCTAGTAGGGGGAAATCCACTCTTTTGGCAAAATGTGTCATGAAGGCAGTCACATGCTATTTTAAAGTCATGCGTGTCACTTGATCTATGGCCCAAAGTCAGTTACTTCCAGGACATGAAGTTAGGCCACTTAGTAAACTACAAAAAAACAGCACTCAAAGATTTGGGATTTTACCATTAACAGAATTATTGGAAACTCTTGGGAATAAGAAAGTAAACCATTTTGGAGAGTGACAAGAAATCAATTCTCAGAAAAAAAGATTAGCATTTAATTTTCTCTCCCTTTTAAAAACTAGGTCTGGGGGCTTCCCTGGTGGCGCGGTGTTTGAGAGTCCGCCTGCTGATGCAGGGGACACGGGTTCGTGCCCCGGTCCAGATCGAACAAAAAAAAAAAAAAAAAAAAAAAAAAAAAAAACCAGAAAACTAGGTCTGGTTTTAATTGTAAAAGCATACCATGCTCATGAAAAAAATGCAAATAGCACAGGTTATGAAATGAAAAGTTCTACTTACATATCTTTGCAGAAATTTACTATTCATAATAAAGTAGCTTGCATATATATATACCATACATAATAGAATAGCTTTTAAAAGTACAAGTTGGTTCATTTACAACAGCATCAAAAAGAATAAAATACTTAAGCTATAAAATGTTGCTGAAAGAAATTAAAGATACCAATAAACGGAAAAACATCTCATGTTCATGCACTGGAAAGCCTAATATTATTAAAGGTGTCAATACTATACAAAGTGATCAGATTCAATGTAATCCCAATCAAAAATCCCAACGACGGGCTTCCCTGGTGGCGCAGTGGTTGGGAGCCCGCCTGCCGATGCAGGGGACATGGGTTCGTGCCCTGGTCCGGGAGGATCCCACATGCTGCGGAGCGGCTGGGCCCGGAGCTTGTTCTCCACAGCGGGAGAGGCCACAGCACTGGGAGGCACGCGTACCGCAAAAAAAAAAAAAAAAAAAAAAACCCCAACCATAAAAAAAATCCCAACGACATTTTTTTGTGGAAATAGAAAAATCTATCCTAAAATCCATATGAACACAGTTCTCCCAGTTGTGCTGGTATTCACTGTGGTCATGCAGTTACCTTGGCAACGTGTACATTGCTTTTTTGGCTTTTAATGTATAGTCAGTACTATAAATTTTCTGTTTTGAGTTTTGTAACTTTGTAGCATTTTAGATAATGTCGTGTTTGTACTTTGTTGTGTAGAGTAAAAGGATTGTGTTGAATAAACCTAGGATTAGAGTGAAAAAAAAAATTCATATGAAATCTCGAGGGACTGCGAATAGCCAAAATACTCTTGAAAAAGAACAAAGCTGGAGGTCTCAATTTACCAATTTCAAAACTTATTCAAAGCCATAATAATGAAAACAGTATGGGACTGATATAAAGACAGATACATAGACCACTGGGATAGAATAGACAGTCCAGAAATAAATCCCTTACGTATATGGTCAAATGATTTTTCAATAAGGGTACCAAGACCATTCAATGAAAAAAGGACAGTGCAGGGAAAACTGCAAAAGGATGAAGTCAGACCCTTAACATACATCACATACAAAAATTATCTCAAAATGGATCAAAGACATAAATGTAAGACCAAAAGTATAAAACTTTCAGAAGAAAACATAGGGGAAAAGCTTCATAATATTATATTTTGTAATGATTCCTTGAATGTAACACCAAAAGCACAGGCAACAAAAATAAAATAGATATGGAGAAATTAGAACCTTGTACACCGTTGGTGGGAATGCAAAATGGTATAGCTGCTATGGAAAACAGTATGGTGGTTCTGCAAAAAAAATTAAACATAGAACTGCCATGTAATCCAGCAATTCCACTTCTGGGTATATATCCAAAAGAACTGAAAGTGGGGTCCTGAAGTGACATTTGTACGCTCATGTTCATGGCAGCATTATTCACAATAGCCAAGAGGCAGAATCAACCAAATGTCCATCAAAGGATGAATGGATAAATAAGATAGGATATATACATACAATGGAGTGTTATTCAGCCTTTGAAAGGAAGGAAATTCTGATACCTGCTACAACATGAGTGAACCTTAAGGACATTATGCTAAATCAGTCACAAAAGGACAAAACTGTATGATTTCACTTATATGAGGTATCTAGAATAGTCAGAAAGTAGAACGATGGTTGCTAGGGGCTGGAGGGAGGGAGATACGGGGAGTTGCTGTTTAATAAGTATACTTTCAGTTCTGCAAGACGAAAAGGTTCTGGCGATTAATCCCACAACAATGTGAATGTACTTAACACTACTGAGCAGTTCACTTAAAAATGGTTTTAAAAAAAAGGTTAAGACAGTAAATTTTGCATGTATTTTATCAAAATTAAAAAACATTTTAAGTGCAAGTTGGGTTATACAAAATTGTTATTTTTTTCCCTTTATATCATATATTTTTCTGTATCATCAAATGCATTTTTTTCCTTCTTCTTCTTTTTCACCATTACCAAGCTCACTGCAACAACTCATTCTTGGACCTATAAATCGTTCCACAATTGTATGAATATAAGCCATTGCCTAAAATTTAGTCAAAATTCTAAAGACTCTACATAGAAAAAGGAATATCAGAGGAAGGTAACACACAGTTACAAAATCCAATTTAAGTTGTTGTCATTAATACTATCAAGGACCATAAAAGTCTCGTAACTTCTGATTCAGTGATTGCATTTTAAGGAAAATAATCAAAAGAAGGAAAAGGCTAGACATTCAATATTATCCATAATACTGAAAAAATGAAAATTAATAGAGGCACTATAAGGAAATCAATCAACACCTTATAGCTATAAAACTGTAATTAGGAAGACTATGTAGGTATATTTTAAATGTTTATTATGTTTATAGTAAAAAAAACCCACACATGTACAACTTAACATTTTAACTAAGCTGTAAGCAAGTGGCTCATGGGCCTAATGCATCCCAGAGACATGTTCTGGTTGGCCTGAATTAAATTAGAATTTGAATATCTTTAGGCACAGCAAAAATTTCCTAATTCACTGCAGTCCACATCACTCTATAATATTTTACAACCAATGCTTCACCTATTCAGACAGCTGTATTCTTGACCCCTGAATACGGATAAGAACTGGGAAGGACTTTAAAAAGATACAGACAGATTTCCTGAAGGGTAGTGGGCTGTTCAACACACTGTTCTTTTGGAAGAACATCAGGATATGTATAATACAATAAAACTGAGGCACACATGTACAGCATGGTGATACTTTCCCCCAGATTGGTTTCCAATGCCAATTTGTGCAATTCAAGGCTAAACAGACACAAAACTTTGAATTTACAAAGACACACACAAAAATACTCCTGGGTATATCTATAACTAAGTTGGTATAAAAAACAAAGATATTTTTTCTGCATACCCCCGCTGCTGATCATCACTCACCTAGTGACTTGTTTGTGGAAATCTGTAAGTTGTTTGTGTGTCACTGTGACAGCTCCCACGGTTGTCTCCTTTGGCAAACCTTTCAAGGAATTCTCTAACCATCGACAAAAAGTCTGTACAAAGAATAGGAAGAAGCGTTTTAAAAGAAGGAGGGCTTACTCAACTGAGATCCTACAGGTGATAACCAAAACCCACAGGTTTTTTCCTTAGTAGCATTAGCTCCCCAAACTTGGAAGCAAGTAAAGGACTTAACAGAAGTACTATTTCTGGCCTTCCAACCCACTGGGGGTTGGAACAGCCTACAAAGGCATGCCTAGACTCCCTTCAAGGGGGCAGCAGGCATCATTTCAGACAGAGCGTTTCAACCTTGGAAATGAAGTCGCTTCTGGATAAAGCTATTGTTCTGTTTCTGTCATTAAACTTACGTAGTATTTTAAAAATTAAACAGCCGCCAGAAAACTGTTGAGCTTAGAGATCAAAGGCAATCCAAAGCAAAAGTTCAAGTACCAGAAAGAGCAGGGACAAAAAGTATAGTATTTTAAAAAGTGCATACACGTAATATGAATCCAGAATCTTAAGGATTTTAAGGTCACTTCTCTCAGTAGGGGTCATAGCCAGTCAGTTCCTTTGTGATACCTGCCTGTTCTGTGGGTTAGAAAATTCTTTTTTTTTGCTCACTCTTATTGCTCTTTTCTTCTTTTTCTTTTTTTTTGGCCACACGGCATGCAGGATCTTAGTTCCCTGACTAGGGATGGAACCCATGCCCCTTGCAATGGAAGTGTGGATGGAGTCTTAACCACTGGACCACCAGGGAAGTCCCTCTTGTTGCTCTTTAAAACAATTTACTTACATCTGAGCATAGTCTCTTTATATCTTTCATGTGTACAAAAACTGAAGAGGAAGGGGAGTGGGAGCAAACTTAAAAATCAAAATTCTAAAGACTTCCTCTGGGTTCTTATTTTCATTTGAATTGTTATTTTTGAAAAAGCTCTAATTTTTCTTCATGCCTTTCTTAATTAGGATGTATGCCTTGGTCACAGTTTTCAGTTGTAAAATAACTTTTTTATACCTAAATTTTTTACATTATGTGTTTTCCCATTGTTAATTTATGAACACAATAGACCAGAGCAAAAGTAAATATTCCACTATAAATGCTTAAAAAGTACTGCATAATTCTCCAAGTATTGCCCCTTCTGAGTAGAAGACAACATTCTACTCCGACAAAAACAAGCAGAGGCAAACAGCATGAATGAACCCTTAACTGACAAAGCTTTGGCATCCAAAACGATCCATGAGTTAACTATAAGTATCCCCCAAAACAAAAACAGTAAGAAACTAAACTATATACTGTCAACTAATATTTGACAAAGGAGATGAGAATACCCAGTGTAGAAATGACAGCCTTTTCAATAAATAGTGCTGGGATAATTGCATACTCACATGTAGAAGAAAGAAACTGGACTCATGCCTTTCACCACTCACAGAAAGTAACTCAAAATGGATTAAAGACTAAATGTAAGACCTGAAACCATGAAACTCCCAGAAGAATACAAAGGCCTAAAGCATTCTGACATGGGTCTTGATAACGATTTTTTGGCCGTGACACCTAAAGCACAACCAGCAAAATAAAAATAAACAAGTGAAACTACATCAATCTAAAAGCTTCTGCACAGCAGAAGAAACCATCAACAAAGTAAAAAGACAACCTAAGGAATGGGAAAAAATATTTGCAAACCATATACCTGATAAGAGGTTAGTATCTAAAATACATAAAGAACCCATACCAGTCTAGCAAAAAGCCAAATAACTCAATTAAAAAATGGGCAAAGGACCTCAATAAACGTTTCTCTAAAGAAGAAATACGAAAGGCCAACAGGTACCTGAAAAAAACGCAAATTAAAACTATAAAGAGATATCATCTTAACACCTGTTAGCATGGTCATGATCAAAAAGATAAGAGATAACAAGTGCTGGCATGGGTATGGAGAAAAGGGAACCCTTGTACACTGTTGGTGGGATTGTAAATTGATACAGCCACTATGGAAAACAGTTTGGAGGATCCTCAAAAAATTAAATATATATACCATATGATCCAGCAATTCTACTTCTGGGATATATCCAAGGGAAACAAAAACACTAACTCGAAAAGATATCTACACCCCATGTTCACAGGAGCATTATTTACAGTAGCCAAGACATGGAAACAACCTAACTGTCCATGGATGGATGAATGGATAAAGAAGTTGCAGTATGTGGTACACACAATGGATATTATTATTCAACCATAAAAAACGAAAAAATCCTGGGCTTCCCTGGTGGCGCAGTGGTTAAGAATCCTCCTGCCAATACAGGGGACACTGGTTTGAGCCCTGATGTGGGAAGATCCCACATGCCACAGAGCAACTAAGCCCATGCACCACAACTACTGAGCCTGTGCTTTAGAGCCTGCAGGCCACAACTACTGAGCCCACGTGCCACAACTACTGAAGCCTGTGAGCCTAGAGACTGCTCCACAACAAGAGAAGCCACTGCAATGAGAAGCCCGCGCACCACAACAAAGAGTAGCCCCCACTCACCGCAGCTAGAGAAAGCCCGCGTGCAGCAACGAAGAGCCAACGCAGCCAAATAAATAAATAAATAATAAATTAAAAAAAACCAAAAACGAGGAAATCCTACCATTTCTGACAAAATGGATGACCTTAAAGGCATTATGGTAAGCAAAATAAGTTAGAGAAAGACAAACACTGTATGATCTCACTTATATGTGGAATCTAGAAAAACAAAACAAAGCTCATAGAAAAAGAAATCACACTTGTGGTTACCAGAGGCAAAAAGTGGGGGGAGAGAAACTGGAGGCAGTGGTCAAAAGGTCAAACTTCCAGTTATAAGATAAATAAGAACTAGTTAAGTAAGTAAATCCTATGAGTTTTCAACAGGAGAAATTTTTTTTCCTTTTTTCCTTCTTTTCTTTTTATTGTGTCCATAGGAGAAGATGAATGTTAGCTGAACCTACTGTGGTAACCATTTCACAATATATGTAAATCAAACCATTATGCTATATGCCTTAAACTTACACACTGATATAGATCAATTATTTCTCAAAATATTCAAATCAAGAGACAAAGCTGGTACGCCATCTTCTACTGAAGAATCTGTGTTGAACTTTGAAAATGTATGATTGAGAATGTGCTCAAGAATGTTAATTTTCTTCAGACTTATATCCTTAGTTACGATTTCAATCAGTTTACAGCGTACAGACAACCTAAATTTATGTAAGAGTTCCTTTACAAAAACTCAGTTTTAAGTTGGTGTTTATAGAAAACCACTTTTTAAAAAAATTTTTTTATTTTATATCAATCCGAGTATAGTTGATTAACAATTTTGTGTTAGTTTCAGGTGTACAGCAAAGTGATTCAGTTATGCATATACATGTATCTATTCTTTTTCAAATTCTTTTCCAATTTAGGTTATTACAGAATATTGAGTAGAGTTCCCTGTGCTACACAGGAGGTCCTTGTTGGTTATCTATTTTAACAATCACTTTAAAATAATTTAGGAATTCAGTGGGTACACAGTAAATTTGAGAGCACAGGGCCACTTGGTTTCTGTTCCTGCCCCAAATTGCTGCTCTCATTTTCTTCTTTAGCCCTTACCTGTATGCTTAGAAATCCAAAATTTTTTGTAAGGTTAAATGTACATAATAAGTTTTTTGTTACCTGGAAACCAAGTATATTTATTTAAAAGTAAGAGTATGGAAATTTTATTTCTCTTATCAATAATGTTTGGAATAAACTTGTTGGTCCCCGGGGTTCACAGAATACTTTTTAGAAAAACAAAAACTACTACTGTATTAGATTGAAATGGAACAGGTGTCGTGAACAGCCAGCAAGGGAACTACAGGTACTATTCATTCCTGAAGCACTTGAGCTAATGGAAGAACTGCAGAGCTATTTGATGAAACCAAAGCCACACAGGAGCTTCAGAGAGTTTGATGAGTAAGAATTAAGGTTCATGGAGGGGACCTTCCCTGGTGGTGCTATGGTTAAGACTCCGCACTCCCAATGCAGGGGGCCCAGGTTCCATCCCTGGTCAGGGAACTAGATCCCACATGCATACCGCAACCAAGAGTTTGCATGCTGCAACTAAGGAGCCCGTCTGCCACAACTAAGACCCGGAGAAACCAAATAAATAATTAAAAAAAAAAAAAAGTTAAGGGGCTGTTTCTGAAGTAGAAACCTAGAGAAAATGTTAGAAATCCATTACACATCTACCATCTACCCTACATGTGATTGTGTTTCATTTGAGTGAGCTAACGATAAAGTAATGCATATGCCTAAGACAATTTACACTAATCATTGAATTTTGGAGATGAACACACAAATCCAAGAGTAGGCAGAACTTTTGGCTCAGTAACATTAGGGTCTGAGAGTGAAAGTGTACTCTTCTTTTGTGAAACTGCTGAAATTGAGGCTAAGAACTGCAATCAGTGATATAAAATAGGAGATAACATTAAGATGTACATGGACTTAAAAGTTATAAGATACTTATGTATCTGGATTTCTGTGGTTCAATCAAGTCAGCTCACGTTAGGTCCAACTGTGTACTTTCCTGAACTGCTTTTATATTAATATTACAAATTATAAACCTCATTAAAAAAATAATTTACAGGCTATACACTGTATGTTACCATTATGCTCAAAACTTTCATGCAGTACACACAACCTGATTTATAATCATGTGGCCCAGCACTAAAATTAGTTGGACATTACTGGATAGCCTAAAAAAAACTTGCATGCTCAGGTGACAAAGAACCTGGTTCAAGAACTGAAACAGGATATAAATAAATCCAAAGGGGAAACAAATCCAGCTATAGATTGTAGGCTAGTTTTATATGCATATGCCTCCAAATGCTCTGGCTAGATTTATTACCAAGGAACCATATAGTGCTATTTAAGGAACCTGAAATGAATTAACACTTCTTTTTTTTTTTTTTGCGGTACGTGGGCCTCTCACTGTTGTGGCCTCTCCCATTGCGGAGCACAGGCTCCGGACGTGCAGGCTCAGCGGCCATGGCTCACGGGCCCAGCCGCTCCATGGCATGTGGGATCTTCCCAGACCAGGGCACGAACGCGTGTCCCCTGCATTGGCAGGCGGACTCTCAACCACTGCGCCACCAGGGAAGCCCGAATTAACACTTCTTGAATAACCTGTAATATGGGCATCTCTCACAAGTGAACAAATTTCCCACTGGCCAGCCACATAGCTGAATTCAATGCTTAGTATTCACTTTTGGTAATAAATAAACCCTATGACAGTGACACAAACATATTTTCAAGAACCCTTCTATAGACCCCTTCATTTAACAATTAAACTTAGCAATATACCTAAATCAGGTTCCACGAACATACAACAGGACTGGTTTCAAAGTTATAGTCAGCCTCTCAAGGAACTGTTTAGGACTTGTTAGGGTTAGGGACTAACCCTAACCCTAACCCTTTAAAAAGATTATGAAAACAATCTTACCGGTCTGTCAACCTGCATGATCTCCCAGAGCACTTCGGCCACATCTGGTAGGGTATATGGGGGGAGACAGAAGCAGCACGTGTGAAGCAGCTGGCTTACAAGTTGCTGTCCAAGCTGGTTCATCACCTGTCCAATCAGTTCTTTCCGTAATTCAAAGTCTTCTTCATGCTGTAAGAAAACAGGAACAGGAAAATTCTAATTTCAACTTTCCAAAGAGCAAGTACTCTTTCCCCTTTAGTCTAGTAATCTCTCTTTCCCGGGGAAGAAAGTATATATAACAGCTGGATTCACAAGGTCCACTAAATGTTCTGTCACCAGGAAGAAAATATTAAGAGTTTAGTTTCAAGGAAATGGGCATGGGCTTCAGCTGAGATTAACCTTAACCCTTAGGTTTTTTTAAGTTTTTTTTTTTTTTAAATAAATTTATTTATTTTATTTTTGGCTGCATTGGGTCTTCATTGCTGCATGCGGGCTTTCTCTAGTTGCACAGCGACCGGGGGCTTCTCTTTGTTGTGGTGTGCGGGCTTCTCATTGCGGTGGCTTCTCTTGTTGTGGAGCACGGGCTCTAGGCGCGCAAGCCTCAGTAGTTGTGGCACTCGGGCTCTAGAGCGAAGCCTCAGTAGTTGTGGCGCACGAGCTTACTTGCTCCGCGGCATGTGGGATCTTCCCGGACCAGGGCTCGAACCCGTGTCCCCTGCATTGGCAGGCGGATTCTTAACCACTGCGCCACCAGGAAAGCCCAACCCTTAGGTTTTTCATGAATAGAACACAGAAGAGAAACAATGGTTAGAGATTAAGGGTAGCAATTTTCTTAACCTTTTTTTTTCTGTTAAAAAATAATTTAAAGTATCTGTATTTCCTTTTTTAAAAAGCGACTGAAAAAAAGAAGACTTCTGTCAGATATCTAATCTCTATCAAAAAAAATCTTACTTATTTTCTTCCTTCTTAGTCTTTGAATACACATATTTCTAATATGTTGAAAAAAAAAAAACTTTTACAGTGCCTTTCACTTCTAGTTATTTTCTTCTTTTCCCTCTCTCTTTTTACTGTCAAAATTCTTCAGTAATTAGCCTAGTCACATACTTAATTCTTCACTGATCTCCCTTACCTTCAATTCTACTCCACAGCTAGTCAAACCCACCTTTGAACATTTTGTGAACCACTTTACTACTCCAGCCAAAAAGGTCTCTTAAGTGTCTACTAGTATACTTAGTACTATCCTGACTTTCTCTGATTATGATTTATACCCCAGTTAGATTTTCCTCCCCTCTCCAATCCATCCAAATGGCTCCACTGAGGTCCTTCCTCTTCCAGAAAGTTATCCCAACCTACTTCTTTCCAAAGAGTTTTCCCTCCTCTGATCTCATAGCAATCATGACTTTTATCACTTATCTGACAATCAAATACTGCCTTGTTGCTGTTGTTTAATTCTTTATAACTGTATCTGCTTCTCTCTTCAATTAGACACCAAATGGCTTGGAAGCAGAGATAATTTCAGACTACTTGATACAGCTTACAACACTTAGTACAGGCTGTCTTAAAACTATTAGTTGATATTTTGGTTACTGAATGATCCACTATGGAATATGCCTACCAACACAGATCAAATAAGGAGATGCTGGTTTTCCCCTAAGGAATGAGAAAGAGACATGAGAAAACAATTGAGCTACAAAGTAGAAAGACTACATTGTTCATACTTACATCATTGGCTACCCCTGTGTGGATGAGGTCTCGTAGGAACCTCATGACACTACAGTTGGCATCCCGGTGGTCCAGGGTAGTAGAGGCAATGGCCCATTGTAAGATAGGGATGACAACCTGGCTCCTCAGCAAGGTAACAGGGCTACGCTGAATAAACCTGGTGTGGAAAGACAAGCTAGATATAAATGACAGGATTAGGCTATAAAAGCAGCCGGTGTAAAAAGCAAAACTATGGAGACAGGAAAAAGATCAGTGATTGTTAGGGATTGAGGGAGTGGAGGGTAAGAGGATGAATAGGTGAAGCACACAGGAGTTTCAGGGTCGTAAAACTATTCTGTATGATACTATAATGGTGGATATATGTCATTATGTCATTACACATTTGTCCAAACCCATAGAAAGAACACCACCAAGACAGAACCCTAATGTAAACTATGGACTTTAACAATGACATGTCAATGGAGGTTCATCAATTCTAACAAATGGATCACTCTGGTGGGGGATGTTGATAGTAAGGGAGGCTGTGGGGAAGGAGGGGGGAAGCTAGGGGTATATGGGAACTCTATACTTCCCACTCAGTTTTCTCAGATCCTCTAATGTTTACAGAGAATCTCCAAGAAAAAGATAAAACATTGTTCCAAATTTATTTTACCAGGCAACCATTTGTGCAAAGAGCATCTCTAGAGATTGATTTTTTCAAGGAACACACTGGGAAAACAGGCTGACAACCCACCAAACAATTCTCTCATACCAACACACATACACACACACACACAAAAAAGAAGGGTTTTCTGACTTGTCCAAAAATTAACAAAAAAACCAGTGTTCATTACTAACTGATCTGGTTCAAATTCCTGAGCTAAGGACTAAGAATGAATACAAATGTCAGTGTTACTAGTAAAAGGAATTTAAGCAACAAGTGGGGTGGCTGGCTAGGGGTAGAGGTAGGAAGTACATACCAGGTAACTTCTAAGGCACCTTAAAAGCCTAAGGATTTTTTATTCTGAGATATGATTATATCTAAAGGATGCTAAGCTTCTCAAGGAAAAAGTTTAAGTAAAGCATGACATCATAGTACCATAAAATGTTAAAACTACATGGGATTCTACAGACTGTCTAGTCAAATATTCTTGCAAAGCTCATTTTTATTGCCTTGGGCATGTTCCCTCCTTCATGCAAGGAAATCAGTTATTTTCCCCTGTTCTCATCCAACTCTTCTTCATTTATGGGAATATTCTGGTTCACGATTTAACTTTGGGTTATGAACCATTAATCTACCTACTCCTCTTACCTCATTTTACAGAGAAGGACACAGTTAACTGTTAGGTGACAAGATCAAGCAGTGATGAGGATGAGCAATAAAAAAAAAGTGTCGCTCTTCTGAAGGACTGACCTGGTGGCTAGCCTGAATAGGTCGTCCACAGTGTCAGGGTGATTCTGGAGCCCATTCTGCTGTTCTAAGAGCTGAAAGGTGGGCATGCACAGTGCCTAGAAAAGAAGTTAATTTAAAACAAATGCTTATAAATTAATGCCATGGGATTCAGACTTGCTAAATATCATAACATATACAAAGAGAACAAAGAGGGGAAGCACAGATAAGTAAGAAAAGAAAAAGACTTTGATGAGAGATCAACAAAGGGAAGATATAAATCTTTCTCAGTTGACAAAAACAGTCTTCACATATGAAGTCCACATTTCAGAAAGGGTTGAGGGTACAGATTTCTGTTGATGAAACTGGGTAGATGTCACCTCAAATTTTTAGAAGTTTCTGAAACTGAAGACTGTACTTATGTACTAGATATGATCTGGTCCACTAAGGGAGTAGTTGATGTTTTAATAATAATAACTATGAAATGTCAATTTTAAAGGGAAAGACATCTTGGGAAAAGGAGCATTATGATTTAACTCCCTAATATATTTCCCCGCCCTGTGAATAGGAGAGGGTAAAAGCAGTATATCAGGAGACTTTTCCAATGCCTGCTATTTACCCTAAGACCATCCCTCCTAAGTAAACTAGTTCACTGGCTGTTCCAGGCAAGAAATTAAAAACAGAAACATGCTTGAGCTTAGAGATCCTTTATTTTAAATCTACTTGCCCACCTTCCCACCCTCCAAAAAAATCCTACCTCTGGATAGCATAAATCAGACAGTAATAACTGTAATGACCAGTACATTTGTGTGGTCAGTCTCTCTCTCATTCTCCCAAGCAGGCCTGTCCAGAGAACAACTAGGAAGTTCTACCTCCCTATTATTAGGACAACATCATGCCTGGGAAGGAAATATGAAGAAGCAACAGAATTAAAGACATGGTGAAGAACACACTGCTAGGCCTTTAGACCCTCCAAGAAAACATACCTGGAGCATGTCTAGTAGTCCCTGCCGACAGCCCTCTTCCATGCCATACTCATCCACAAGGATACTACCAAGGTACAGGAAACAGGAATGCTGATGTACATGGTAAACATTCACCATCTGCCACGGGAAAATCCAATTAGTTCAATTCTTTACCCCTCAAAAAGTATCAGCTTAGGACTTCCCTGGCGGCACAGTGGTTAAGAATCCACGTGCCAGTGCAGGGGGCACGGGTTCGAGCCCTGGTGTGGGAAGATCCCACATACTGCGGAGCAACTAAGCCCGTGCGCCACAACTACTGAGCCTGTGCTCTGGAGCCCGTGAGCTACAACTACTGAAGCCCGCGTGCCTAGAGCCTGTGCTCCGCAACAAGAGAAGCCACTGCAATGAGAAGCCTGCGCACTGCAACGAAGAGTGGCCCCCACTCGCCACAAGTAGAGAAAGCCCACGTGCAGCAATGAAGGCCCAACGTAGCCAAAAATAAATATTAATTAATTAATTATTTTTAAAAAGTATCAGCTTAGGTAGCTGTCTGGAGGAAGAAATTCTGAGATAGACTGGTCTCTTTAAGACAACGTAGTAAAGCTTGTTGGCAACATTTTCTAAAACACAGGGCTCAATTCCTCAATTATTTTCAAGTACTCTATTTAGAATTCTTTCAAGACTTTGACCTTTTTTTATCTTTCCAAAACAATGTTGTAGGAGAGTTGTATAATATTTACTTCAAGCTGGAACCATTAAGGAGTTATTATCCAAGGCTTGTGTAATATTTACAAAACCCTGACAATATACCTTAATTTTCCAACCTACAAGTTGCTCTTATTTGCATCAAAGATAATTCTTTTTTTAAAAAACAACCACAGCAGGAACAAAATATCCAATGCCCCTCATATTAGAGGAGACTCTGAAAGCATTGTTGTTGTTGTTTTTTTTGGTGGTACGCGGGCCTCTCACTGTTGTGGCCTCTCCCGCTGTGGAGCACAGGCTCCGGACGCGCAGGCTCAGCGGCCGTGGCTCACGGGCCCAGCCACTCCGCAGCATGTGGGATCTTCCCGGACTGGGGCACAAACTCGTGTCCCCTGCATCGGTAGGCAGACTTTCAACCACTGCGCCACCAGGGAAGCCCTGAAAGCATTGTTTAAATTGGCTTCTAAACCCCTCTATCTAATCATTTGAGTAAAAACAGCATTTCCAATCAAGATATCTGAATCTACAGAATAAAAATTTTAATACAATATAAATATTTAAATTAAATTATTTGTTTAGGATTTTTACCCTACTATCCTCCAAAAATTAAGAGGCCACCCGTACATTCATCTATTTAAAATGCCATCACATGAGAATTCCCTGGCAGTCCAGTGGTTAGGACTTTCACTGCCATGGGTCCAGGGTTCAATCCCCGGTCGGGAAACTAAGATCCCACAAGCTGCATGGTACAGCAAAAGAGGGAAAAAAAAGCCCATGCAACATGTATGTATGCATCTTATTACATAAATTCAATTCTTTGAGCTTGGTGGGAGCGGAAGGGCAGAGTAACTGGCACTTATCAGCATATACCATGAAAAGAACACGAGATGGGAGCTATGAATCTGTTCAGTGTTGTATACTCAAAACTATATGCTGTACTTAACGAACGATATAAGTTACGGGTTGGCAAACTTTTTCTTAAAGGGCCAGATGGTAAAAGTTTTAGGCTCTGCCGGACTTACAATCTTTTGACTATTTAACTTTTCCCTGTAGCACAAAAATGGCCAATAAGCAATAATTAGATGAATAAGCATGACTATCTCTCAGTAAAACTTTATTTACAAAAACACGTGGCAGGCCCACTGGCTGTAGTTTACTGACCTCGAATTGATGGGATTTTTGTCACATAAGATGCTACCCTATGCTACTGGAATAAAAGAATAACATAAAAGTCATGAAGGTATCCTCCAATAGCAAAGGGGAGTTAAATCACATTGTATTGGGCCCAGAATGTATTGCACTGAAGGGGACACTTGACCAGAGGTGGACACAGCCTAAATGCAAACATATACTGTTGTACTCAGGGTACAGTAAATGCAGAAAATCACTAAAAATTAAAATTCTGTTAAAATATTTACCTGTACAAACTTTAATGAAATCTACAATTTAAGGAGGCATGGTCATGTAAGTGCCAACTGACACTGCAACAGCATGATCCTGGCTCTGGGTAAGAGCTTCCTTAAGAGTGAGGCAGAACTTGAGGGGGCACTCACTGTCAGAGTCAGCCTGATAGATACCCTGCCCAGGTGGAGAAGGGTCACTTCAGGTTGGCTGGGTGGGGTCTAGCCTGAAGCCCTGTGGTAGTTCTCCTCACAGCATGAGTGCAAAATCCGAGAAGGTACTTGCTCAGAGTCACACTTTGCCTCACCTCCGTCAATTTTGTGCCCATGGCACCTCACTTGCCTAAATCTAGTTCTGGCCCTACTGTAAGGTTAACACCAACATAAATTACTTAGTGAATTAAGTCACTAGTCATAAGTGTCTCATACAGAATATTCTAGACATGAATATGATCTCAGAGAGCCATGTACAGTGAGGCACACCATTATAATTACATACCAATCTTGGTGATTGAAAGAGTCAAATTTATTTCTTGACAAATAAGAGACTTATGTAAATAACTAACTACGGTGAAGAAAGAAGAACATCTCTTTGGGTCAGAAATAGCAAAGTTTGACTTGCCACATTTTTAAAAAGGAAATTAATATAAAATGCTTAACATGGGTATATAAGAGCTGAGCATTAAAGTCATTCCCATTTCTGAATTCCACACTGAAATGTGCTGCTATTTAGACTATCACTATACAGAACAGATTACAGGCTATTTGCCTAATAAATAACATACCACAGGCACTACTTATCTCTTTCAAATATATTTTAGTTTGTATTTAAGAAATACAAAAATGTTTCATTTCATCAGCAGAGTTTTTGTTCTAAAAGGCTCCTATTTCAAAATTCTGTATACTGTACATTTTCCCTCTTGTAGAGAACTCACCTGTGTGACTAGTGGCTGCAGCAGGGCTGCAGATCCTTTGCCTACACAGCGAACAGCAAAACGGAGGCATCTGCAACAACGTTCTACAATCCGATTATCAGCCCGGTGCTTATTTAGAGTCTCAGATAAAACTGGCCATATCTGAGTCAAAAGTGAAAAGAGCACAGAAAGAAAATGAACAACTAAGTGCTGAAAACAATGCTCCCAAGTTGGTAACAACTTATTTGGCTTTTAAATAATCTGGAAAAATCTTTCTTTATAGGAACACACATGGCCTGATTCTGGTCAGTGGGTGTGTGTATATGTGCTGAGGTTCAATACACTACCCATCACTGAAACAACCACTTCTTAACGGAAGCACAATGACTCTTTACAACACAAGAGGAGCATGTCTAACTTTACGAAAAGACAAAGATACATATTTTCCTAAATTCTGGACTTCCTGATTTAGGATGGGAAGAAGCAGAATGAATTATAGAGGAAGAGATATTTAAAGACAGTTCCAAGAAGTTGGAAGACCTTGAACAAAAGGACTAGAGCTAAGGAAATGGCAAGATTTGATACCACTGAACACTTAAGGATATTTGGTGTTTCCCCCCTGAAGTCTGAAAAGCACTTCTCAAAACATGCCCTCTGATCCTCACATTACCCTCATTTTTAAAAAAAGTCCAAAGGAAGTACATTATCAAAGAGGAAACTAACTATGATGGTTAACTGGCTTTGTCAAAAACATTTTGCCGGTAATGATCATGCCTCCCAGCAACAATAAGATTCACACAGCTAATCTCTCCCTACTTTGGCCTTTCAGTGCATTTCCCCACAGCCTGTTTTCTTACCAAATCTAAAATCAAAAATATTTATTTGGATGGTTCTGTTCCTCTTTTCATTGATATTTAAAGCATATCAACAAATTGAATCTTCCTGTGAACCTAGAAGACAGTACCTTCTCACTTTAGTTACCCAGAGCCTTATAAGGAAAAAGGAAGATCCACAGGCATACATTAGCACTTACTTCCTGTATGACTTTTTGGCACGGATGAGTCTGCCCATTTTCCACAATGGGATTCGTGTGTCTGGGGAAAGACAATGGCCCAAATTAGCGAAAGAAGAGCAATTTCATCAAGGACCCAGGGCCCTAATCCCTGCTAGTTATACTTAGTATCATTCTCACCAATTAAAGAAAACCAGAGTATTTTTAAGAATCAATACCTTTTCCTCCCACTCTGTTCAAACACAAGCACAGTTTAAATCATCCCATCAATTTTTTCTCACCTTTAAGCCTCTTCTACTGTAACATGTAAATTCAATCCAACTCTGCTACATGGGCTGTGGGTGTGGGGCACTACAACTATCCTTTCCATCTTTTTTCCCTTTATAAACCTGAATATGTAGTTTCTTCCAAACTAATAAATATATTCAGATTGTCTAAATCCACTATGAGAAACCAAGTACTGCTTCATTCCCAGCATTAAAAGGCAAAAGCATTAGGAACCCTGGTCTACCAAAGACGTTTCTCATGGTTCTATAAATCCAATGATACACAACATGGGCCCACCCACAGTACATCCAATCCAACTATTTGTCTAGTTCTAGAATCCACTAATTTGAAGGAAAGCAGGGGGGGAAAAAAAACCCACTACGATTAGCTACCTACCTCTTTAAAGGAACAAAATTCTTTAATTTTAAAAAGCTCAATAGCAACTCAATAAAAATCTAAATTTTAAAAAATCAGGGCATGTCCACCTTTTGCAGATTTTCTTTCATTTATTGTGAAATAGGAGTTATTGTTAATAGGCTCTCAGAATGGTATGCAACAGGGCTCCCCTAATTATATAAGGAAAGCATTATACCAACTCAGGAAAAGATACGTGTAGATAAGAACAAGCTAAAACAACACCTCAGTTTTAATTTCTTCCACATAGGTTTTTATGCAACTATTAATTGATATTCCAGTTATACCTACAGGACTCGCAAATTATATTATGTAACTAAGAAAGGACTACTCTTTGAACACTGTCACTCTAATGCTGTTTTAATCATTAACGCTCCTCTTGACTTCAAAGAAAGTTTAATTTCACCTGGTTATTGAAGAGGCTTCATTATTTTTTTGCACCCATACACTATATAGCAATGACTCTGAAAGTGTAGTCCTTGGAATAAAAAGCAACAGCATCTGGGAACTTATTAGAAATGTAAATTCTTGGGTCCTATCCAAGATCCAATCCATCAGACACTCTGGGAATGGGACCCAGCAATCTGTTGCCTTGGTAATTTAAGTACTACAGGCAACTTTGATGCATGTTAAAGTTTGAGAATCACTGATCTAGAGACCTAGAGAATTAATTACATTTTAAAGGGTCTTTTGACAAAGGTCTACCAAAAATAAATTCTTAGAATTTGCCTTTGCAATTGTAATAGGACTAAATTAGTCTCCTGATAGAGGGAGTTTATAGGAGGTACTCAGAAGTTGGAGGAAAAAACACTTCCTTACTTCAATACATAATGGTCTCATTTGAGCTTTTAACCCAGGGCAGGAACCTGGCATCTCTCTTCTTACCTAAATATCACTGCAAGGCGATCTAAGAACACAGTGGGATCTGAGGATATGCCGTTGCTGGGCTCCTGAGACAACAGCTGAAGAGACAGATATTAACATCCAGTCATTACACATACAAACGTACAGCAAACACTGCAATATATACCCTTGTACATCAACCTCTGTCTCAATCTCTGATTATTTCCTTATAACAGATTCCTGAAAGTTACTCAAAATGGTAAAAACTTTTAAATTCATATTAGCAAATTATTTTCCTCCATCTTACTGCATCCTGGCCTGGAATGCATATTAACTTTTACTATATGATCATTGTGGAGTAGAAAACAGTATCATTTAATTTTTTCCCATTTACTTTTACAATGATTAGGATATTATAGACATTATACATTATAATATAGATTATACGTATTATACTATATAATATATATTTATATTATACTTTTATAATATAAAGCTTCAAAATTATTATAGCTTTATAATATATTTTAAGAGGTAAGGCAAGTTGCTACCTCTTACTCTTCTTTCCTAAAATTTCTTAGATACTTCTACCAGCATATTATTAGAGATAAACTTTAGAGTCACTTCGTCAAGTTCTCCTAAAAATCCCACTGGTATGTTCATTGCTAAGGTACCATAAAAGTAATTTGAGAAGAGCTGACGTTTTTACAACACTCTTCAAGGAAACATGGTAGGTTATGGTTTTGGTTGTTAACTTGAATGGTGTTTTTCCCACTGTCATCTTGTAAATGGTATTTCTGATACAGTGAAAATCTACTGATTTTGGAATACTTATTTCATATATATAGCTACTTTGATAAACTTATAAATTTTAATAACTTCTCAGTTCATTCTCTTGGCTTTTCTGGTTAGATAAAAGATCACCTGCAAATAAAAAATTCTGTCTTCCTTTCTAACATGTAAACATATTATATTTCTTTCACCCCTTACTTAACTGGACTCACCTTTTTCAATGCCATAACCTGAACAGAACATAGTTCACTAAGACATTCAGTAATCTTATCCAAAGGTAATCTGGCTAGGACAAGCGCTGTCCCTGAAAGACAAAAGATGATACAAATGAAGAAAATAAAAGCTGAACTGAGGTAATTCATTGGTCTACATCATATGGCTAACAGAAAAGGCTGACTGGTTCCATTCTTTCAAAAAGATCAGCACTGTTTTTAAATTATAATAGTTTGTTATTTATGGTTGGGTTTTTCTTTATTTGGCTTAGAAGACCATACTGACTTTCACATTGACATTTACAACTGAAGTTAATATTAAACTATTTCTCCTCAGCAGCCTATTGGTTTAAAGATGTTTAAATACATAGATAGCCCCACTTCCAATTCTTCAAAGATTTAAATGAGTGCTTTGAACAGAAAAGTAATAGTTAAGTTTGCCTTTCTTTCATTTTTAAATAGTTCCAAAAATCTCCCCTCTGCCCTTTTCCCCGAAATAAACAGTAATAAATCCATACACCTTCACATTTGAATAAAAAACTGAATGATTTTTCTTGACAGTCTATAAACCATGGACAAATTAGATTTTTTATTTAAAACTGGGGGAAAAAATCTAACAAATACAATTTTCTCCTTTTAATTCATCCCTGTAGAAAAGAATGTTACTAAAAAGTTTTCTATATCTATAAGATACCACTGATATAACTGGGATGCCACATTCTAAGTTAGACGTCACATTAGCATCAAGGTTAAATTTCACTAGAAAATGACAAGATGGCAGCGATACCCACTGGCAGTAGTTAAGAAAAATCTGACCTGATTTAATGCCAGAAAATGTGGCAAAAGAAGATTGAAACGAAAAGAAAACCTGTCCTGAAAATGCACAGTTACATTGGCTGGTAGGGAACCTGATCATAGAAGTGAGAAAGAACAGTTAGTTGACATTTAACAGGCATCCAATCTGGACAAGGCTGTCTGCCACTCACAGAGACGTAAAAGATGCTGCACAGGCTGTATTACCCAATCTTTTATTTGGTATACCCCAATAAGAGATTGCTCAATCTTTTATTTGATATACTAGCTTTAAGGATTTCGCTACCTCACAGGACACCCCAATTTGTTTTCAGAAAGTATGGTTACAAAGCATTTTCTTTCTAGGAACCAGTAAACTGTCAACAATCAATTCCTCATAAAATAAATCTGTTCCCTCTTTTCTAAGATAATCTTTCAAATATTTAAAAATAGCCACTGTGTTAAAGTCTCCTCTAAGTCTTTTCCCCTAGCATAATATCTCTAGTTCTTCCATTACTCTGAGTTTCATCACCACCCTGGCTGTTTGCCTTTTGATCAGTGTAAACTGATCAGTAATGGTTAAAGACCATTAAGCGACCAGAACCCTTGACTTCTAGTTATAGGACTGAGCCAGGCACACTACCTTTAAATTTCCACTTACTTCTATGGTATAGCAATGCTTATTTGGTCTCCGTTTTTATTCTTTCCCCCAACTCAATAAGGAACTATGTTCAGTTCCAATGTGTTGTCTCCACCCAAAATCTAGGTTCGTGCTATAAATACTGTAAGCACTTTGTATTAGTTATATAGCCTTAAAATATTCTAAGAATGCATGTACACATAATCAACACCCTCCCCTCCGAGTGACCTTCCCCATAACTGAGTAAACTGCAACTGAAAAGTGGGATACAACTGATACAACCCCTAGAAGTGGCTTAGAGACTGTTCCTTCTTAATATCTTAAGTAAGTACCTTTTAGCAAGCCCACAGCAGCCTCTGGAGACAACATGAAGGAATCAAGGGAACGGGCAATCTCTAGGAGTCCATGAAAGTGCTGAGCCATGTGGTCTCGGCAGACAGAGCAAATGTTATGAATGGCTTTGGCTGCAGCAGAAGCCAGAGGTTTTTCACACAGTCCTTTCATCAAATAGCCCAACACAGGGTCTAAGGAGAAAATCCATACGTAAAGATTACATTATTTGAAACTCAAGGAAAATTTCTATTTGTTAGAACAAAGGTTTTACATTCCCTTTTTAAGCAAAAGAAACATTTTTAAAAAATGAAATGTGGGGCTTCCCTGGTGGCGCAGTGGTTGAGAGTCCGCCTGCCGATGCAGGGGACACAGGTTCGTGCCCTGGTCCGGGAAGATCCCACATGCTGCGGAGTGGCTGGGCCCGTGAGCCATGGCCGCTGAGCCTGTGCGTCCGGAGCCTGTGCTCCGCAACGGGAGAGGCCACAACAGTGAGAGGCCCACGTACCGCACAAAAAAACAAACAAACAAACAAAAAAGAAATGTGTTTAAATTCCAATGTTTTTACATATAAAAATGGGGCTGATCTCAGTGACAAACGGTGTCAGAGAGAGTCCTATCTATTTATTTTCCATTTCTTTCCTTGTGGAAATCAACTGTTGCTTGTTGCTAGGGCTTCACAGAGCACGGTTTGAAAACCACTGATTCAGTCTGAAACCACTGGTGGATATAACCATCAAGTATTAATAGGGTAATGTAAGAAAGACGATAAAGCTCAGAGAGTACCATTATACTCAGAGATTAGTCACTTTGTTTAAAAAAAAGCAGTCTACATTAATCAGGACAATGACAGTTATCTAAAGCTGACACGTTTATACTTGCTTCTTTATAATTATAAAAGGCCCCCAAACCACACAGATGGATCTTTAGCACTTCTAAAAGAATTAATTCATTATGTTTTACTTTCTGCCAAATGTAAGTGTTCTAAGAAAAGGGATTACAAAGGCGAATTCCTATAAAGCAAATCCTAGTTATCCTTTACCTTGCTTCATAAAAATCAGAATGTTTTTCTATGAAGAAACCCTAAGAAAAATCATACATGGTTAAAGAGCACTTTATGTGTACTACAGAGTAACTGCATACCAAACCTTATAAAAGAAGTAATCTCTGAAAGCCCATTTAAAAGTTATCTCCATTTCTAGTCTAATGACAGAAACAATGCACCAACCCAGCATGAACCTGCTCCCTTCCACACACACACACAAAAAGGCCTGTTTAGCATGGGAATCAGAACTAGAATCTAAAACCTAGCCCACGCAACTCTAATACTATAGGCTTCAATGATTCTCAAATTAAATATTTGTGTTTTTGACTATTCTAGAGTAAGTATGAACACTCAGCAATTTGTCTTCTAATTGAGGCACAAATTTGAATAAGATACTACAGGTGGTACTGAATATGTCTTAACAAACAGATAAACCCACTTAGTTTCTTTGTGGAAAAAGTGTTCAGAAAAGAAAGCCAAATTTTGAGACAGATAATGGAAGTGAAGAGATTTAAGAATTAGAAAATAGGTATTTTGAAAAAAATTTTAAATGGTATGTTGAACTTGAAAGTGGCTCAGCTATGATGTAATAAGCCTATCTATCTTACATGCTCTATATACAGAAATAAGAAAATAGGAACACACATCTCTTTTTAAGTAAGAGTTTCAGTCAATAAAAAAAGATCATGTGTAAAATAAAATCAAGTCGAAAGGTGGTAATAAAGATAAGTACAGCACAACTTAATGATATTCACGAATTTGAGAATTCTTAAAATTCTCAGAATATATCAGTCTTGAACATCAGGTGGGCTTAATATATATTAACCTAGATAAATTATTTAGTCTCTCTGTATTTCAGTTTCCTCATCTGCAAAATGAGGGGATTAGAAGAAATTATTTCTAAATTTACTTTCCAAGTTATTTTATATGATCTTTAGTTATTTTTTCAAGTCAGTAAAAGCAGCCAGAGGTTATATAACTCAACACTCTTCATTGTAGTTTGTACTTACTTAGTTTCAATAATAATTCTTAGTTTTTAAATGGAGCATGTATTTAACACTGAAATAACACAAAACCCCACA